>NC_051329.1:3806615-4109645 GCF_015220235.1 Choloepus didactylus | reverse complement strand
TGGCACTGGATAAAATAGAATTGTTTTTGAGTTCGTTCACTAGATGCGGAAAGGCCGAATTTATAAAAATATATGCATGCCTGTATCACTACATTTAAAAATGTGCATTTGTAAATAGAAGCTTATTTATTTATATACATGGTCATTATAGAGCTTTGTGAGAAATAGAATTTTTTTCATACAATTTGTAGTTCTGTGGGAGTGGGGACGGTGCTGACACCATGTACCCATTTCATAACTGAATGTTTCCAGTTAAGTAATTATATGATGAAGATGTCCCAGCTGTGGCTTTATATTTAATATGGAGTTACTATTTCTAGCAAGACCATTCTTTAGAAAGTTTAAGTTGTTCCTTTTATTTTGCTATACAAGCTAATTATCACATAAGTATCATTTTTCTCAAATATGCATCCATGTATCCGAAGGGTCAGCTGTTACTAAGATGAAGGATGAAATAAGCCAACAGGGGTGAGAAACCACCTTGGTTAGCGAGCTGTTTAGAGGCTCCCTAGCAGATGGGCACATACCAAGTGAAGTGCCACATGTTATGCCAAAGTCCTCAAGACTTAGCTCAGGGTGAGGAAATTTAAGAACCTGCATCTCTGCCGTCTTCGTACTTTCTCTTCCTAGTGTTGGGAAAGAGCTCATCCCTGTCCAATTTCTAAGTCAAGAGAGGCTTCCTGGAGGAGGTGGCACAGTTCAATCAGCACAGTCCCCTCTTCTTCAGGCATCTGTGCAGCAGTTGGTCTGAGATTGCATTGCTTTTGCGTTGAATTTTTCCCTTGATGTGCAGTGTGGCCTCTTTCCAAGTTGGCATGACAAACTTAAATCTGAAGCTATGGAAATCAGATACCAGTCAGCCTTGAAGAGAACGCTTCAAGAGAACAAGCCACAGAGAAATTAGGCTTAAAGGGAGAGAACTTCAGGTAGAGATGGGGTGGGAGTTTCTTGTTTTCTTGTTCTTTTTTTTTCTCATGGTCTCTGATCTCGTTAGCATGTTCTTTCATTACTACAGCTGTTTCTGCAACATTTTGCCTGAAGATTATAGTGTCTGGTTTATTACATTCAACTGGGGGAATGACTCTATAAGAATAATTATCACTGTGCTAGAGTTTGACTCTTTGATTATATTTTTCCATTGTTCCTGGGGACTTTTGTTCACAGTTCAGCCTCTTGCTTAGCTGGCTTGTGCTGCATAGGCAGTGCTAAATAAGGAAGAGGCTTTGGGAAAGAGTGGATTTTTCCAAGGTGGGCTTTCGATCACATTTCTATCTTTTCCTGGTTTCTCAGACTGGAAATACAAAGTGTCCTTACTTGAATAGACAAAACCCTAAGAATCTATCCCAGCATTTATGGAATCCCAGTTGGCCTCTGAGTCCACTGGTCCTGGAAGTTGAAATCAAGTTGCAAACAGAATGGTCTCAGGCTTTGGAAGTTCTTTGCATTGCCTTTTTCTTTCCTTCCCCGCAGCCCTTTGCAATTATCGCAGCCTCCTCCAATGTTTCTCTTCTTGGGGAGAGTGCATAGCATCCCCTTCTCATATTTCAAACGCGCTCTCTGTCAGACCTTTTTATCCTCATGTTTGGATGATTTCCTGTCCGCTTAATTCCTTCCTTGTGGAGCCCTGGAGATGGGTGTACTCACTTAAAATTAGATTGTTTTTTTCATCCCAGTTCACGAACTTAAGACTTGGGGGGCAGTAGTAACACTGAGGATTGTATCACCCTGGGAGGACCGGCTGTGTGACGTTCCTAAAATCAAACCTCCTTATCTCCAACTTCATACTCCTTTTCTCTGCATTTTCATCTGCCTTTTTGATCTTGATTTTCCTCTGTGGCCTTGAGGAGCTCCCAAAGCCAGATGACTGGTTTGGTTAAGGACCGGCCAAAGAGTTCCCTCCTCGTCATCAGGTAGACCACCGTCCCCAGTCACTGGTGAAGTCTGTAGCATCTTTTGCGTACGAGAGGATCACGGTTGGGTGAACAGTACTGGTCTCTGCAGGTAAAACAGAGCCCATGGAGTCTTGGAAGACCCCGTTGAGTGCTTTCTGATTAACAGAAGCTTAACTCTTCAGTTGCCAGGAGAAATCATATCCAGTCACATGCCAGACTCTGCTGATTGCTTCAACAGAAGAGCAGGATGGTAACAATTTATGTTGGACTAGTTCTAGTTCATCATTAGCAACCTTCATGATTATTCCCTGATGTTATAGCAGTGTTCTTAAAACCTGTCGAGGAAGGTAGGGCTCTGTATCTTTACAAGAAAGGACCTCACTCTTGTTGGATCTGTGAACATTTAAGCAATTGTCCATTTTTCTGACTCCCTCTCAGTGTCCTTTATTACTTCCTACCACTGTGTTTAGGTTTTCTCAAGGGCGCCCAGACTTTGCCAACCCCAGTCAGCCCATTTTAATAAATACTGTCCTTGAAAACCAAATGATCAAGCTAGTTGTTTGAAAAATAAGTAGAAAAAAAGACTGAATCTTTTTTTTTCCCCCTAGGGATTACTTAAGGAAGTCAAGTCCAATGATCACTGAAGCACATTTTCAGATGCTCAAAGATTTTTTGTGTTTGTTCTGCTGGCTCTGGATGTAATTTAATAAATGACTGGCTCTGGCTGGCTTCTGGAGAGTAGAAGTTGATTTCACAGTGTGCCTCTCCAGATAAGCAAGTTGTTCTTGTGGTATTCTGTTAGAGGCTGGGAGTTCCCAAAGATGGTGTTTCTTGGGTAGAAATGTGGAAAGTAAGAGATAAAGCCATGTTAGAGAGGAAAGTTATGGGTATAGCCCTCACTCTCCTGAGGTCCACTGTGGCCACAGGGTTTACTTCGGTGACTTGAGAAAAGAAAGAATGTGTCTTCTCAGAAGTCTGTGGATGGGAAAGCAAGTTAGTGTTGACAAGACACGAGCGTCGTAAACCAAACTGAACCAGAGATGGGACTCACCACTGGTTTTCTCCCCAGAGATTCCCAACTAGCCCTCTTGGGATTTGGGTGAACATGACAACTTCAGAACATTCTAGGTGTGTTTGTATGTTTCTAATGTGATGGCCACATCCCTCCTCTCTCCAAAGCAGCAGCATCTCCGTTTTCTCCAACTTATGGGTAAAGGAGAAAATCATTGAGCTACAGAAACAGGCTGTCCGTCTGGCTTTCACCTCCCACCCATCGAGGATCAGTTCAACGCCACCTTCTCGGAAATTGCCTTAATTAAAACCACAGCCTACACCCACCTCTCCAGCTGCTCTGTACTGGGCCCCGCCTGTCTATTTTTCCAGAGCACCTGGCAATTTAACTGGTCATAAAATGCACTTCTGTGTCATGTCTGTGTTTTATTGTCCATCTCCCCCCACCGCTGTTAGGATATGAGCCTCTTGAGCAGCCTTGTCTGATGTACCTTGGGTGCCTGGGAAAATGCTTGGCCCATGGCGGGTGCTCGCCAACTATTGCTCAATAGGTGGATGGGAAGGAATAGCCGGGGAAAGGTCTCCAAAGCAAGAGTTCTCCGGCTACTTCTCCCCCCTCCTAAGCCATGGGCTGGCTGTGAGTTCAGCTTTCTGCTCCCCAGACTGATTACACTCAGATTCCCTTCCTCTTTCTTGTTTCCCTTCTTGAGAGAGATATTTTTTCTTTTTTCTTGCACAGAAGATGAAATCCATCCTGGGGTCTTAAGATTTATTAACTGTTGCCTGAGTCGTTGCACGGGCTGTCAGGGGAGGAGGCTGCTTAGAAGTGCCCGCACAGAGGCTTTGGGTAATTCCCTTGATTTTGTAAAGATGTCAGGTCGGCTTAAATGATTAGGCAGAGATCCTGAAGGAGGCCTTAACTTAAGCACTTAAGGTTCTTCTGTGTCTCTCTAAGCGTCGCTCCTGGGTTGCCTGGATTTTCGCATCTGGAAGGGAAATTTAAAAAGTGTCTCCAAGCCTTTCTTACTTTCTGCTTATTTTCCAGGCCATGTTTGCATGAGTGTGTGTGTGTGGGGGGGGTGTCCCCTCATGCAGAGGACCCCAGGTCAGCCTCCCTCCTGCCAGCATGAGGTCTGCGCTTGGGGAGATTTGCCAGGTACAGCAGAGGGGCCTCTGGCTCTTAGAGGCAAAGGGGTTTCAGATTACAGAGGCCTCTTCTTCTGGGTTCATCTGGGAGGGCAGGCTTGTCAGCCAGGCCGAGGTCTGTCTCTCTCCAGGTCTAATCTTGTCCTTGCCGGTTTATCAAGGGGGGTCAGGAAGTTCAGAAGAAAGTGGGTGTGCACTGATTTTTTATTTGACTCGTCTGTCAATGGCTGCGCTGCACAAGCGGCCTGCTGTTTGTAATCTGTACCTGTTCTTCTGGGAGCAAGCCCGCAGCCCCACTTTGTCTCCCTCCTGTGTAATCGCCTCCTGTAAGGGGGGAGGTTGGAGAGGGGGGAGGCCTCGTGCAGAGGGGACTCAGGGATCCCCAGCACTGGTGTCTGGTGCCTCAGAGTCTTTGGCGTCTTTGTGCAAAAATGCTTTCCCCTGGCTGCAAGGAGGGCATCCTCCTCCCAGATCCCACCTGGATTTTTTCCATTCCTGCACCCCGCACAGGGCTTCAAAGGAGAACGCCGGCAGTGTGGCCTGTGGTCTTCCCAGCATATGCAGAGGTGATCCCTCGACGGAGACTTGAGAGTCGGAGCCAGGAAAGAAGGAAGTGTTGTCAAGCCTTTCCCCTGTTCCAAACAACCTCTGGCAGCCTCAGACCCCCAACCCACAGGGTGCCGCTCAGGGGTCTCCGAGACTAGGGATCTTGGCAGAACCACATCCAAACAAATACTCTCTGAAGATGGTTCCTGACCACGTCTTTGTGTTACTCTAATACAAACAAGGTCCTCGATGAAAATATTTGTGCAGGTAGCTGGAAAACAAAAAGGAGAATATTTGGATAATGCATTTGAGTTTACCAAGAACTTTCACGTGCCTTCCCTGTTCATGCATGGCTGCATAAAGCTTCTGAAAATGACTCTTAGCTGCTTTCTGCTGTTCATTTTCTCTTTTTTTCTTGATGGAGTGTATGGGTCTGTGTTAATGACCTTTGGAGTTTGGAAGAAAGGTGGTCTTAACAATTTGGAGAGCTTGATAATGAACATTGTTCATATAGGAGGTGTGTTGGTTTTCTCACATTCACCCTATCTAGAATTATCCTATTTTTCTAGGCCCCAAAAGTTTTCTGCTTTATTTTATCAGCTTTGAAACTCTACCTGTGACTCTTCATTTTTGGTTTCTTTTAAGCCCCATTATTTTATCATTAAAGCTTATTTTATTTACAAGATGGCTAATGTATAATATTTCATATGTAAAGAGCTATTACAAATCAATAAGGAAATATAAAGAGCCTAGTAGGAAAAGGAAAAGAACCAATATACATGAGTAATCAGGTAAACCAAGGACTCGTGGTATTAAATGAATCAATCAATAATAAGTTTGCTAATTTCAACATTAGCACTCTTCACTGTTCCAAGCTACTAACCATGTACTGAAACAGGATTCTGTGAAGACAAACAAAACATACAATGTTTTGGGAAATATGCTACTCATGTCTTGGTACTCTGTACACTGTCTTTGGGTCTCTGCTGGTGAAGGTTTTTACTAGCTTCTGTGTTGCTTTCAATTTTTTCCCCTAGGATGGAAAAACAGTCTGACCACATTGTCCTTTTACTGGTTTCCAAGGAAATACTAAGTAAATATTTTAATTTGGAATAGTGAAGGAAGTTAAAAAGTAGTCTGATGACGTAAAAGGGTAATTACTGTAATTACTAGCCATTTATCTCCCAAGGTGTTTTATTCACTCCCAAGGACTTTGAAAATTTTAGCTCAATACCAGCCTCAATTTGGGGGGAAAAGAAGACACATGAAAAAATGTGTCATTTACCACACTAAAAAAGACTACATTATCCAACCTCTCCTAAAACTAGGTTTAGCTAACTAAGTTCTGTCCAGAAGTATGCAAATGAATGCGTAACATGCAACTTCTAGGAAGTTTCCTTAAAAGGACTGGTGCGTCCTTCTTCCTTTCCTTCACAGTTTAGAAAGTAGATAGATATGATGGCTGGAACTGGTGCAGCAATTTTGGGCCATGAAGGGGAAGTCACAGGCAGAGAATAGCATGTGGAGTTGGGGTCTCTCACACCATGGAATTGTCAAACCAGCCATGGACTTCTTTGGACTTTAAATGAGAGAAAAATAAATTTCCACCTAGACTTTGCAAACCGTTGGTATTCTGAATAATCCTAACTAATACTTATTTTCTCAGCCTCTCTCTCTGATGATTTCCAGTACCACAATCAACCCCATTTCCCTTGTTAAAAGTTCATCCAGCCACACTTCTTTGAAGTTGTTTAGTAAGAAGGAAGGAAAGAAAACATCCCCCTGTGCCAGGTTCTTTCTTAAGAACACCTTTCTCACTACCGCTGCGTGAAAGTATTAGTCAAGGAGTCTAGTTATCATGACAGCCCAGCATAGACTCTCCCCCAACCTGTTTGAACGCAGGAGAAAGGGGCAGAGACAGAGCTCCCAGCAGACCCCTGGCCTGGGTGTCACTTAGCACTCTCGGAGAGTTTGATCACCCAGTGCTGTTTCCTCCCTCTTTTTCTGCTCGGTGCTGTTTTAAAAAGCCAGCAGGTCTCGAGAAGTCATTTCCTCTGATTATGCTCCCCGAGCCAAGGCTCCTTTGCAGACCAGATGGATTTTGTTTCCTTCCTTCTTTGATCCTTCCCCGGGATGGTGGAGATGGAATTCTGCTCCCTACCGGTTCAGAGCACTAGTCTACTCACTCCCGGGTCCCTGGGAGCTTGGAGATGTTTTCTGTTAGTGGAAAGAGCGTTTTGCTAGTTTTATTTTCCTTTGTGCCTTCGTGTGCAGTGAGGACCTGCTCTGGCTGACCGTCACGTGAAGGTGCAGCGACTGCAGCCTGGGGCTGTCTTTAGCCACCCTTTTGAGGGTCTGAACGTGAGGCGCACAGTATAGAGATGTCCCCAGGAGACTTAGCAGATCAGGTCTGTGTGTAGGTGCCCAGGCAGAAGTCAAGGGTGACCGATGACGCTTGGTGGCTGGGGGGGAATGCTTAGGGCAGTTTAGGAGTTTGTGCGGGTGTCGTCATTTCCCAGAGGGAGCCGAGAAGTGGCTGTCTGCTTCCTTCTCCAGATAGTCAGAGAGCAACTGTGGTGTTGCAAGGAGCTTTCCGTACGTTTGGAGAACTGTTGGACCTTATTTAGAATTCTATCCTGTGACCCAGGAAGGGATTGAATTATTCCACTAAATGCTTTTTTTTTTTGTAAGTAACAACTTTGTCAAGATATAATTTATGCAGCATAAAACTCACCCTTTTAAAGTGTACAAATCAATGGGTTTTGGTATATTAAGAGTGCTACAATCATCACGATCTAGCTTTGGAACATTTTCATCACTCCCAAGAAACCCTGCGTTAGTGGTCACTTCCACCCCAGCCCCTGGCAGCCACCGATTTACTTTCTGACTTGACAGATTTTCCTCATCTGGACATTTCATATAAATGAGTGATACAGTATGTGGTCTTTTGTGACTGAGTCCTTTCATTTAGCATAATGATTTCAAGATTTATCCATTTTATAGCAGGAATCTGAACTTTATTCCTTTTTGCAGCTGAGTAATAGTCCACTGCATGGATGTACTACATTTTTTTTATTTATTTGTCAGTTGATGAGCATTGGGGTTGTTTCCACTTCTGGCTATTATGAATAATGTTACTAAGAACATTTGTATATAAGGTTTTTGGTTTTTTTTTTTTTTTTGCATTTTGTGTCATTGCTCTTGGGTATATTTCTAGGAGTGGAATTGCTGGGGTTATGACAACACTAAGTATAAAATTCTGAGGAACTGCCACATTTTTCCAAAGTGGCTGCACCATTTTACAGTCCCAGCAACCATGAACGAAGGTTACAGCTTCTCATATCTTCAGCAACCCTTGTTGTGTGGTTTTTGTCATTGTTGTTATTTTGTTTTTGATTTTAGTTTTAGTCACTCTAGTGGGTATAATGTGGTATCTTATGTGGTTTTGTTTGCATTCCCCTAAAAACTAATACTACTGGGCATCTTTTCCTTTTCTTATTGGCTATTTGTAAGTCTTTTATGGAGAAATATCTATTCAAACTCTTTGCTCAGTTTTTAGTTGGGGTATTTGTCTTTTATTGTTGAGTCGTAAGTGTTCTTTATATATTCTTAATACAACTCCCTCAACAAATAAATAATTGACAGATATTTTGTCCCCTTCCTTGGGTTGTCTTTTCACTTGTAAAGGTGCCTCAGAGGTAAAGCACAACAGTTTTCAATTCTGATAAAGTCCAATTGGTCTATTTTTCGGGGGGGGGGGGCTGTTATTCTTTTCTAACTTTCTGATTGGAATGCTTAGCTTGGTTGTTTCTAGGCATTCTTATTCCCTTTAAGAACTTTCCTTTAAAAATTTCTTTATCTGAGTGTCCACATTTTGATGTGTAATGATCATTATTCAGTTCAAGTTTTTCTCAACTGTTTTTATGTGTTTTGTTTTTTTAATGCAATTTTATTGCGATGCAGTCACACACCATGCAAGTCTTCAGAAGTATACACTCACTGGCTCCCCCGATCATCACATAGTTGTGCATATAGCCCTATGATCAATTTTAGAACATTTTCATTTCTCCAGAAAAGAAATAGAAAGAAAAAAGAAAACCTAAATCCTCCCATACCTCTTAATCCCCCCTATAATTGACCCATAGTATTGATGTGGAATCTTTGTTACTGTTGATGAAAGAATACTAAAATATTACTGTTAACTAATAGTCCATAGTTTGCAGTAGGTACATTTTTTTCTCCATATACCCGTCTATTAACTCCTTGTAATAGTGCTGTATGTTTGTTCTAGTTCATGAAAGAACATTTTTATATTTTTATGGTTAATCACAGACATTGTCCACCACAAGATTCACCATGTTACCTATTCCCATGTTTTAACCTCCAGCTTTCCTTCTGGTGATGTACATAACTCTAAACTTCCCCTTTCCACCACACTCACACACCATTCAGTACTCTGAGTTATTCTTACAATAACGTGCTACCGTCACCTCTGTCCATTTCCAAACATTTAAGTACAACCTCGTTAAACATTCTGCACGTATTAAGCAACTGCTCCCCATTCTTTAGCCTCATTCTATATCCTGGTAACCTATAGTCTAGATTTTATGTCCGTGAGCCAGTTGGTCTAATTGTTCCTTTGGTTATTTGTGCTTTTTCTATTACATCTAAGAAACCGTTGCTTAATCTAAGGTCACAGAGACTTACAGCAATGTGTTCTTCTAAGAGTTTTGCAGTTTTAGTTCTTCTCTTACATGAATACAGTTTTAGTTCTTCTCTTACATGAATATATTACACGAATTGACTTTTGTGTGTGGTGTGAGGTCCATCTTCATTCTTTTGTGTGTGGATATTCAGCTTTCCCAGCACAACAGTTGGAAAGACTGTTCTTTTCCAAGAGGAGTTGTCTTGGCTCCTCGTCGAATCACTTGACCATAGGTGGGAGGGCTCATTGCTGGACTCTGAATCTCATCCCACTGATCTATAGGCCTCCCTTCAGCCAGTACCATGTAGTTTTGATTCCTGTAGCTTTGCATTAAGTTTTGAAATTGGGAAGTGTGAGTCCTGGAATTTGTTCTTCTTTCACGTGACTGTTTGGGCTCTTCTAGTTCCCTTGCATTCTTACGGGTTTTTTGATCAACTTGTCAATTCTGGCAAAGAAGCAGGCTTGAATTTTGGTAGGGATTGCATTGGATTGATGGGGAAGTTCCTGCCCACATGAGTGTACATTCTGGTGGGCAGGGGTAGGGTGGGCAGGGGATTGACAGACTGTGAACAGATAAACAAATGTCATTCCAGGGAATGAGACGTGATTAGCTGGGGAGAAAACAGCAAGTGCAGATGCCTGAGACTGTAATAAGTGTGGCTGGTATGTTTGGGGAGCACCAAAATGGTGTGTGGTTGGAGCAGGGTGAGGAGAAGAGGGATGGAGGGTGGGATGGGCTCACTGGAGCCTGATAGTACAGGTAGAGCCTAGCCACAGTGGTCCCCCGGGATCCATGCTCCCTTCTCTGATGCAGGAACAGACCCCTGGTGTTCCTCTGGGCACTTGGCCACACAGAATAGCAATGGCCTTTTCAAGCCTATTCTGCAGCTAGGTAGGGCCCTGTGACTAAATTGTAACTCTTGATAATTAAAGGAAGTGTCCTCTCACTTCCAGGAAGTGGCCTTAAAAGCAGGAGCTGGGGGTTGATTGTGCATGCCTACTCCCTGGTGACTGGAATGTGACTATAATGGCCGGACTCCAGCAGCTTTATTGGATCATGAGGTGCCCTTAGGAATAGAAAGAAAAAAGGGAAAGAACCTGGGTCTCTGACACAATAAGTATCACACCCATCCATGGATATGAGAGAGAAATGAACCTGTCTTTTGTTTAAGCACTGCTGTTTGGGGTCCTTCTGCAGCTCACAGATGATCCTATTCGTAGCTCATCCTATTTGATACCCCGTGCTAAGGACTTAGCATTTTATCCTAACCCAATGCCTAACTATTAGAGAAATTTGCACCGAGGAGTAACATGATCAGTTTCACCATCTAAAAGACCAGTTCTGACCACTGGGAGGAGGCTGGACCCCAAGGGGCCACGGGGGAAGCAGGAAATGTCAGGGGCTGTCATGGGTATCCAGGTAGGAGACGGTGGTGGCTTGGATGAGGGAGGAGTGGGGGAGAGGACAAGAAGCAGTCAGGTTTGAGGAACTTTTTACTTCTTATCTATATAGATTGAATTTTCGTATCTTACATTCACAAACCAAACAAAACAGGGCGTCTCGTAGCTCACCCCTCTGCAGTTGCTTTCGCTTCCTATTCAAGTGGTTTACCTCACAGCCTTCTACTTAGGAGCAAGAGCCAGCTCAAAGTTTTTATTTCATGTTTCTCTTGAGAGTAGAATGGCGACAAAGTAAAGCCGTAGCACTTTCTAATCTTGCCCACTAGTGAGTGAGAAGTCTTGGCACACGTGCATGCAGACGGTGGGGAGTGGGAGAAAAGCAGATCCTTGGGGATGTTGTCGTCCAGATTTTCTGGGGCAAGCTTTAAGGCACTGTATTTCTATTCCTTACTCATTCAGCTATTTCATCCCTGGCTTCCACAAAAGACAGGAGATCTGGACTCATCATGCGGAAACCAAGTGGAGAGACAAGTTATACCCCAAGATGTTGCAGCCTCAGGAAGTGTAGGAGCAGCTTTCCTAAAGCTTTGCTGGTCTTGTCGTCTTAGCCCAGGCCGAGGGCATGCCCGCAAAGGAAATCCAGAAAGAGCAAGTTTATCCAGGCTCCTGGCTTTGCTTGCTGTCCCCGTTGAGGCTTTTTATGGAGGTGTTCTCGGGATGTGGGCCTCCTCTGAATGGGGTCGTAATGCAGTGGGGCACAGCACGGGCTCGGAGCTGGGTGGCCTGGCTGGAGGCCATCCTGCCCTTGTGGAAGTGGACCCCCCCCCACACACACACAAATGGGACAGCGGGGGGTGTGGGCAGGAGGTGTGAGGTGTAACGTGCCGAGAAGCAGAGCCTGCCACTGAGCCCCACTTGGGACAGGAGGCCTTGTCCTGTGGCGGTTCTTGTTTTCCACCTCTGCTTCCTTTGTTTAAAAATACTCGGTTATTTCGAGCTACCTGAACCGGGCTAGACGTTTGGCACTTCAGGTGATTACGAAGCAGGGTGCTCTAGGGAAGTTTTTGTACAGGTGTTGACGGCCCCTGGGGGATGTAAATGGGTCTCCTCACCTCCAGGGCACCCAGTAATAACCACCATCTGCGGACTGTGGCATCATACGCACATTGAACTCGGGCAAAATCACCATATGTGCTGAGCCAGAGGGAGAGCCAGCAGGCAGGCAGAGTGAGAGACGGACAGGAAGACGGACAGTCAGACAGGCCACCACCGTGGGTCCCCTCAGTGCCTGCGTGTCCAGGGCAAGCACATGGAATCCGATGGCCCCTTGTGCCTTCCCTCTTGTCACACTGCTTGGTAGGAGACAGCCGTGGGCAGGGGGTTTGTTCATTTCTTGGTTTCAAAACATGGTGCCCACACTCAAGCCCCCAGCTTCATCTGGGGCTCTGCTGAAGGAGACCTGGAGGCTGCACTGGATTTATGAGCGATTCAGGAGACTGTTCAGGAGTCGTCTTAACTGCACGACGTCCACCCAACCTGCAGGGCCTGAGCTGTGCTGTGGCAGCTTGTGTGGCCCACGGACCCCTCGGCCTGGAGTTAGGGGCTTTCTGAGCAGAGGTGAGCTGCTGAACAAGCTGCGGTCTGGGGGTCTGGATGGTATCACCACCAGCCCCATCACCTGCTTCTCTCCCCACACACCTTGCATCCAGGTGGATGGAAAACCACAGCTCCAAGTCACAGAAACGTCACCCTTCCCGTGCTGCCCCCTGGGAGAGTCGCTCACATCCAGGCTCTGGGGGAAGCTAGTCCGTGGGGAACCATCCTGGTGGGGAAAGCCTCTCTTTATGAGGACCCCCAATCCCTCCCTCTGCAGGCCAGAGGGTGCAGTTAGAGGGAGAGAAGGAAACCTTTTTGGAACAGTCCATTTGAAGCCAGTCTGAAGCCCAGAGGAGAAGAAATAATCATAGGGTTGGTGCAGAGAAACCTCCAATTTCACCAAGGGAGTGGATCCAAAACAACGGGCAGGGAGTGAAGGCTCAGCTAAATTCCTGCACAGTCTGCAGAGAATCGAGTCTTATTTGGAATAGATCTGGTTCCCAGTTCTGCAGATACCTGGATAACAAGGAAGGAGAGAGTGAGCGTGTGAGAGCAAGGAATGAGACAGAGAGAGACAGAAAGAGAGAGGGAGGGGGGAAGAGAGAGAGAGAGAAGGAAGACAGTGAGAGAAGAAAGAAAGAGGAATGGGGGAGGGAGGGAGGAAGGAGGGAAGGAAGAAAGAATGAAAGAAAGAAAGGAAACTAAAAAAAGAAAGAATTAACTTACTGTTGCCTCATGTTTTTTAAACTCTTTCCCTTGAACAAGCTCGTTAGCCAAATGCCCTCCTTAACTATTTTTCAGGGACCTCAGCAGTTGTGCAGTTTCCATCAGCTCAGGCTGCCATTCCCCTTGAACCCAGGGTACAGCTCTGCAGCCCTTACCGCCCACCTTGCCACTTACAGGTTCAGGGGAATTGAAAACTGAGAAACTGACTCTGTTGTTCATTTTGCACCCTAGGTCCTCAGCCTTGGCAATGCAGCGTCACTGTTGCGCTTTTTTTTTTTTTTTTTTTTTGATACTCTAAAAATGAACAAAATGTTGCAGGCATGTAATTTTTAAAAATAGAAAGGAACCAAGAGGCACACAATTAAAAGGCAGTATCTCCTTTCCCCTTTTTCTCTATTCTTAGCCTTGCTCCCACAGGGGAACCATTTCAAGAGTTTTCTCTCTGTTTGCTTTTAGTTCTCTCACAATTTTCTCCGAGTGTAATTGCTAGCCCACGGGCACTGCTGCTCCTCAACGTGGAGGCCCCAGCGGGCACCTGCAGTGATGGTGCCCGACATTCCCCCCCTGCACGCCAGCAGAGCCCTGCTTCCAGCCGGGGTGGGGATGGGCTCAGCTCTAAAACAGAACCCATTGCCCAGACTCCTTTGCAGATAGGGGCAGCCGTGGGACATCGGTCGTGGTGGGCTTCTCGGAAAGCCACCTTAGCAGACCCTCACTCTTCTTTCTTCCCCTTTCTCCCTGCCTTGAGCATGGGCACAGTGCCCAGATTTGCAGATACCCTCGGGGGGCAACAGCCTTGTTGGCAAAGAAGGCTGAGCAGAAAGATGCAGGGAGCTCAGGTGCTCCAGGGCAGCATGTCAGGTTTCCATACCTGCAGACGCTTTCAGATAGAGGTGCTAGGAAAGCCAGCTCAAGCTGGCCTGACTAATAAAAAATTAAAGTTTTAAGGTCAGGGACGGTTTTTATCTGGAGGGAACAGATTTTTCAGGAGGGTTTTGCCTAGTAGAATTCACACCTGAGAAATTACCCCTCTGGACTGTAATATTGGGGTGTACAGTGGAGTTGCATCTTATGGGAGGCCAAAGTTTCAACATCGCGTGTGGTCCTAAAGCCAAAAGCACATGGAGTAAAATCCGCCATCATCTCTCAGCTAGACTGTGGGAAGAGCCTCTGAAGGGATGTCCCTGGTTCTGTACCTGCTCCTATTCATTCTCTCCTCGACCAGAGAATTGTAAGGGAGGTCATGTCACCCTCTACCTGGAACCCTCTGTGGCTCCCACTGGCTCAGAGTGAAAACCAGTCCTTACACGTGTCCTCCAGGCTGTGCGTGAGCTGCACCTTTCCTGCCCTTGCTTCAGCATCACTTCCTGCCCCCTCCCCTCCTCCACTCCGGCCTTCTCCATTCCTCAAGCACGGCTGGGATGCTCCCACCTCAGGGCCTTTGCACGTGCTGTACCTTTTCCCTTCAGAGCTCTTTCCCTGCATTTCTGCAGGCTCCACCTCTGCCTCCTCCAGGTCTTCACCTTGTGCTTCAGTTCAGCGAGCCCTTCCCGGGCGTCCTGTTTGGAGCCACAGCCTCCCTGCGTCTGCACCCACTATCCTGGTTTACCCTTGTCCAGCCCGCTACACGTCAGATCATCTCTCTTGCTTGGTGGTTGTCTTCCACCTCAAGGAGGTGTGCCCCTGCAGGGCGTCCTCAGTCCTACAGCGTGAGGCACACAGTAGGCTCTCAGCAAACATCTGGTGCATGGATCAGTAAATGGATGATGGAACAATTGAATTGCCCTTGATAACTCTTAGGAATTAAAAAGTAGATTTTTAGCTCTACTGTTGGAACAGATTGCTTTCTCAGATGGCTCTCCAGGAGAAGTACTTAGCTTGCATTTAGGGGCCATGTTGTATGAAAAATGCATGCCTTTAAAGACTAGACTAACCGAGCAGCAGGGGATGCTGGTATCCCAGTTAGGGAAGCTGGGGTCTGAGACCCATGGAGCGAATAGAATTCCAGATCCTGGGCCTCCGCCCTTCCAGAGCACGTGTCATGGAGTGGACTTGCAGGATTATTTTTGAATTATTCTCTTTCTTAGAGAAGTGAATCTGCATCAAAAAACTGTAATGACCACGCTGCATACCCACCTATGAAAATATAAAATTGGAAGTAAGTTTCCTCCTTGCCTGCTCAGTGAGGGAGGGAACAAATGATTCTCTGACCAACAGCCCAAGAGGACGTTTTAAACCCTGAGACTCCCGAGTTAAAGCAGAAAGCAGGCAGTGGGGGTTTCTGCATGGAAAGAGGCTCTCCACTATAATTAGTGATTTTCCAGGGTTGGACTAGAAGCTTCCTGCTTTCATGGGAAAATCAGGTTGCTGCTGACCGTCCCTAATTTCTGCAGTGCTGAATAACAGGTCTCTAATTCGGCTGTAATGACCCATGTGCTAATGGTACAGCTTTCTGCCCACTTGGGAGCCCCCACTCCTGCCTGGCCTCAAAGAGAGTTTAGCACTTGCCTTGCCAGCCCTGCAGGTAGACCTTCCTTGGGGGGCTGCTTCTGTTTTTCCTCTAAAAATGTTCTCATTTCTACCTAAAATAGAGGTGGATCCTACAACTTACCTAAGGTAAATATAGGAGATGGAAATCTCATTTATATTTATAGTCATGTATTGTTACCAATTTCTCACTCTCTGTACACACACACACACACACACACATACACAAATCTTAAATGTCCCCATACATTATCCTGAGAAACCTCATGAGTTGAATACAGAATGGCAGAATGTTTTCCCTTTGGGTCTTTCCCTCTATCTCTTGCTTTAGTGGGATGGGTTTTAAGGTCTACGTGTCCAACTTGAATGCACTTAAATGAAGAAGGAGAGGTATGTTGCTTTGGGGAGAAAAATGTAGACCTGTAGCTCACTGAACCCAGGACCCTTCTGTCCTCCTGACCCCCACCCTCCCTGATGTGCAGACAGTTCCAAGAAGGCGCTGTCATTTCCCCCCAATCCTCAGCTTATATCTGCATTCCTCCATAGCCTTTGCTTTCTTACTCACAGCACCACTTGAATCCTTGGGGGCCGCCACCCCAGATTTTCACCAGCTCCATTGTTTTCCATTCAGTGAAGTCAGGGCCCGGGGCCTGTGTTCCCCCTCTGAGCTTCCGGTGGGTAAATGAAGAAGGACCCAAAAGATGCCACACTGCCCCCAGATCCAGGGGCAAGGCCAGTGTGGTCCTTGGTTATGGCTTCTGCTTTTCCAGATGATAGAAGGAGTGTGCCCCTCCCCCGAGGCCACCCTTGGCCCCACAGCCCTGGCTCTGAACTGCTCTCCCTCCGGTTCCAGTGACCCGTGGGCTTGCCGGGCGCCGTGGGTGGACACGGAGGCTGGACCCCAGTCAGGGGCCACCGGGGTTCTCAGTCTGCCCCTCTTGTTGTGTTGGTGTAAGTGTCCTTCTCCAGTGTCCGTTCCCTGCAGCCCCTCTGAGCCTCCATAAGAGGGTCCGCAGCCCCCAGGGTGGGGAGTGGGACAGGCATCCGTCCCCGGGCAGGTGTGCTCGGCGATGGCAGGGGCATGCGAATTTTATAAGAATTAATAACAAAGTTTGGGGGAATGGCATGGACCCCAGGTCATGGCTACTCAGAGAAAGTAGGCTCAGAAATTCTCTTTGATGAAGAAAGAAATAGCCCTAGGTATTTACAGGGTGAATTTTAAATCTTTTAGGATCTTCTTGCCCTGCTGACAAGAACCCATGGATTGGATTGTGTTCTAAATGGATGACCAAGGAAGCAAAGAAATCACTATGTATGTTTTAGGTGTCCTAATGTCAGAGTTTGATTTTTTTTGCTAAAAATATTGGTTGTGAGTGTTAAGAGATAATTTAAGAAGAGTGTCTTAACTGTAAGAGATGAAAAAAAGATTTAAGAAACGAATGAACAAACTGTAGGATGTGACCATGTTTGGATACAAATTCAAACAAACCACTGACAAAAAACTTAATTGTGTGTGTGTGGGGGGGGAAGGATGCCTGCACCCCCCGTAGAATTATTTCATGGTTTGATAGTTTGGGGGTTAAATGCTGTGACCACACAGGCTACAGGAATGCCACCCAGAGCTTGGGCCTCGGCAAGGAGTTGGCGAGCCGGACGGCCCAAAGCCGAGGGGACGTTCGCAGTGGGACCGGGTTTTGGACCATGGGAGCCTCAGAAGGAAAGGTGTGCACGATTCGAATTGCACACACAGGCTGTCAAGATGTGTAGTGAGAAAACCTGCTCACATACTGATGTGGCTTGAACTCACTTGCTGATCTGGCCGAACCAAAACAGGAAGGGAGGGCAGCAATGCCAACAACTCATAAGGCCAGGAGCAGCAGGCCCGAGGGGTGCCGTGCGTGCCCGACGCCATACTACACACTTTGCATCCATCCACCCTTTCGGTCCCCAACAAGGGAGGTGACAATCAATACTCCTATCTGGCTGAAGAGAAAACTGAAGCTCAGAGAGGTCCTGGGTTTCGCTGACATCACCCGGAGGTTGTCAGGGCAGAGCTGGGCTCCGGGCTTCAGTCTCACTGTCCACCCCCGAAGCACGCGCCTCCTGATCGCAGTGTCGTCTTCCTCCTGAGTCTTCCAAAGACCTTCTGAGACCTCCTGCTTGTTACTTCCTATGGCTGCGTGAGATGCAAAACCACCCGCTCCTTTTGAGCTGTCCTTCCTGGGATCCTCTTCTAAAAACAAGTGCATGCAGCGATTCTTACTCCGGTTTGGGTTCTCGCAGGGTGAGTTCATCTTGCAGAATCCCCCCATGAAGTACAGTCTCAAGTAGCAGCTAGACAGATCTCACACACCTAAGGAACACGCCGTGGTTTTTCTTGGGTGGCCACGCTCGTTTCCCTCGTCACGGAGACACCACTCGACAGCAACTTGAGTGGCACTAACTAAAAGATGGAGCTAATTAGTCTTTATAGCAGGATGAAACGAACTTGAAGCATGCTAATGAGAATGAAGTTTTATTGTAGGGAGAGCAAAATATTAATTTGGAACCCAAGAGAACTGGTGATGAAGGATGTTTTAATTTTTTTTTTAATAATTTCTGTTAAATTGCAAGAATGATAATCACTTTGGTGGGTTTGAATGATACTCACATATCCATTCCTTGGGTATTTATTGAATGCCTGCTCTATGCTGACAATTTGCTCAGCACAAGATCTACAGTGATAACGAATCCTGCTCCTGTAGACCTTACAGTCTAATAGAAGATGTGTAAAATGAATAAGTATATAAATTTAGATCAAAGCGTACCAAACACACATGCATGTACATACGTAGGCACACAGACATATACTCCCTAAAACCAGGATAATGTAGGAGAGGCTGCAGAAGGCACTTGCATTTGATGGGGGCAGGTGCTGTCCAGTGGAACTGTCTGCAGTGATGAAGAGTTGTGTGTCTGTCTGTGCCATGTGGAAGCCACCAGCCATGTGTGTTGGTGGAGCCCTTGAAGTGTGGCTAGTAGAGCTGGGGAACTGAGTTTCTAATTTTATTTCATTTTAATTAATTAATGTAAATTTAAATGGCCATGTTTGTGCATTCTCTGTACTTTCTTGGGCACTGCAAGGTTGGAGGGCCAGGAGAGAGCTTTCCGAGGAGTTGCCAATTAAGCTGAGACCCGAGGAGCAAGTAAGCGTGAGCCAGGAGGCAGGACAGGAGGGGGACAGACAAGGCGTGGTTGCAGGAGGTGGGGACGGAGAGAGCCTCTGAGTGCCAGTGCAAGGAGAAGTTCTTAAGGGATGTTCAACAAAGACATAAAACGTTTGGCTTTCCATTTTTCAAAAAGATCCCTCTGGCAAGGGAGAAGATGAGGCGTGGGATTCTAAGGTGGTGGCATGAGGGATGGTGATTGTGCGCTGCTACACAAATCTGTACATGGGCTCTAATTGCACAGAGCTACACGCACGCACACACGTGCACACAGATAAATGGCAAAGCTGAATAAGGTCTGTGTGGGGTCTAGTTCCCAGGAATGTATTGACTTCAAGTTCCTGGTTTTGACCTCACAGATACATAACAGGTCTCTGTGGAGGGAAGGGTGAAGTGGACTATGTACTGTTTTTGCAATTTCCTGTGAATCTATAATTATTTCAATATAAAAAGGAAACAAATCTCTCTGGCTGCTGTGGGGAGAATGGGTTGTAAGTAGTCTCAGGAGGAAGCAAGGAGAGCGGTCAGGAGGCTCCCACAGTTGCAATAGGTAGCTTGGCCTTGGTGTGGGGAGGCAGAGGTGGAAAGTAACAGATGCAGTAAAGGCATATTGTAGAGACATTTCATGACCAAGATGAGCTAGGACTTTTGCTAAGCAAGTGGAGCTTTGAAATTGCATGCTAGGGTGAGGACAGCTGTAGTAGATCCAGTTTCTGATCTTATGTCCAGTCTAGGGGGTCCTTCTGGGGTGTCTCCTACTGCACCCCCAGAACATGACTTCAAATCCATGAGTTATCTGAGAACCGTGACACCAAACACCCCTGGGACTTGCCTTCTTCTGGGCATCAGGGTGCAGACAGGGGATAGGCTCACGTGTCCTCTTTCCCCCCTCCACCGGGCCATGACGCTGGCCTGCTGCTATGGAGGTTTTGGGCAGGGTGATCCTGCAGCCTCCTTCCCACCCTTATTTTGATTTTGTGCCTCCTCCCTCCTCCAGTGGTTGCTTTTCTGAAGCTTGGGGAAAGTGATCAGGAATTCACTGCCTGTCTATTTGGCCAGAATCAATATCTTTTTGCACACGACCTCTCTCAGCCTCTGCATCCCCGAGGAACTATTTCATTTCTGCCCCTCGCGACAGCCATGCTGGGTCATCCACTTAGCGCACATGTACTGAGCCCCTGCCCTGGGGGAGGCCCTGCTCCAGGCGTTGGGGATACAGACAGGAAACTCTTTGCATCTAAGAAACTCACAGTGTAGGGTCAGGACTGGCAGGAAGTGAGCAGCCCTGGCCTGGAAACCCCAGTGCCTGCTCTGAATCCGAGTCACCTTAAGCAGCCCTCTCCCCTCTGCAGGCCTGAGCTCCCTCATCTGTGAAACAAAAGATTAGCCAGTGTGGACCAGGAAGTCCCCTCTGTCTTAAAATCCGAGTCATTGGGAAGAGGACACATGGCTGGTGTCACAGAACTTTTGCCTCATTCATCAGGTGGGAGAGGTGGGAGAATCCTTTACACGTTTTAAGGATGGGTGCATGGATGTGCCCACCCAATGGTAAGCGAGAGGCCCCCAGGAGTCCCAAGGATGGCTCTGCGTCCCTGTGGGGAACCCCACACCTGGGGGCCTGGAGTCCTGGGGAGGTGCCTGGCCCGGGCTGTCACCTCCGCCCCAGCAGAAACGGACCTTTTGAAGTCAGGACTTCCTCCGAGAGCAAATGTCTCCACTGGTGGTCTTGAAAAATTTAGTAATTGGGAAAAGAAAATGCGTGGTGACTGCAGAGCTCGACGGCAACATCTTGAACTGTTTTTGAGGCTCGACAAAAACTGAAACATACTTCTCCAGACCCTTCTATCTCAAAAATTTTTACACCCCTGTGCCTGTGGGACGAGATGGAGGCCATGTGCTTCCAATTCTTAAGCACTTAACTCACCCAGATCTACTCGGGAAGAGATGTTTGATGTGTGGCTGACCCGGACTTTTTTTTGATGTGTGGCCCTTTTGATAAGCCTCTTTCCTCTAAGCATTTTTCCTTAGAGGGAGGCACCTTTTTTCCCCATTAGGAAATAAATGTGAGTCACAGAGGGGTTTGGAGCTGCAGGGCTGCCCTGTCAGCAGGTTTAGGCCTTATGAGATCCATTCATCTGGGTGTGAGGAAAGATGTGGGAGCCAGCGCAGCAAAGCGGGAACACGGCGCTTTCTCTGCCCCCGATTTCTGGAGCAGAGAGACATTGATTTCAGATGCCACCAGCCATTTGCTCCTGTACCCTCTCCACCCCAGACTCTGCTTTCTCACTAGTAAAATGACCAGGTTGGGTAAGCGGCAATTCTGTGCTTGGTTCAAAATCTTTCCAGATGCCTTTCCCATGGGCAAGACATTAAAAGAGGAAAACAAGAGGACAGACCAACAAGCATTGCTTGAAACTCCAAGCAAGGAAATAAACATGAGCTTGGGGCAGGGGAGAAAACCCTTTGTCTTCCATTAGTCTTTTCAGCCGCTTAGAGGCGTTGGCAAAATCCAGATGCTCTTTATCTAATTGCCTGTAGGTCTGAGATTGTGTTGGGAAGCGAATGTTTTATTCATTCGTGGTGCGACTAGTTACAAAGCTAGTTAACTCTAGCAGCCATCATCTCTCCAGAGATCCTTGGTCAGTCTCTAATTCTTTGGTGCTGGAAATAGCCACCAATATAATGTAAAACAAATGTTTTCCAAAGTGAAGTTGCAAATCTTGCAAAAGTTGCAGAATTTTCTGAAGTCTGTGAAGGTGATTGCTCCTGCAATCACACGCAAAGCCTGTTGAGAAGTGAGGAGTGAGCATCTGGGGGAACTCTGTCAGCTCACAGTTGAAGAAGAGAGAGAAAAGGAGAATGATTTAAATATCGACGGATTAAGAGAGAGCCTTAGTAAAATTGATGAAATACTCTAAGGCTTTGCAAACAGGAAAAAAAAACAAACAAAAAAACACCACCAGTAACCTTTATGATTGAGCTGCAAAAGTCAAATATAAATAAAGACTTATTTATATTGCTTTTGTAGGAAAAAGTCATGTTGCCATTTTTCACTGAAAGCCAGTTATTTCATTCTCGGTTTGTTCTAAGAGTGAACACATGGCTTTAATTAAAACCTACCTTTTGTTAAAAGGCACAGCAAATGTAATCATTTTCGTATCTTTCACTTTTCAAAAAAGTCCTGATCAACACACACACACACACACACACACACACACACCCCTTGACTCATTACAATTTTACTTTCTATTTGAAGTGGCTTCTCTTTCCTTGTTCTTTTCCAGGGATACCCACTGTGGGAAAAGGTCTTCCTCTAGATCGGCCACATTGCACCCTTAGCTTAGCTGAGGTGCCCTTATTGTTTTCAATTTGGAGCACCCAGCCCGTATCAGACACCCTGCTGGGCACCGGGGGGATGACAGTGAATACGACGGGGTCCCCGCCTCCAAGACTCTCATACGGTGTGGCAGGAGGTGGGGGGCAGGTGGGTACAGATTCCAACAGCTGGAACATTGGAAGGTAGCAGTCAGAAAGAGGAGGAAGAAAGCCTTCCTGGAAAAGCTGGGGAGGCTTCCTGGAGAAGGAGCTGCCACGCTGGGCTGTGAAGGAGGCAATGGGGTTGGGGAATTATAAGCAGAGAGAAGCAGAGCCAAGTCAGAGAACGTCGAGGCTGGAGAAGGGGCAAATAAGCAACTAAGTCTCAAGCCAGAGCTGGGGTTCATGAGTCCAGATCTGACCTGTAGCCACGTTGGACACTACGATTTGGAATTAATTGGCAGCATTTAAAAATCGGAGGCTCTCCCAGGTACGGTGACCCCTGTTAGCGGCTCTGTTTTTGCCCGCCTGTCCCTGGGGTCCCCGACACTCGCACAGCTCCATGAACTGCACCCTGCCAAGCTTTCCTCTTCAGATTCCCTGTCTGGCACCTTGCGCAGGGCTTGCAGTGGAGCTTAAGAGGGTCTGGTTTCTCTCCAGATGGTGCCCTCTTCTTGCACTCCCTCTTTGTCTCCTGACCCCACACGTGTCCGTTCAGAAGCAGCTGAGCGAGGTGTGTCTAGAGAGGGAGGCTAGCAGGCCAAGTCCGAAAGGGGCCTCACCTTCCACTCCACCTGCAGGTGGTTTGGGATCCTGGGAGCCCCTTCTCCTGACTGGGCACCCATGACCCCATGGGAGACATGGTCTCGGAACGTTCCTCCCTGCCCTGACACGCTCAGTGCTTTGGGTTCACCTTGACTTCACAAGGAGCCACGTTTGACATTTGGGATCTTACACTCAAAAGGGTGTTAAGAAGTGAAGTGAAGAACCGAGCTTCTGAGGCTCCCTTCTGGGAAATCCTTTTGACCACAGCTAAGTTTCAGATGTTTTGGGGTACGCCAGCTGTCCCAGGCAGAGTTGGGTGTCCCCAAAGCCTTCCCTGGGAGCTGGATCTCCCCAGCACTTTCTTGCCTTAAAACAAGCCCCATCAGGGTTTTAATGGAGAGAACATGGCAAAGGTGGGACTGGGAAGCTTTTCCAGGGCTGGGGCTGTGAGGGAATCCTTCTGGAGCCACTTGGTTGGGTTCCTGAGTTCTGCTCCTTTTTGGCTGTCGGGTGGTGGAGAAGTTCCGTAGGTTTCTTGGTCCCCTCTGTGAAACGGGCTGATCATAGTGCCCAGGAATAGGGTTGTTACAAGGATGTCGGGGGGCAGTGGGAGAGGTTTTGAACATCTCACCAGGTATGTGTCAGTGGCCAACAACTGTTACCTGTTGCTGCTGCTACTGTCATGATCACTACTAGGATTAATTTGCCAATTTAATATTTTTAGTGTTAATTAATAGGTCACATTTACTATTTTAAAAATCATCATCATCTTTATGCTTCTTTCCTAACCAAATGAACATTTCTCAGTTCCTTGTTTTAGAAACCAAAGGCATGCTAAGTCCAAAATCCAGTGATTTCTGTTGACCTCTGATTTAAGCTTTGGATTTTGGCACCCCATCCTACCAGAAACTGTGCTCTCCATTGAGCTCAAACCCAATAAAATGCAAATCTCCAAGGATGGCTTTCCTCCCGCCCCGCAGTTGTGCTGCAGTGGTGTCTGCGCTCGGTGTTTACAAGGGGCCTTTAAGAGCTCCTGGGCCCCTGAAAACTCCAGCCCCTTTGTCCAGATGGGGAGGAGGTGGCCCCATGGATTGTGCACGAGACGTCCTCCCCGGGACGGCTGTGATTTATACGCGCCAGCTTGTCACGGCCTGAAAGGAAGGGCCACTTTTCATTTTGACCCAGTGTTGGCTTTGAAAGCCGCCTGCCGCTGCCAGCTCAGCTGCACCGCAGGCTGAGAGGCAGCACATTGCCCGCTTTGTGGGCACAGTGGGGTTTTGGGAGGTGCCCTGAATGCGCTTGCCTTTGCCCAGCTCCCGGAGACACAATGTGTGCAGATGGGGGGCCCAGGCCCCCCACCCCCTGGGGAGGGGGATTGGGAGCAGGGATTGCAGAAGGTGCTGCTCCTTGAATCAGGTGGTTAATGTGGACAGACAGGCCGCGCCTCTGATCTGCTGCCTTTGCTTTTCCTTGTGACGCCCCCACCCTGCCACACTTGCCACCCCCCCCCCCCAGGTTGCCAGCCTCTGAAGGCTGTCCAGGCTGGTCCACAGAAGCTGTTGTTGCCATTTATCCTGAGTTGGGGAAGGCCCTGGCACGAGGTGGACTTGCACACTTCCTGGAGTTTATCCAGGGAGAAGTGAGAGGTTTAAAAAAAAATATATTCCAGCCTGTCACCAGCGTGTGCAGCCACCCTTACGGACACTCCGGCTTCTCAGCTGGACGGGGCTCCTGGGGGCGCCATCCCAGAGCTCCCTGATGTGCCCTGCAGGATGTGGAGCTGGCCCTGTCCCCCGTCATTAGCTAAGTTTGGAGGCGTGTGTATGGCAGTGCCCCCTGCCCCGACAGGCAGCAGGGGAGGTTGTGGGGGGGTCCTGGCCACGCCCCTGAGGTGGCAACACCAGCCCTTCCCTCCAGGTCCCAGAATCCCTATCCCTGCAAGGGGGGCGTGCACCAAAAGTGTGCTAACGTCTCCAGCTTCTTCCATTCGGGTAACACGCTATGTTACAAATGGGAAAATACCTCTGAGTAAAGAAGGCTGGGTCCCCCACCATGTTCCCTTGGAAGGAGTCAGAAAATAGGCCACTACGCAAGTAACAAATCAAGGTCATGTAAGAAATTCATAAGGTAAAGAGGAAGCTAAATAGGTGACGACATAGAAAGCAACCTAGGCAGGACGTGGGGCGTTTAAACCATGTGATCGGAGAAGGGCTTTCTGTCGAGGTGACCGTTGAGCTGAACTGAAATGAAAAAGATGGAGCCGGCCATGGGAAGGGCATCCCAGACGGCGAACAGAAGCTGCGGAGGCCCTGAGGTAGAGAAGGTGAATTCCTGGACCCTGCAGAAAGCAGCCAGTGTGACTGGAGGGAGAGGAGGGTGGTGTCCAGATCGCAGGGGGTTTTGGTGAGGACGTGGGTCAGTGTCAGGAACAGAGGCCTCCAGTGATGTGTGTGTCCTTGGGGCATGGTTTTTCAGAGTGTTATGTTCCCTCCAGACACTAAGTATGTAACTCTGAGTGTCACACTTATTACGCGCAATGTCTGTCTTTAGGGAAGAAGGCTGGCTCTCCTGATCGGTTATTTTGGGCAGCGTATTCTAGTTGGCAAGTCCCCTCATCACTGCCAAGGCGTTGGAAAACAAGGTTGAAGTGTGAAGCAGCAGGTCCCTACTTGGGTTAATGATCCCCCAGCACAAGCCGCAGTTCTCTTGTACCATGGCTTCTTTTTTTTTCTTATTTTTAAAAACATGTTGAGTTTGCCCTAATTTCAGATTTGGAGAAGAGTTGTAAGAATAGGAAAAAGAACTTTGGTACACACTTCACCCACATTCTCCATCTCCAAATGTCAGCACCACATTTACTTTATCCCCCCCTTTCTCCCTATATGACATGCATGTGATTGCATATATGTCTGTGGGTGTCTGTGTACATATTTTTTTTCTAAACCATTTAATTGTACAATGCAAACTCAATGCCCTTTGCCACTAACAATTTCAGTGTTTCTTTCCTAAAAACGAGGACATTGTCTTACATAACCACAGTAAAACTCAAATCAGGAAATTAACATTGCCACAATATTGTCAATATTGAATCCATCTACAGATTGTTTGCACATTTTGCCATCTGTCCCATCAATGGTCTTCAGAGCCAGGGTGTGTGCACTCAATTTTTATGGTCCCTCCTTCGCTTTGAATCTGCTGCCATTCCTCTGTTCTTTCTGACTATCACGACGTGGGCATGTTTGAAGAGTCGAGGCTTGTCCCTCTCTTTGGGTGTGCTTGATGTTTCCTCAAAATTAGACTCAGATGCACATTTTTGGCTGGAATTCCGTAGGGCGATGCTGTTTCCTTCTCAGTGCATCCTATCGGGAGGTGCGAGCTGTGGATTTGTCCTCTTCCTGGCTCTGTGACTTCCAGATTTTCCACTGCACTGTCTCTGCTTTCCCCTGTGTGGTTGCTGAGTATTCTGTGGGGACGCTCTGCGAGACAATGTCAGTGTCCTGTTAGACCTCCAACATTCCCCTCGGATTTCAGCCTCCACTGATTTTTGCCTGAAGTACTTAATTACCAGGTTGGTTCCCAAGTGGTGATTTTAGGTCTTTTGATATTTATTCATCAGCTTTCAACTGTAAGAAAGAGCTTTCCGTTGTCCCCCTTTGGTTGATCTCTCTGTCTGTTTATTTGTATCAGTGTGCACTCATGAATTCTTCTTATATTTAAAGGCTGGCACCCCTTATAGTCCTTCCTGCCTTCAGAGTTTTCCTTCTGTAACCCAATTCTTTTTCCAACTACACCACCTTTAAGTCTCCCCACCAAAATACAGAGCTGAACCTCCCACTTTCCAGCCCCTATTTTTTCAGTGGTTTCTGGTTTCCTGGATGAAAAATAGGAAACTGTCATGCTCAGGTGCGAGGGGTGTGGTAGTGGGCCCCTCTCCTGCTAGCAGAGGCTTGCCTGCCTCCCACCCCACCCCATGGCCCTTTCCCCATGGCTCTAGATCTGTGTCATCCGGTACAGTAGCCACATGCGATACTGAGCCCTTGAAAGGGAGCTGGTTTGAACTGAGGAGTGTGTATGTGTAAAATACACACCATTTTAATGGGTTGGTACCTTTTTTGGTTTGCTAGAGCTGCCATTATGCAAAATACCAGAAATGGATTGGCCTTTTTAAGGGGATTTATTAGGTTACAAATTTACAGTTCTAAGGCCAGAAAAGTGTCCAAAGTAAGGCATCAGCAAGAGGTTACCTTCACTGAAGAAAGGCCAGTGGTGTCTGGAATATTTCTGTCAGCTGGGAAGCCACGTGGCTGGTGTCTGTCGGTCCGTTAATCCTGGGTTGTGTCTCAAAACGGCTTTCTTCAAAATGTCTCTGGGCTTCTGTCTGTCTTAGCTTTTTCTTCTTCTTCCTTTTTCGTTCTTCCTTCTTCCTTCTTCCTTTTTCTTCCTTCCTCCTTCTTCTTTCTTCTTTCTCTTGCTACACAATTAAAACAGTGTTCCTTCTTCTCAAGGTATCATATTCTTGGTAAAGAAAGGAAAGGGGGCAGGTCCAGTCCTTCCTTTCCTTTCCTTTTCTTGATAAAGAAAAGAAGAACCTTCCCCTGAACAGATATCCTCTTAATTATAATTGTCCAGGACAGGCTAGCCTGTGCCGTCAAGGAACACGGGGGAGCAGAGAAAATGCTAGAAGGAAATGGCACGGGTGATTGACAGACCAATTATCATCACCTTGCCGAATTTAACAAAATCAGGTTCACTTGGCAAGGGAGAACAGGGAATGGAGATTGGGTAGGGAGCTAGCAGTTTTTACCAAAGGCAAAATGATGAAGAAGACGACATCCTAAGCAGACGGCTCCACTCTGCTGCACATGGAGAGACGTGTGCGGTCCAGCCGAGTTCAGAGGGCTGGTGCCTGCCCCACGGCGGGGTGGGGAGGACCGGAAATCACTGACCACTGAGCTACGTCTAACAGGACAGGTGAGGATTCACCAGTGGGGAGAAAGAAGGCAAGGGCTTAGCAGACAGAGGCTTGAGCAAAGACGGGGAGATCTAGATCTGCTCTGCGTTTTGTAGGAAGCCCCAGCCGTGGATGACAATACTACACGTGGGGACGCTGAGGCAGAGGTGAGGACTGGCGAAGGCCCAGATGGCCTTGTGTGCTGGACTTTGAGCTTGGGTTCTGGCCCCTGAACCTGCCAGTCAGTGGCTTTAATCAGGTGAGTGGTCGGAT
Source organism: Choloepus didactylus (assembly GCF_015220235.1). NCBI lineage: Eukaryota > Metazoa > Chordata > Mammalia > Pilosa > Megalonychidae > Choloepus > Choloepus didactylus. The sequence continues at coordinate 4,081,625 of NC_051329.1, read as the reverse complement.
TTAAAATATGTGGAGGTTAGGAACGTGGGGGCTAGAGCCTGAATTCCTAGGTTGAAACTCAGCCCCCCCAACCTAACCTCTGTGCTTTCTTTTCCTTGTCTATTGGGATGAAAACAGTACCTGTTTCTGTAAGGTGGTTGTGAGCAGGAGTTAGTGCAGGTAAAGCACTGTGGACTCTCTGGCGCGTGGTAAGCCCTTGTTGCACAAGTGTGGATAATGATGCTGATGACAGTGGTGACGAGGGTGAATAGATGGGTGTGGGGGAGGAAACTGGAGGTACAGGGACAGTTGACAGCTGTTGAAATAGTCCACATGAGATGATAGACTTAAACTAGGACACTCCAAGGGGGTGTCGACATGAGCTATGTGGAGGATGCAGGGTTCAAAACGGGCTCATTAGTGGGGTGAAGGGGTGAGAGGCATCCAGAGGAGCTCTCGGGGTTTGGGCTTTCTTGCCCACGTGGGGACAAGGCTGCTGTGAACCCGGGATTGAGGCCCCAGGTGCACCTGTAACGACTGAACTTGAACTTAGTTCTACCCAGAAGAGCCTCCGTGTGGGGGACAGCCAGCGTCTACGGTTTGGTGGTGTATGGTGGATCGTGGGTGGGTTCTGGGGCTGTCCATGCATTCATCCAGCACCTCCTGAGCACCCTGTGCCAAGCATCTTTCCCTTCCCTCCTGGAGCTGACATTCTAAGGGCTGATAAACAGCCTCATGCGGAATACACAAGGCCAAATACACAAGGGAATGTAAGGGCTCAGAGCAGGGTTTCTTAACCTCGGTCCGGTAGGACATTATAGGATATTTAGCAACATCCTTGGTCTCTACTGACCAGATGCCAGTAGCACTGCCAGTTGTTCCAAACAAAAATGTCTTCAGATGTTGCCAAACGTACCTTGTAAGGCAAAACTGGCCCAGTTGAGAAGTACTGGACTAGAGATTGGCCAGGAAGTGTGTGCTACTGTAGACAGGGAGCTTGAGGGAGTTCCCTTGGGTTAGTCTTCCTGGGTTGCCATACCAAAGTACTCAACTCGATGGCTTAAAACAACAGAAGATTATTCTTGCATAGTTCTGAAGGCCAGAGGTCCGAAATCGAGGTGTTGGTGGGTGGTTCCTGCTCAAGGCCTTGAGGGAGAACCCATTCCACGCCTCTTCCAGCTTCTGGGGCTCCTGGCACCCTCGGTGCCCCTGGGGTTGCCACTCCCTCCTGTCTCCCTCTTCACATGGCCTCCTCCGTGTTCCTCCTCTGAGTCCACGTGTCTGCCATCCCCTCTCCCTATAAAGGTCTGAGGCATTGGCTCCGGGGCCCGCCCTAAGCCCAGGATCATTTCATCTCAAGATCCTTAACTTGATTCCGTCTGCACAGACCTTCTTACCAGGCCAGGTCACACATACAGTCTCCAGGGGTTAGGACTAGGGGGACACCGTCAAACCCACTCCCCTTCCCAAGGAGGCAGCAGGTGAGCTGAGCCCCGAGTCGAGTGTGGGAACGAGGCACGTAAAGAAGGGGGGGTGTGCTGGGGGGCTGGGTGGGGGAGGATGCCCCAGGAAGATGGGCCGCAAGGACGCTGGAGCGGAGGCGTGAGCAAGCTCAGGGAGTCCAAAGAAAGCAAAGCAGCAAGGGGAGGTTTAGAAGACAAGTCTGGAGAGGCGGACGAAGGCCAGGCTGGGCCGAGCTCTTGGAGGCTTTATTCGGGGTGCGGCGGAAGCCTCGGGGTTTTAAGCAGGTGTTTGCTGCAGATTTCTTCTGGTTTTACATTTTTCCCTTTGGGGAAGGCTTGAGAAGACAGCGGTGACTTTGCAGCTGGTCGTCATCAGGAAGCCGCAATCACTGAAAAATGTTGGAAATCATCAGCTAAGGATTTTTAGAAGGAAGCAAACCAAGAAATATGCAGTAGCCTGCCCTAATTATTTCCTGGGCTCAAAGTAGCCAGGTGCATTGAAGAGATTGTTTTCCTTCTTCTGATTTATGAAGGTCCCAGGATCTAAATTTTGAAACTGCCGATAGAATGTTTTCTGGGATGTTGTCATAGGAATCTGAAACTTTTCTACTCGTCTCACAATGTAATTGCTTTCATTATTGGCTCAAGATTTTGATAGGAGATAAAAAAGCACCTTTAGAATCTCTCTTGTTATAAAGTATCAGTGACATTTATTACTATGAAAGGGAAAATAAGGACCACGGACTGACAGAATGAAGGGGCTGAAAAGGTCATGGACTGAAACATCAGGTAAACTTTTCAGGGTCTGGGTGTCTCAAAGTGCTGATGTGTTCACTCGTCTCATAAAAGGCGGGTGGAATTGTGAAACTATTTAAAGCCTCTGGAAATTTTGAAAGCTAGGACAGTGCTTTGACCACAATAGGCACTCAAAAAATATTTGTTGAATGAATAAATGAATGTTTGTTTCACAGATGGGAAAAGCTACTCATAAAGGATGCACGTCTCACTTTGTAGCCACAACAGTAAATGTAAGACAGAGTGACACCCCCCCCATGAGCTCACGTGCGTCTCTTGCTCTTGCTCCCCAACATCTTTGCCGTGCAAAGGTTCACGCGGTCACCACGACGTGGCTTCGCACAGCCTGCCAACACCGCGGGCACTCACCCGTCAACGCATGTGTTTCTCTGAGCTGAAGGGAGAGGCTGTTGGATTCACGAAATGAAGGTTTGTGTACTGTTTTCCACCATGATGCTTTCTGAGAGTTTTTGTGGGGACACATTTGACTGTATTTTTGCCTCACAGTCTCTTGGTGGAACCTACTGACCACATGGCAAAGTCAGCCCAAGCTTTTCAAAATCCGTAATGACCCACTGGAAGGTGGTGAGATAAAGGTAGTGGGTAGGTTTCCTTTCGTTTTTTTCTTTTGTTTTTACAGAATTAGAATAGAAGAGAATGAAATGAAACAGAATGAAACAGGATATAAAAGAATAGAATAGATAGCGGCATTGCATAATGAAAGTTGCATTTTGGTTAAGAGAATTTTTTTCCGTGTGTGTGTGTGTGTGTGTGTGTGTGTGTGTGTGTGTTAATCATGAAAAAATGTGTTTCAAACTGTGGGCCACACCTCAAACTGTTTGGAAACCATTGCCCTAGATGCCACTTGCCATCTCCTCACGGTTAAAGAGTTAAGGAGGGAAGGCAGTTCCATTGTAGGCTTTAGGCTCTTGAATAGACAATTTGTAAATTATTGATTAATCAGCATTGTAGAGGCATCAGTTTTTCTTTACTTAATGATTGTGTAGCTCCCTTCTCTCGGGTTGGCAGTGAGAGTTTTGAATGTAACTCCGTTCTGATGATCTTCAACTTCATTTCTCAAATTTCCCCTCCACTCACATCATTTATATTTGATACCTCATTTGTGCCTCTGTGAGATCCAGAATTGGGCCTGATGGACAACAGGGTCTTAAGAACTGAGCCAGGAATCTGAGTCCTAGAACCAGCATTTTAAGTTTTTCACTTACCCATTTAAAAAGATTTCCCAGAGAGGTAAGAAGGGAACAGATTTTTTTTGAAGTCTTAAGTACAAACTATGCATTTACACCTTCCTTACCCAGTGAGGAGATCAAGGTCTAGTAGAACTGACACATTAACTGCCACTCCCAGTCTTTGACAGGAGAGCACGTGTTCAGAGATGTCCTTGACACAGCACTGATTGGTGCTACTGAGGTGTCTTTCTCCGTAGCAGCTGCTGCTGGCGGGGAGGTTGTCACAGTGATTCTGGAAGAGGACCAGTTCACGGGGCACGGGGGCTGTCCGGGCTCACCTCTGAACGGGGCAGCAGGGGGCTCAGGGAGGCCACGATGGGTCGTCCATTGGCGCTGTCCATCGTATTGCAGGCACAGGACGTGCCACTGTACAGGGTTATGTCGTTGCTGGTGATGAAGGGAAGGATGCTGCCTGAAGGGTAGGTTTTGGGGGAGAAAGAAGATTAATCTCCTGGGCAATGTTTATGCAAAAATAGCTGGATAACAGCATCCTCTCCACGACTTTGCTTAGGTAGATGAGCCTACACTTTTTTTTTTTTTTTTTTTGGTGGGGGGAGTGGTTTGGCTGGTTTTGCTCAACTGGGTTTTTTATTAATTTTATTTTTTTATTTTATTAATTTCCTAGGACCTGCTATAACAAATGAACCACAAACTGAATGGCTTAAAACAACAGAAACTTATTTTGTCATGGTTTTGGAGGCCAGGCCTTTGGAAATGAACCGTCACAGGGCTGCGCTCCCTCTGGAGGCTCTGGGGGTGAACCCTTGCTTGCCGATCCTCTAGCTTCCGGCGTTTGCTGGAATTCCTGTGGCTGTGTCCGTCCTGTCCCTGCCTCCTTTTCCACATGACCTTCTCCTCCGTGTGTCTTCTCCTCTCCTGTCTTTGGATTTAGGGCAACCTTAAATCTAGGATGAGCTCATCTCGAGATCCTCCATCTGCTTACGTCTGCAGAGACCCTTTTTCCAGGCAAGGTACCATCTGTAGCTCTAGGAATCAGAGTGTGGACGTATCTTTTGGGGCCACCACTCCACCTGTACACAACACAAGACAGGAAGTGTCCCGGGATGGAGTGAAACACAGTTCTGTTCAGTAATTATTTGCCAAGAGTTTACGCCGTGCCGTGAATGGGGGTACCTGCTGGGATGCTAGGACAGGCAGGAAGAGAGCAGAACCCAATGGGGTGAGTTCTTACCACAGTTCTGCCAGGGAGGAGCCAAAGAACTTCAGGCAGGTTACTTACTCTCCCTGTGCCTCAGTTTCCCCACCTTTAGGACATCTGCTGCTCAACTACTTTGTTCCCCTGTCATCTTCTCTGTGAGGACTTCTCTGGTGGTCATATTAGAATGATACCACCACCACCCCACATTCCTTGTTTACTACACAGCATTTGTCAAAATCTCACAGACCACACGCTGTACTCGCTCTTCTCCTAGTCATCTCCCTCCAACAGAACATGAGCTGCAGGAGGGCAGGGTTTTTGTCTGTTCTGTTTTCTGTCCTATCCCTGGTGCCTAGAACGGTGCTTGGCACGTGGTCTGAGCTCAGTAAGCCCATGTTGGACGTAGGAGTGAGGGGTGCCTCGGCGTGGGGCGACAGATGCCCGTGAGAGCGGCTTTAGTGAACCTATGTAAAGTTTACCTTGCACGGATCTTGTGTACATGGGGGCATCCTTCCCCCTCTCCCGCAACCTGAGTTATGCCTCTACACCAAATCTTTCAGGCCTTCGGAATCTTTCAGGAACAGCAGCTAAGACGTCCCAGGATGTTCAATAATAATGTAATGAAGCGTACTATTTGAGCTTCCCATCTTTTCCAAGGCAGAGACATGGGCAAGGAATGTGAGTTAAGTCTGTCCAAGGTGAGGGTCTCATTTTTAAGACCCTTAGAAATGTCTTTATGTTGCATATTCTCCGGTAAATACGATGCTCCTTGGAAATGTGAAGTCATTGGTGCTAAATGCCTGTAGCAAAGAGGAAACCCATCTTTGCCGAGAAGCAGGTTTCCAGCCTCCCCCAGCCCGTCTTACAAAAGACTTGGCAGGGTTAGTTGCAGGTGCTCTTTGGAAAGGGCTTAAAAAGAAACAAAACCAAAGCAAAACCCCTGGATGTGAGAAAGGCAGTGCCCTCCTGCTCCTTCCTTCTGCGGGAGTGCCTTGTGGGGTCCGCTGCCCAGTGAGGCGAGCAGGCTGAACTCACGGGGGCTCGTGGAGGCAGGGCAGGGTGCTGTCCCACTGCCCGACGGCACTTAATGCCACAGAGAGATGGCACCCGTGCGCGACAGAGCCAGCCGTGCATGCAGCACCTGTGCACACGACAGTGCCAGCCGCAAGACACAACTTCAGTGGGCCACGGCCCCGAAACCTTGCTTGCTTTTCGTCAGCAGTGAAAAGTGGGAATGGTCCCTCAACCTCTAAGAGAAGTGGGGTTTGCCTTTGAGTGGAGGGATGGCTGTGAATAAGGGGAAAGCACCTCTGATCCACTCCGCTTTCCAGCCTCCTTCTCGGTCCGTCTCCTGGTGGAGACTCTGCCTGACACGCCTCCCCACTGCCGTCAGGTTTTGCCTGTTTATTTTTAAATTCATTTTTTTAGGTACACTAATACACATTAATTTCTTAAAGGAAAGGCCATTTGTCATTGATTAGCATATCAATGCTAATCAATATATATATATATATATTTTTCTTGCCAAGGGGGAGATATATATAAATAGATATAGATATAGATATAGATTTTTTTTTTCTTGCCAAGGGAAACCACTGTTCTGAGTTTGGCAAAAACCTCCAGACTTTTTTTTTTTCCTTTCAGAGAAGTTGTGTTTTCCTTTTATTATTATCAAAGAAGTTGTTGCAGGTTTATAGAAAAATAATGCTTAAAATACAGAGTTCCCATATACCACCCTATTATTGCTACCTTTCATTTGTGTGGTACATTTGTTACAATTGATGAAAGAAGGTTTTTATAGCTGTACTATTAATATAATCCATCGTTTACAGTAAGGTTCATCGTTTACAATAGGTTTCACGGTCCTATGTTGTTCTTTTTAAATTTTTATTCTAGTAACAGATATTCAACCTAAAAGTTCCCCTTTTACCCACATGCAAATATATAATTCGGTGCTGTTAATCACATTCACAGTGTTGTGCTACCATTACCACCATCCGTTACCAACATTTTTCCATCGCTCTGTACAATTTAAGCATTAACTCCTCATTTCCTGACCCCACCCCATCCCCTGATAACCTATATTCTAGTTTCTCTGTGAATATGCTGATTCTAATTATTTCATATCAGTGAGATCATACAATATTTGTCCTGTTGTGTCTGTCTTATTCAACATCATGACTTCAAGTTTCCTCCATATTGTCACATATATCAGAACCTCATTCTTTTTACGGCTAAATAATACTCCATTGTGTGTATACACCACGGTTTCTTTCTCCATTCATTGGTTGATAGACCCTTGAGTTGCTTCCATCTTTGGGCAATTGTGAATAATGCTGCTGTGAACATCAGCGTGCAAATATCTATTCAAGCACCTGCTTTCAGTTCTTGTGGGCACACAACGAGTAGTGGACTGCCGGGTCGTATGGTAGTTCTATACTTTACTTTCTGAGGAACCACTAAACTGTCTTCCACTGTGGCTGCACACAAATATGTGCCCATACAGAAACTGCTAGGACTATTTTCTGAGTTTAAAAATTTAAATAAGTGCTATTAAAGTGTAATACTGTTTTTCACTTGCTCTTTAAATGCAACAAGATAATTTTAATATCTAATCACGTAACTAAATATAGGTCCCCATTGGTGCTAACAAGTAGAACTTCTACAATAACGGAGACACCCCTGAGTACTTGCAAAGTGGCTAGTGTAACCCTGGAGGACTGAATTTTTCATTTGATTTTATTTTAATTTGCTGCTGTGTTAGACAATGAACATAGTCCTAGATCATTCTTTTTATTACTTTTTAATTTAACATTTTATTATGGGAAAATTTCAAATATATATAAAAACAGACGAATATAATAAATATCTATGTATTCTGTGACAGTTATCAACATGTCACTATTCTTGTTTCTAGATTCTTCCTTTTAACTGTTGTACAGTACTCCCTTGCATAAATTAGATTTTATCCTTCTTTCTGCTGTTGCTAGATATTCAGGTGGTTTCTAATTTTCTGCTAAAACATATAAAACAATGAAGCACTTTTCACATTTTCACATGTCTCTCAGTGCACATGATATTTGTGTATCTGTATGCCTGTATGTGTGTGCATGTCTGCCTCTGTGTGTACATATATGCACATGCATATGTGTGTGTGCTTGTCTGTAAATGCATGCGTGTCTGTATGCCTGTATGTGTGTGCATGTCTGCCTCTGTGTGTGTACATACATGCACATGCATGTGTGTGTGTGTGTGCTGGTCTGTAAATGCATGCGTGTCTGTGTGTGTGTTTATCGATGTGTGAATATATGCATGTGTCTGCACATACGTATGTGTATGCCTGTGGATGTGTGTGCATATATGTGTGTGGGTATATATTCTGGGGCGTGTGCATTTTTCAGCTTCACAGCTGCCGACTACCCTTGGGCAGTTCATTTCCACAAGTAAAATCATCCTGACGCTGAGAACCGAGTCCGCCTCTGTCCTCCCACAGGGATGCCAGCCTGTTTCCCATGGAGCCCAGGCCCTGGACACATGACCAGGAATCCCTGGGTGTCCCTGGACTCGGGGCCGGATCAAGGCAGGCTGGATTAGTGACACAAAGCCCCCCCGTTCTGCTAATCATCTTATCATTCCTAAGTTCGAATGGAGTGTCTCTCTCTACCCCCCAGGGTCCCATTTTCTCACCCAGGTCCCTGTCTTTGTGGGGCAGGACACCACCGGCCTTCCCAGAGGTCACCTGAATGAGTTTTTCCAGGCGAGCACCTTTCCACAATGACACAATTAATGCAGGATGGACTCAGAGCCCGGAAACTGAAGAGGATCAGCCAGTTTGCTTTCCTGACTGCTCGCAGAATTCTGCTTCCCTTCGAGGACTTCTGCTATTGAAACCACTCTTTCCTATAGAGAAATGCCTCAAAATCAGGGATGTTTTATGCATCATCCACATAACTCTGTGTTTTAAACGATGACAAATACTGGCATCTGTTTAGCTGGCATACTTTGGCCAAATTGCTAGTAACAAAGGGTTGAGTTTAGCTAAACTGCTCAGTTAAAAAAGAAAACAAAACACCCAAAACAAAAGAAGCAGGTTCAGGAGGAGAGGACAAGGAAAAATCCAGATGAAAAATCCAAGTTGTTACCGGGGTTGTAGTCTATCCTTTTCCTTCTTGAAAGAGAATAATGATGAATTAACTAAATCAAGCCATCGCTTGAGGTGGGCTGGGCGTGAGCGCAGGGGGTGGACTGGGAGACAGGGTGCTGACCGTGGGGACGGGCCTGGGATCGGCTGGGATCGGGTGGGATCAGGTCGGGATCAGGTGGGGATTGGCTCTGGCGCTAACGATGGCATCAGCAGGAGTTTGCTGTTTGGTTTCCATCAAGCGGAGAGGGGGCCGAGGGCTCCTAAGGACTCCGTTCATGGGGAGCCGGGGCTCCCCACTCCCATGTCAAAGACCAGTTGCCCAAGTTTTCATGCTGCAGAGCGAAGCGGGCCTGGGAACCGTGGGGTCGGCCTTCCCACCGCGTTCGGTCAGGCCCCGGGTACCTGCTGGCATCTTGCGTTCCCATCCCACGCTCCAGGCGCTGCTCGGGGGCTTCCTGAAGACCCTTCTTGTGGGTCAGTGTTGTTCAGTCCTGCTTTTCACATGTATTTCTAGGAGCTTCTTCACTTGGTCAGGCCTCATTTAGTAGGATTTAGTAGGAGGATGCTCTGACCCCTGCCCTTGGCCCTGTCACCCCCATCACAGTGGTGGCCCCAGAGGATGGCTTGGTGAGGGGCTTCATCTCCCCCTACCCCGGAGTGAAGTCCAAACACCCCTCCCTTCTAGGATACACACAACTGATAAAATCATCAGCCTCACAGCGAGTGCCATGAGAATAAACACAGCTCCAAAAAACCCACCCAGCCGGCTGTGCCCCCATCCAGCCATCCCAATGCCACAGCTCTTACCAGGCCTTTGTAAAGAGTTACCTCTTTTATTCAAGGTCCCAAAATCTGCCAAAGTCTAAGCTCAGGACACAGCCTCCAATCTTGGTTTTTGTCTCTTGGTCTCAGAATACCTGAGAAGCGTTACTGGCTGCTGCAGCCCTTGGGAGATTCAGGTAGCATGGCATCACAGAGTGGGCCTAGGTTTGGAGTTTGTATGGCAGTCAGTTGGAATCCTACCTGACGTTGGAAAGTTGCTTAACCCCTTTGCCTCACTCTTCCCATCTGTGGAATGGAGATAATGAGACCTACATCGTAGGATTACTGCAAAGAAGATGTAGGAAGGATCAGTGCCAAGAACCTAGCCTGGTGCCTGATGATGAGAGTTCATGAAATGCCACCCCAAGCTTTGTTTTCTTTTATTCAGTTAAAGAAGTCACCATGGCAAGCAAAGCCAGCCCGACCACTGTCAGCAAGACATGTAAAACCGTTATTCCACTTCATGCAGTGTACTTTTACAGATGCTTAATGTCCTTTCTTTATGGATTCTACTTACATTTTTCCAAAATTTACACTCTGTGCCCACCAAGCAACAATTCCCCTTTCCCCCATTTCTGGTAACCTCTAATCTATTTTCTTTCTCTACACATTTGCTATTTCTAGATATTTCATGTAAGTGAAACCATACACTATCTATGCTTCTGTGTCTGGTTTATTTTACTCAGCAAAACCTTTTCAAGGTTCATCCCTGTTGTAGCGTATCTCAGAAAGAAGGTCATTCCTTTCTGGGGCTGAACGGTATTCCACTGCGAGTGTCGACCACATTCCGTTCATCCATGCGTCTGTTGATAGATGCTGGTGTTGTTTCCACCTCTTGGCTCTTGTGACCGATGCTGCTGTGATCACTGGGGTACAGATGCCTGTCTGTGTCCCTGCTTTCCATTTCGTTGTGGTGTACACCCAGGAGCGGAGCTTCTGGCCCTCTGATTCCTAATCTTTGGAGGAACATCTGGACTGTGTTCCTGCTGCACTGTTTTACGGTCCCAGCAGCAGTGCCTGAGTCTTCTGATTTCTCCATGTCCTTGCCAAACTTGTAATTTTCTGTTTTGTTTTTAATAACAGCCGTCTTTGTGGGGTTAGTGTCATTATTGGTGGATGTATTAGTTAGGGTTCTCCTTGGAAACAGAATCAATGAGAGATGTCTCTGATTATCAAATTGTAAAAGTGACTCACGCAACTGCGGGAGCACACGAGTCCAAATTCTGCAGAGCCGTCAACAAGCTGTCAACTCCAAGGAAGACGTCCGACGAACTCCTCAGGAAACGAACCGACAACTTTGACGAACTCCTCAGGAAACGAACCGGCAACTTTGACGAACTCCTCAGGAAACGAACTGGCAACTTCGACGAGCTCCCCAGGAAAAGCTTCACTGAGCAGCTGAAGAAGAAGTGAAGGTTTCTCTAACCGTCCGGCTTATAAGACTCCAACTGATCACCCGGACCAAATCCAGCCAGTTGCATTCTCTCACTGTGGAAGCACGCCCCTTGATGAGTCATCAGTCAGCCGCAGTCAATTGACTGATGATCCAACAAACCAGCCTGTTGGTTTATTTACCAGCCTCAAATATCCTCATAGCAATCGTCAGGCCAGTGCCCGCTTGACCAGACAGCTAGGCCACCTAGCCAAGTTGACACATGAACCCAACCATCACAGTGGAAAACTGGAAGTTAGGAATTGAGCAAATGTCTGCAAAGTCAGAGAGGAAATAGAAGTTCAGTGTGTGCACAAATCCTCAATGGCGCCTCCGTGGCAAAAAAAAGCAGCAAACCAAAAATAACCAGGGAGGGAAATTTGAGTTGCCATTGTGAGTTGCCACAGTGGAGAGTGAGTATACATGGCAAGGTTTGTTCCTCAAGTTGCTTTGGCCTTCAGGCCCTGCATCCTGCCCTGAGCCTCACCGAGAGCGCCTGGTGGCCCGGCCGTCATGGGGAGAGCCAGGCTGCACCTGTGCAGAGCAGCCTCGGCAGGTGTCCAAGGCTTTGGCTCCGGATGGCTCTGAAGGGCACTTGACGAGGCAGGTGTGCTGGTGACGGGCTCTGCGTTCTCTGTCATTTACTTTACAGGCATGGTACTTAGAGGGCTCACTGTCAGAGCTCTGAAAGGCTGTCCGTTAGCCAGATGTGTTTAAACTAGATGTGGCGTTCGGTTCTTTCACTCCCTCCCAGGTGCCATGGACGGAGCCCAGCCCTGTCTCTTACCAGCACTTTACCCACTGTCACCTGGGCTGCTGGAGGGTCAGAGGGTGAGCCCAGGGGTCAGGTTCAGGAAAGTCCCCAAATGCTCCGTCCAATACAGGCAGCCCCAAAACCCGCCACCCCCAGGGGTCTCCCTCCAGGTTCCCCCTCCCTTGTCCTCCCCAAACCCTGCTTTTCACTTGCTCTGGAGGAAAGAGCCAGAAAGGAGCTTTGTGAGGAGGTGATAGAAGAGACCGGGCAGCGAGCGCCGACAGCCCTGAACCTGTGGGTGCTCTGCGTGTGTTATGCAGCCCGACTGCTTGAGTCCCTTAGTCTTCCTGAGAGCCCAGGGAGCAGCTTCCCACATCTCGTCATTGAGGACACTGAGCAAAGCAAGGCACGGCCTTGGCCCGGTTCCCCCACTAGGGAGAGGCAGGTGGGTCCTGGGGTGCACCTGCTGAGCCCTTTGCCAATCGCGCCGTCCCAGGGACGGGCTCCCCCATTCCCTCCACCCTCTTCTCTGCTTGAAGGTGACCTCCAGAGCAGCCCCCCTGACTCCACCCTCATCACCGTGCCCTACATATTTATGTATTTGTTTGCACCCGTCGGTCATCTCTCCTGTCACTGTAGGAGCTCAGTGTTCTCTTTGGTTCGCTCTGGGACCCTCAGCACCTGGGACAGAGCTTGGCTCATGTTGGAACCTGAATTCATGTTTGCTGAGTGAGTCAGTGAATGAGTGATTGCGGGTGCATTTGAAAGCCTGGAACCGTCCTAAGCTCCAGGTTAGGAACAGACAGCTCGAGCCGCAGCGTCCGGCTCCCCTGGCCTGGTCTGGGAGCCCTCCCCAGTGACCCCGGGCTCACTGGCATTCCAGATTTGGGGTTTTCTGCCCAAGGAAAAGTGGATGCCTCTGAAAGGTGATGACCTCAGACAACTCAGCCTGCGAAAATGTGTGCCGGGCTCTCAGGCCCACCAACCCAGTCCTTTGCCCTCAAGTAGCTGGGTGGGATGTGGATTTCCTGAACGATTGTTCAAAAATTGCTTTTCATTCATTATAAGTAAAAACAAACTTGCTGAGAGGCCTTGGGGCGTGGCATAGAGCATGCAGGGTGCTAGGGGTGCTGCCGGCTTCCCTCCCCTTGGAGGGCGGGGGTCCATGTTCCCTGGCTGGCTGCATGATGAGGGGTCACCTCCGGCTGGCTCCTGGGGGGCCTGGGGCGGAGCCTCTGCCTCCTGGGCCCACGGCCTCCCCATGCCACTCAGCGCACCCCCTGCTTGCTGAGCAGAGGTGTGGCCCCTTGTTCCTGGCAGCTGGAGCTGAGTCAATCTGCACCAGGAGCCCTTGTGGTCCCCCCGACTTTTTTGGCCAGGAGAGCTCACGTCTTTTAGAACAGTGGGTGCTCCCTCCAGTTCAAGGAGCTGGAGCCAATACAAACCCTCTGGGCCTTAGGGCCTGTGCGTGGGTAGAGCTGGGTTGAGTCCGTTTTCCTTCCCTGGGGTCAGTGGGCACAGGGTAAAGAGAGGGGTCCCTGTCTAAGCCAGGGTGGGGGTGGGGGTGCAGACCAGAGGACACTGGGCCAGGCAGGACTGGGCACATGGAGCCAGCCCTGGGGGTCTGGGCCAGCTGGACCCCAAGCAGGCAGCCCCTCCTTGGCTCCAGACAGTTGCCGCTGTGTGGGAAAGCCAGTCCCGTGTTGCCCCAAATTCTGATGTTTCAAAAGAAACTGAGAATCTGAAGTTATATGTGCTCTCTACAATTTTAAAACAATCTGGCAACCCTTCCTTCCTTGCTCTCTTCCTCTCTCCTCTTTTTCCTCTCTTCCTTCCTTCCTTCCTCCCTGACTTCTTTCTCTCCCTCTCTCCCTCACTCCCTCCCTCCTTTCTCGTCTTTCTTTCTTTTAAATATTATGCAGTGAAATAAACGTGTGAGGGCTGCTTTGATCCCTTGCACCCCCAGCCTGACAGCTCCTCGCTGGAGAAGGCCCCTGTCTGAATTTCCTGGCTGCCCAACCCAATACCACCCGATGGGTTGGCTTGAACATTGGGAATTGACTGGCTCGTGGTTTTGAGGCCGGGAGAAGCCCCAGATCAAGATGTCAGCAAGTGAAGCTTCCTCCCAGGAGACGGTAGCGCTCTGGGGCCGGCTGCCAACAGTCCTTGGTCCTTTTCTGTCACATGGCACAGCCCATGGTGGCTTCTTCTCCTCTCTCCTCCGGTTCTGTTGACTTCTGGCTTCTGGCTGCTGCCCATGGCTTCCCCTCTCTCCGTCTGACGTTCACTCTGCTGATAAAGGACTCAGGTCGTCGGGGTTAAAGCCCAGCCTGGGTCGGGAGGCCACAGCTCACCCGGGGTCACATCTTGAAGAGATCCTAGGTACAGGGGGTCCCCACCACCAGGATGTGGACCAGGACCGAGGCCACGTCCAAATGGGGCTCCGTGGTTTGGCCCCCCTCACCCCTCTGATCGGAGCCCCCGGCCCCTGCCGCCCCGGGCCGGCTGAACTCCGCAGCCTCCTCTGGCCCGACCTGCCGCCTCCCTGAAACCGTGAGTGGGTTTGCGCCGCAGGGCCACCCCCACAGGGGTCAGACAGTCCCCCCAGCAGACCGGGGCATGGACGTCCCGCGGCCCAGGCTGGCTGTCGTACGCCTCTTCCCTGGCTCTTGCCTTTGGTTGTTTTGGTTGCCCCAGTTCTGATGCCACAACAGGGAGTATCTTGTTTCTAGTAGTGTAAACGCGTGTTGGCTGCACACGTAGCTTGAAGAAAACAGTGACAGCTTCCTGAGCACATGCCAGGTACAAAATCCACAGGACGCAGCTCTAAATAAAGTCTGTGCAGGCGGCGGGGACGATGGGACCTGCTGGGTCTTGTCAGCTCCTTGGCCACTGTCGCATTTCAGGAGAGTCCCGGGAGACTCGGGGACTGGAGATTCTGGGTGGGCACCCGGGGACACGGCGGCCTCGGACGCACAGAGTGCTCATGAATTCATTTCATTCATTCGCTTAACAAACATTTACTGGGTGATCCCATGTTCCAGACACTGATCTGCGGACAGAGAGCACGAAGTCTCTCCCTCATGGGGCTCCCAGTATAGTGGGAGAGGAGAGGCATCAAACAAGATCAATACTTGGTAACATAATTCCTGAGAGAGTGCTGGGAACCACGGAGGCAGGACAGCAGGGTGAGCCATGGAGGCCATCGGATGGGGGCAGAGCTGCTTCGAGGGCGACGGTCTGGAGGGGAGCTCCGAGCAGCAGCCACCGCCCGGCGTTGCGCGTGTGCTTGTTCTCGGCTCCTCCCGCTGGGATGCAAGCGCCACGATTGCAGGGACTCGTTTAGTGGCCTGTGGTGTCCCCGGTGCCCAGGACTGTGCCGGGCACACGGTGGTGCTCACTAAGCACATGTGGTGGGGGTGACTGGGCACCTACAGAAAGGTCACGGAGATGTGGGGAGAGCGTCCGAGCAGGGGACGGCGAGGCAGGGGCTCCGGCGGGAAGCAGTGGGCCACACTGGCAGGTGACATTGCGTGCATCCAGGTGGACGTGGGGCCTCGGGGAGCCTCTGCTGTGGGAAATTGAGGTGCAAAGAGGAGCCGCGGGCAGGAAGCTAGCCTTCTGTCGCTGCATTCCCAAACTCCCCAAGCCGAAAACCACAGTTCTGGGTGTCAGACGCTGGACGCAGGTCTCGTGGGGCAACGTTGAGGCACTGGCAGGGCTGGTTCCTCCTGGAGGCTCCAGTGAAAACTCCACTTCCTGGCCTTTTCCAGCTTCCAGAGCCTCCCACATGCCTTGGCTCACGGCTGCTCCCTCCATCGTCAAAGCCGGCGATGGCTGCTACAGCCTGCCCACATGGCTCCGCCGGGCACCGAGCTCTCCCACCCCCCTTTCCACTTCTAAGTACCCTGGTGGTTACACTGGGCCTGCTGGGCCATCTGCTGGGTTAAGGTCAGTTACCCACTAACTCTAACTGCACCCTAAATTCCCCTTGGCCATGTCAGCAGTGCCCAGGTTCCGGGGACTAGGATGGGTAGGCGGGGGGCAGGCACAGGGGGTTTGAGGTCACAGAGAGTCACGATCTGGTTGAGGATTTATAAGATCACTCCGGGGCCGGACGGGAGGGACAGGGTCATGGAAGAAAGAGTGAAGCCGGGAGAGCAGAGAGGACGCTGTAGCTGTCACGCAGGTGAGAGACTGTGTGGGCAGAATCCACTCTTGGCAGTGGGAGGGGAGAGAAAACTGGGTTGTTGCTTTTTTTTAGAATAAACTTTGCAGTCTAAGTTTTACAGAAAAATTGTCCTGAAAGTACAGAGGGTTCCCATGTACCTCTCCCCTACACACACAGTTTCCCCTGTTAGTAACATTGTGCATCAGTGTGGTGCGTTTGTTACAGATGATGAACCGATATCGGTAGATATTAGCAACTAAGGTCTGTCACCCATATTAGGGTGCACTCTGTGTTGTGCGGCCGTGTGGGCTTTGACACACGCGTGGTGTCGTGGGTCGTCCCTCACAGCTTCACACAGCAGTTTCTCTGCCCTGAAAATGCCCCCTGCTCCACCTTGTCATCCCTACACCCCATGCCCAAACTCGTGGCAACCACTGATCTTTTTTACAATTGCTATAGTTTTGCTTTTCGCAGAATGTTCTTTAATTGGAATCGTAGCATATTAGGCCTTTTCAGACTGGCTTATTTCCGTTAACAATATGCATTTAAGGTTCTTCCACGTATTTTCGTGACTTGCTGGTGCATTTATTTTCTACCACCAGATAATATTCCGTTGTGTGGCTGTGCCACCGTTCTTATCCATTCACCTGTGCAAGGGCATCTTGGTTGCTTCCAAGTTTCGGCAACAATGAACAAAGCTGCCTTAAACATTTGTGTGCAGGTGCTTTTGTGGGCAAAAGTTTACAACTCCTTTGGGTAGATATCTAGAAGTGTAATTGCTGGCATTTGGTAAGCGCATGTTTAACTGTGTAAGCAGATTCAGTGTCTCTTCTGGAATTGTCCTCTAGCCTTCCAGGTTCTGTGTTGAAGCTGTCACCAGAGCAGCTGTATCCTGTCCACCTCAAGTGAGAAGGTTCCGATACTTTAGAGTTGTGGGTCTCGAAATGGGGATTTGGACCAGCCCAGCCGGCATCACCCGGGAACTTGCTAGAAAATGCAAGTTCTCGACCCCATCCATGACCTGTTAATCGGAAACTGTGGGAAAGAGGTTGGCAATAAAAACCCTGCGGGGAATTCTGATGCACAAACAGCCAGGGTTTGAGAATTGCTGTGCCCAGGTTGTATTTGACCCTTAGAGCCTGACGCTACTCTTCCGTTTGAGGCAGCTGGCCAGTGGGGGGCCTTTGGGGGCCCCTTAGGGCAGGTCACTGTTTCTCATCATCCGTCCGCACTTAGGCGGGTGGCATCAGTCGTGAGAAGTGGAGACAGCGCTCACAGCGGAGTTTCCTGCAGTGGGATTGTGAAGGCTGTCCCTGAACCCCGGGAATTTTTATGAAGCTGTGTTTAGCGGGCACATGCATTTTCCCTTAGGAAAGCTATCCTTTTCCGAAAGGCCCAAGATCCCCAAAAAGGATTAAGTTACTCTGCTCTGCATGCTAGACCGTGATGGCATTCACTGAGCACTTTCTGCTCGTCAGACTCTGTTGTAGCCGTTTTTTATGTATTAACCCATTTAATCCCCGAGCCAGCCTTAGGCAGCAGCGTTGATACTATTACTGATCCCTTTTTACAGATAGGGAACTGAGGCCTGGAGAAAGGAAACCACTTGCCCCAGCTTGCAGGGCTGCTGGGTCGAGGCAGGACTCAAGCCCCCAGGGGTCAGGCCACGGCCCCACTGGCTTTGCCTGCCCGCACCGCCCCCCCCCCAGACCCTGTATCAGGGCTTGGGCAAACACAGCCCCTAGGCCAAACCCTGCCACCTGTTTTGTTTAACCTGCCAGCTAAGTATTGTGTTTACTTTTTTAAATGGTTATTAAGTTCTTACATAATATCCTCGATTTTGCCTCTTGGCCCCCAGAACCTAAAATATCTGCTATCTGGACCTTCAAGAAAATATGCTCCGAGCCCTGCCCTTCACCCTGGGGCTGGGGAGGAGGGGTCTGCACAGCCTGGAGCCTCTGCTTGGTGGGGAGAGGGAGCCAGTGTTCCTTCAAGGGCCCTGGGGGCGGGGGGATCTCAAGCGACCTGCCCAGCAGCCCCTGGGGGTGGGTGGGTGGCATTCTCATTTCAGAAATGAGGAAACTGGGGCATGAAAAATTGAAGTCACTTGCCCAAGCAGCCAAGCTACAAGCTAGGATTTGAAACTTTGTTGTGCCTGACCTCAAAGGAGGTCCTTCCTTCTCAACTTCGTGTCCCTCCCTTGTTTGAAGAAGTTTGTATTCAAGTTTGACAAACAAGACTTGGGCACCAGAGACCCTGATCCCTGCGCCTCACGGAGGACCACATCGTATGATCCCTCTGAAGGGTGGTTTCGGGGAGTCAGGGTAAAGAGCAGGCCAGTGCAGGTCTGAGGTATCTAGGAGGGCTTCCTGGAGGAAGCAGGGCAGAAAGTCTGGTAAACACGTAATATTCAAACTGGTTTATGCAAAAGGAGGGAATCGATATGCTCCTGTTTCTCAAAATTCTGTTGGTAATGTCTGGCATCAGGCATAGGTGGATCTAGGTGCACAAGCAATGTCGTCTGGAATGTGCAAGTAACAGAAACTTAAAAACAGGTGGTTCAAACAAATGACGGCTCTTAATGTTCTCACAACACAGAAGGTTCTGAGAAATTGACTTTATTACACTCAGCTTGTCATAAGGTCCATTACCCATTGACCCCGCTTGTTCCAGAAAATGGCTCTCCCCGGAAAACCGTGTCCACCCAACACTGCATAATCCTTCCTCTTTTGAAAAATTCCCAGTCTGCTTACATGACCCCTTGCAGCCAACAAAAGACTGTCAAATAAATGCATCCTGAAGACCATTTAGAAAGCCTCCCCCTTTTCAGAATGTCCAACTTCATAAAACACTTGCCCATCAGGTAGTCTTAGTATTTCTTCTTTTTTTTTTTTTAAATAATTTCAAACATACAGGACAGTTGCAAATATGATACAAACCCCATACAGAGAACTCCAACACCCCCCACCCCCAGATATCCGTATCTACCAATTTTACATTTTGCTATCTTTGCAGTACCTTTCTTTTTCTTCCTTCCTTCCTTCCTTCCTTCCTCCCTCCTCTCTCTTTCAACTATATTTTTTATCTTTCTATCAGTTATCTGTCTACCCATTTATCATCTTCTGAACATTTGAGAGCAGGCTGCATGTATCACACTTCTTCAACTCATAACACTTCCATGTACATTTCCTACAAACAAGGATATTCACTAATGTCATTAACTTAACTGCAGTTAATTCAAGAAAATTAATATGGATATAAAGCTTAAATTCTATATTCCAATTTTTCCTTATGCCCCCTTTGAGCTTTTCTCTTCCATTCTTAGATCCACTCCAGTATCATATATTGCACTGATTGTCATTAACTCTTAATTAACTCTTTTTTTAAATTAACTATATTAAAAACAATTTTTTAAAGCTATACAATAAAAAAACATTTCAAACAAACCATAACAAGAGAGTAAGAGAAAGACAACTAACCTAAAATAACTACTTTACTTCCAACATGTTCCTGCTCTACCCCAAGAAAATAACCTAATATAGCAACATTTCTCTGAACTTGTTCCTACCATATGCATCAGAAATTAACAAACCATAGTCATTCCTGGGCATTCCCAGAAAGTTAAATTTACCCATGATAGCTTATCTGTTCTTATTGGGTTATCGTTCCCCCTTCATTAATCACTCTCTATTGCTAATTCCCCTACATTCTACATTATAAACCATTTATTTTAGGAGTGTGTTATTTAACCTCCAGGTGTTTCTGAATTTTCTAAGTCTCTGATGGTTATTTACTTCTAATTGTATTCCATTGTGGTCAGGGAATGTGCTTTGAATAATTTCAGTTTTTTTTTTAAATTTACTGAGGCTTGTTTTATGTCCCAGCATATGGTCTATTCTGGAGAAAGTTCCATGATCACTAGAGAAGAATGCGTATCCTGGTGATTTGGGATGTGATATTCTATATATGTCTATTAAATCAAATTCATTTATCAAATTGTTTAGGTTTTCAGTTTCCTTATTGGTCTTCATTTGGCTGATCTATCTATTGGAGAGAGTGGTGTGTTGAAGTCTCCCACAATTATTGTGGAAACATCCATTGCTTCCTTTAGTTTTGCCAGTGTTCGTCTCATGTGTTTTGTGGCACTATGATTGGGTGCATAAACATTTATGATTGTTATTTCTTCTTGTTGAATTGCCCCTTTTATTAGTATGTAGTGGCCTTCTTTGTCCCTCCTTACATCCTTGCATTTAAAGTCTGTTTTATCTGAGATTAATATTGCTACTCCTGCTTTCTTTTGGCTGTAGCTTGCATGAAATATTTTTCCATCCTTTCACTTTCCATTTCTTTGTGTCCCTGTGTCTAAGATGAGTCTCTTGTATACAACATATTGATGGTTCATATTTTTTAATCCATTCTGCCAATCTATGTCTTTTAATTGGGGAGTTTAATCCATTTACATTCAACGTTATTACTGTGAAGGCATTTCTTGAATCAGCCATCCTATCCTTTAGTTTATGTTTGTCAGATATATATTTTTCCCCCTCTCTCTTAATGTCCTTTAGTGTACTCATACTGAATCTCTTTAGTACTGAACCTTTCTTCATATCTCTCTCTTCCTTCTTTGTTTCTCTGTTGGTAGGGCTCCCTTTAGTGTCTGAAGTAGGGCAGGACTTTTATTAGCAAAATCTCTCAGTATTTGTTTGTCTGTAAAAAATTTAAGCTCTCCCTCAAATTTGAAAGAGAGCTTTTCTGGATAAAGTATTCTTGGTTGGAAATTTTTCTCTCTCAGTATTTTAAATATGTCATACCACTGCCTTCTCACCTCCATGGTGGCTGCTGAGTAGTCACTACTTAGTCTTATGTTGTTTCTTTTGTATGTGATGAATTGCTTTTCTCTTGCTAATCTCAGAACTTGCTCTTTCTCTTCAGTATTTGACAGTCTGATCAGAATATGTCTTGGAGTGGGTTTATTTGGATTTATTCTATTTGGAGTTCGCTGGGCATTTATGCTTTGTGTATTTATATTGTATAGAAGGTTTGGGAAGTTTTCCCCAACAATTTCTTTGAATATACTTTCTAGACCTTTACCCTTCTCTTCCCCTTCTGGGGCACCAATGAGTCTTATATTTGGACGTTTTATTCTATCTATCATATGCCTGAGGTCTATTTCAATTTTTTTTATTTTTTTCCCCATTCTTTCTTTTGTTCTTTCGTTTTCTGTTCTGTGGTCCTTGAGGTCACTGATTCATTGTTCAGCTTCCTCTAGTCTTGTACTATGAGTATCCAGAATCTTTTTAACTTGGTTAACAGTTTCTTTTATTTCCCTAAGATCATCTATTTTTTTTTTTAAATTTACTCTTACAATTTCTTCTTTATGCTCTTCTAGAGTCTTCTTCATGTCCTTTATATCCTGTGCCATGTTCTCATTGTTTGTCTTTAATTCTTTGATTAATTGCTCCAAGTACTGTGTCTCCTCTGTTCTTTTGATTTGGGTGTTTGGGTTTGGGTTATGCATATCGTCTGGTTTTATCATATGCTTTAAAATATTCTGTTGTTTTTGGTCTCTTGGCATTTGCTTTACTTGATAGGGTTCTTTTAGGATATATAGGATTATTCAAAGACGAATCTCTAATTTGTCAGATCTACAGCTTGGTGGCATGACACTTTCTCTAACTAACCAGTGGATGGTGTCTGTGAATCACCTATTTCCCTCAAGTCAGTTCTCCCCAACTTTGTCTTTGTGGTGTGTGGGGGTCTGATTCTTGTGGGGTCCAATTTGTGCACCAAGTTTGGGTGTGTTGTTGGTGCTGTCCGCCCTGAATGTGGGGCGTGTGTCTGAGAGGTTAGAGAGGCAGGGCAGCTTTAACAATCAAACCTCCCACGTGTTCCTGAAGATTTAAGGCTGTTGCAAGAGTCTAAACCTTCATTTCAGTCTCACCACAGATTGTCTCTGCCGCTTACCCACAAGTCCTTGTTATTGGCGTAGGGTCCCTGGGATTTCCTAGTGGGTCCCTCTTCTAAGCTGTGCCCTCCCAGGGCCTCTGCTGAGGGAAGGTTGTGCTATGTCACTAGTGCGCGCTGTCCCTCAAGGGAAGTTCCAGGCCGCCAGGCCATGTAGGGGCGTTCCCGGCCTACTGTAAAGATGGCTGAATGGGGCGTGTTAATTTCCCCCTTTTCACACAGCTCTGCCTTCCCAGCTCTGGGACAGTTAGCTGTGGGTGCACAAAAGGCAATTGTCCCTGCCCAATATTATGGTGTGTACGTGTGTTGCTGGAAACACTTCCTGTTACACTGGGATTTTTGGCGTGGCTCTGGGCCGTGGCTCCGGCGCCAGCCAGGAGCGTTTCCAGCCAGCCGGGAAGATGGCTGCAAGGGGCGTGGTTTTTTTCCCCTTTTGGCTAACCTCTGCCCTCCTTGCTCCAAGATAATTAGCAGCGGGTGCATGAAAGGCTATTTTTCACACCAGATACTGAGGCATTCACACAGCCTGTTCCTGCTGCGCTTCACTGTGCGGTTCTCGCTGCCATATCTGCAGCCCCTTTGGGGTTTTTTTGAACAAAAACAAGTCCACCTCCAAATGCGCACCCTCAGTTTCCCCATACCGCAGCATGACTGCTGGATATTCAGCAGCTTACTCAGTCATTTCAGAATGCAGACTCCCGGTTTCACCAAGTGCACGGTCCCTATGGATTTAGCAGACCTTGTCCAGCTGGTGCATCCCTGGAACTGGTGTTCTGGGTCACTTTCTGGCTTTTATCTAATATTTTTCACGGAGGTATTTTTTTGCCCTGTCTCTCCTAACCGCCATCTTAGGTTCTCAGTATGTCTTCTTTTTATTCTGTCAATTGTATTCTCCTAAAACCCTTGAACCCTTGCTGAGACAACAGTGATGGAAGATGGGTTCCCTCACTGCAAGTATATATGTCAACAGCCTTTCTTAGGTTTATCTTGGAATTAGTTTTGTCTTTGACAGTCGAAGGTTGGCCATCCAGGTGGAGATGGTGCTTCAAGAGGACCCAGCTCCTTCTGCTTTTCTGCTCAGCATTCCTTGGTACGAGCTCATTGCCTCATGGTCACAAGGTGGCTGCTTGACCTCCATCTTCAGGCCAGCACTGTAATCAGGCAGGAGGGAAAGTGCAGATGGCAAAGATCCATGGCAGCTTACCTGCCCTCCCTTGAGGGAGCTTTTCCAAAGCGGCTTCCAACAACTTCCTCCTATAGCTCAAGTCCAGATGTTGGCACACAGCTGTCTCTAACTGCAAGGGAGGCTGAGAAGCAGAGTTGTTTGTTTTAAGCTGGCCATGTTGTTCCTCCAAATAAAATAGGGATTCTGTTTGTAAGGAGAGGATTGATACTAGGGACACTAGCAGCCTCTGCTGGGTGCACAGCAACCCACTGAGGTAGGTGACATCATTGTCCCCGTTTTGCTGAGGCTCGGGAAGAATAAGGGACTTGCCCACGGTCATCATCTGATGGCAAAACTGAGGCAGGGGACTGAGCTCCATCCACAAAGGAAGGTTTGAGAGGTTTGGTTTCTTTTTTATTGGAAATGCCATTTGTTCTCATCAATGGGGCCCCACCGGACAGAGGAGGAAGGGGGAATGCTCCATGACTTGTCTGTTTATGCTTAATGGCCACCCTGGCTGTGGAGCTTTCCACCATGAATGCCAGAAAAAGAAAGCCCTCGCGGTGCCCTGGGGTGGCCGTCCACGCCGACGCTGGGTGTGACGGAACTCAGTGGAGGCGAGTTAATGGTGAGCTGACCAGGGACCCCTCTGGCCGTAGGGGCCTTGTTCTCACGTTCTCCCAACGAGGCCGGTGGTGGCTGGTCCCCAGGTGCTGGGGTCAGAGTGGAAACCCTGACACGCTGCTCTTTGGGGCCCAGGCACAACGTGGTCCCGCCCAGCACTCTGGCCGGAGGCCTTCCTCGCCTGGGGACCGAGTGGCCGTGCCGCCAAGACAGGGTCCACTGAGCAAGTCTCCAAGAAAAGTAAAAATCATAACTGATATTTCTGGTTGTTTACAGAAAGGACAGTGTTCTGCAACTTAATTTGCAGCCAGCAGTAGGTCTTGGAGACCTTTCTATGCGGCGTGTACCATCTCCCTTTCCAGCTGCCGCCTAGGAAGAGTTAAACATCGGTAGATACTATTTTTGAGTGTATCTGCCACCGCACTGAGCGTCAGTAACTTGTTTACTCTTCAGAGCAGTCCAGTGAGGGGTTTCTGTGGGTGTCTTCTATATTCAGATGGGAAACTGAGGCTCAGGGAGGTGAGGCAACTTGCTGCAGCACAGCTAGGGGGTGGCCGGGCAAGCCGGTGACCAGGCCCAGAAGCCGGGCCCTTAACAGAGGCTCTGGCCGCCACCCCTGCCGATCTTAGGGTGTTCTGTGACGTGGCTCTCCGGCATCTCTCTGATTGCCATGCTTGGGGCCGTGGGTAGCACCTTAGAAGCGTCAATCCGTGGGTCCCGACAAAAGACCCCCTAGTGTGGTGACACCAAGTCATACTGACGAGCTGCCCACGTGGGAGGAAACTTCTAGCAGTCAGGGCTCCAGAGGTTCTCTGTACCCCCTCAAGGGTGGAGGCAACTCCCCCCAATCCCCTCGCCATCCACATCTCTTCACTGTGCTCCGGACCAACAGCTCTGCCCCTTCTCCCTTCAGCTCAAGGCTTTGTTCCCACAGCGGGAAGATGGGTCGGGGTGGGGCCTCAGCTTGTGCTTTCTAATATGCTCCCCCTCCCTCTTACCCACTTTTTAAAACATTATTGTGTACAATTCAGTGATATAAATTATATTCATAGTGCTTTGCTTCTGTCAACACCATCCATTACCAGAACTTTTTCATCACCCCAAAAGTAATAATTGAGCAATAATTCCCCATTCTTCCCCCCATCCCCCACCCCCCGGCAACCTGTAATGCACTCGTGGTCTCTATTAATTTGCTTATTCTAGATTTTTCATATACATGGAAATATACAATATTAATCCTTTCCTCTCTGGCTTCTTTCACTCAACACAATGTCTTCAAAGTTCATCCACGCTGTAGTGTGTGTCAGGACTTCATTCCTTTTTATGGCTGAATAATATTCCTTTGTATGTACGTGCCTTTTTTGGTTGGTGAGTTTCCAAAGGAAGGGACTGCTTTCTGGGACAATTCCAAATTTAAATGGCCTTCAGTGCCCAGCTCTGGGAGGGGCAGTGGAAGACAGTAGGAAATGCAAAACAGCAGCAAACCAGAGCAGAGTTTGGTCTGCTTTTCCTCATCGTAATGGGCCGGCAACGCGGAGCCATGTGGGTGGCAAGATGCCCCTCGCCACAGGGGCCGAGCGAGCCCAGCCTGCGACCCTCACCCTCCACCGCCTCACCGGTACCTCCCCGAGCTGCTGTCCCACCCACTTCCTTAACTCCCCACCCCAATCCTATGGCACCTTCGCTGCTCGTATCACGTGACCCCCTCTACTTGGAGCAGTGTTACTAGGGTGCGTATCTGATCTTCTACTGTTTTATATTTAGACACATGTTTCTTCCCATGTTAATTCTTGCCCATCTTGTGGCTGGTCATCTTGGCTGGAGTTTGGCAAGCCCGAGCAGCCTGATTTGTCCGTCTGTGTGCTCCCGCCAAGACCAGGCAGCTCGGGGCACAGAGACGCCTCTTTATTGATGCTTATTGGATGAGGACCATGTCTGACATGATCTGCAGCTGGTCTGAGGTAAATATTAAGACCAAGATGATGTCCTGCTCCTGCAATATTAAATACGAGCAGCTGTACGCTCGGCAAGCTCGCCCATCAGAAACAGGGTGCTGGGTATCCATTCAGTGTGACAGGAAGCCCATCTCGCACTCACTAAGCTGAAAAGAAAAAAGTCTCTGGACCGTCTGGCTTCAGGTACTGCTGGATTCAGGGGCTCCATCTCCTGACCCTCCATGTTGTTGACTTCACTTTCGAGCTGGGTTCAATGACTCTAGACTTATGCAGCTGTTACGTGGCAGAGTTATTCTCATTGTTGTTTTTACCAGGCGTTGAAACAATATCTCCGTAGGAAAAACACAGCTGGAAGTGAACTGTGAATTTAGAGTAAAGCATACATCTCCAGGCAGTTTAGCACAGAGGCGAGCACATGGCTCCTCAGTGCAAGTCCTGTTTCCAGTATTCTTAGCTGGGTGACCTTGGGCAAGTTGCTGGACTTCTCTGGGCCTTGGTTTCCTTACCTGCAAAATGGGGATAATAAGAGTAAGCAGTGCATAGGATTGTTGTAGGTTTAAATGAGTTGATGTATGAGATGGATGCTTGGACTTTGAGGTTGTTGATGGCTGGTTTTATTACTCTCATCTGGCTGTCTTGATAATGCCAGTTTCATAAGGCTAAGATTTCACCTTGAATTTAAGGGATTTCTTTTCCCCTTGACTTTTTAGAATTTTCTCCTATAATTTTCCATTCTTTTCAAAAGTTTTAGTTTCAACATTCTCTTTCACAATAGGAAAAGTTAAAGACTATATAATGAAAGAGAAAATCACTTTCATCTTTTGATGCATTCATGTCTTTTTTTGTTTACTCAACCATCAGGAAAGCATTTTCTTCTTTATGCCCTAAGACTTCTTGTTAATATAATCATCCTAAATACTGGTGTAACCAAACAAAACTACAGACACTAGGTAGCAAGCAAATGAGACTCATGTGTGGGGAAAAATGTGGATGACTCAAATGGATAGAGGAGGTTTTTTTTTTCTTTAAATTATCTGTAATTAGTGGGAAAGAAAATATGTGAAACTATGTTAAAAATAAGCTCTTTATTATTAAGGAAAAAGACCATCATAAAGAACAGGAATGCTGTTCCTTTTTATTTCCATGAATTGAGATAATTGGGGCCCTCAGGATTAATGTAAGGTTCCATCATAAATAATGCCACCATCTGTGATAAATAGATGCCTTCCTCTTTGAATAGCATGGCTAAACATTCTCCAACCATATGCTATATGAGAGGCAATGAAGCTATTTAAATTCTGTTGTAAACACTTATGTTATACAACTCTAAATCTCTGCTTATCTTTGAATCTGATCATTTAAACAAAATGTGTTTTTTTTTTTTTTTTTTTTGCTTCCATTTACAAACTGTTCCAGAGGCATAGTAAATGCCGTGTAGACTTTTCAGATCACTGAGGCAAACATGGCATGTAATACAGATGGTCACGAGCACTGAAGCCACCGCCAGGAACGTGCTAATTCTGCACGGTGCACAAACTTCCTTCTCACGGAAGGGCTTCAGCGCTCGGCAAAGGAAGGCCTGTGGACCAAGCTCAGTCCACTCCGTGTTTTTGTGTGGCCCTTGAGCTTGGAATGTTTCTGCGATTTTAAATATTTGGGAAAAAAAATCAAAAGAGGAATATTTTGTCATGAAAATTATAAGAAATTCTGATTCTGGTTGTATCGGAATGCAGGCACGCATGCTCGGCTGCATTCTGTGGCCCCTTTTGTGAGTTGAGTAATGGCAGCAGAGCCTGTTTGCCCCGTAAAGCCTGAAATATTTACCATGTGGTCCTTTATAGAAATGTCTGCTCCCCTGCTCCAAAGGATTTGTGAAGCTGAATAACCCCAGTTTGGACCCAGCCAAGAAGTTTGAAAAGCCTTTGGCTAAAAGTGGGAGAAAACCCTTAGGCACGACAGGAGGTCACTGGTTGAGCTGACGGGAAAGCAGCAGAAGGCAGGTTTGGGGTGTGTCCTCTAGTCCATCCATCCGGGGTGACCGTGGTCCCATTTGGCTCTGGGGAGAAAGAGGTTTGCTTCTGCTGTTCTCTAAGGAGTGAGGGCCCCTCTTTCCCAGAAGTCCCAGCAGACCCCTCTTCAGAGCTCACGGACCCTCACTGGCCTTAGCTGGACTCTCGACCTCAGCACAGTGGACATGTGGGCTGAGTAAGTCTCTGTTTGGTGACCGGCCTGTGCCTTGCGGGAAGTTCAGCGGCTTCCCTGGCAGATTTTCACCGGATGCCATAGCCCTGCCCTGTCCCCAGTCACAGCAGCCAAGCGTCCCTTTAGATGCCTCCAGATGTCCCCTGAGAGGGTCAAAATTGTCCCCAGTTGAGACCCATGGATTTAGGCCTGTCGATAACCATTCAGTTAGTGGACACAGGTTTGAAATCACCACGTTTGGTTTAGACCAGGGGGTAGCGAACTCCAGCCTTTGGGCCCAATCCTGCCCTCCACCTGTTTTCCTACAGTCCCCTGCTGAGGATGGTTTTTACATTTGTTAATGGTTTCCTTTTAAATGGTTATGTGAGTATCCCTGGAATATCAGCGTTGCCTCCTACCCTGCAAACGCCAAGATATTTGCCATCTGTCAGTTTGAGAAAAAATTTGCCAACCGCTAGGTGAGGTGAATGATTCTAAACCCTCGACTTTATATACCATGAATTGAAATTGGTAATTATATAACCTACCTATACACATAATTAAAAAAAAAAAAAAATCAGTGTAATGCCCTAATTGTCCTATAGAGGGAAAATAAGATCAAAGTAATTGATTGTAAAATAAAAATTTTGACGTGGGTATCTGAGAGACCCTGACACAGACACGTGCTCTTTTATTTAGAGTTCTGTGAATGTGTCAGTCCCAAATGCATGTTCCTCCCAGCAGTTGCAATATGGAAAATGCAGGTTATATTCAAACATCGCCCCTCATCCATTTTCTTTTTTTTTTTTTTTTTTTTTGTCTGAGTTAGGGTCTAGGCTTGGATAATTATAAAAAGGTCTCTCTCCATTGAGAGGGACAGTCAGAAGTCACGCAGGACGGAGGTAGTTCTTTGTTCCGTGGGACTGTCTCGGGGACTGCGGGACATTTCCCAGAGAGGCTCCTGGCCATGGTGAATGGGAGCTGCCCCCCGTCGGTGATCCCTGCAGTCACTGAAAAGACCGACAAACTCCTCAGACGGCACCTGTGTTCCGCTGAACAGTGGCCCCCCAGATGTCCCCACCACAATCCCTGGAGCCTGTGAACATGTCACCTTCCGCAGGGAAAGGCGTTTTGCAGATGTGGTTAAGTCGAGGACCTCGAGATGGGGAGTGTTTCAGTTTGCTAATGCTGCCTTTTCGCAAAACACCAGAAATGGATTGGATTTGTAAAAGGGAGTTTATTTGTCTAAACAGTTATAGTCTTAAGGCCATAAAGTGTCCAAAGTAATGCATCAACAATCGGGTACCTTCACTGGAGGATGGCCAATGGCATCCAGAAGACCTCTGTTAGCTGGGAAGGCACATGGCTGGTGTCTGCTCCAAAGTTCTGATTTCAAAATGGCTTTCTCCCAGGACATTGTTCTCTAGGCCACAGCTCCTGTTCAGAATGTCACTCTCAGTTGCTCTTGAGGCATTTGTCCTCTTTTAGCTTCTCCAGAGCAAGAGTCTGCTTTTGACGGCCATCTTCAGACTGTCTCTCATCTGCAGCTCTTCTCTCAGCTCCTGTGTGTTCTTCCAAGTGTCCCTCTTGGCTGTAGCAGGCTCGCTCCTTCTGTCTGAGCTTATATAGTGCTCCAGTAAACTCATCAAGGCCCACACTGAATGGGCAGGGCCATGCCTCCATGGAAACCATCCAATCAGAATCATCACCCACAGTTGGGCGGGCCACATCTCCATGGAAACAAAGTATTACAATCTAATCAACACTAATACGTCTGCCCACACAAGATTGCATCAAAGAATATGGCTTTTTCTGGGGTACATAATACATCCAAACCAGCACAGGGAGATTGGCTGATGTCAACGCAAAGGCCCTCGTGGAGGGAGGCGGGATGGTGGAGAGGAGAACAGGTGCAGCGCTTCTGGCTCTGGAGACAGAGGAAGGGGCTACAGGCCACGGGCAGCCTTGGGAAAATGGAAGAGGCTGGGGGGCCAGATTCTCCCCGCAGCCCCCAGAGAAGGCAGCCCACTGACACTCCGATTTTAGTCTTCAGACCTCCAGAACTGTGAGAGAACAAACTTGCCCTGTTTTAAGCCAGGGCGTTTGTGGGGATTGTTCGAGTGGCCGTAGGGGCTGGTTTACCATCCTGCAGGGGAGGCCTCCGCTGGCTGGAACCCGTCAGGGCCACCCGTGGGGCTGGGTTCCACCACGGTGCTGGAGTTTGGGGGGCAGCAGGTCAGATGGGGCTCCCTTGGCCTCCGCAGCCCCATGTGGCCCATCTGCTAAACTTGATTTCAGGAAATAAAATCAGTGCTGTTGAAACCTCCCCCTTTGGAGTTATAACTTAGCTGGGTAAACAGTTCCCCCAGGCCTGCTCGTGGCATCATTGCTGTGCTGCTGAGATATAGGATTCTGGGTTTTAGAGAATTTGTCTTTAAAAAGCGTGGCTTCTCTGCTCTGCCTGGAGGGGTCTGCCTGAGTGGTACCTGCAAGCAATTCTGGAGGCCTGGAGCAGGCGAGGAAAAGCAACCCCAGGGGCTCCAGGGGGCTCTAAGCACCTGCTCTTCTAAAAGAGAATTTTACCGCCACGAAATTGCAAACCACACCGTGTAATTTCAGCAAAGGATATACCAGGTTTGTTCAGAAGACGCATTGAAATCAAATAATCCGTTTATCAAGGTGCCTTTTGTTTCATGAAAAAAGAAACAATGAGCCGTATTTAGCAGAGAGAGACTGTCTGGAGAATGTTAATAAATCACAAATGGAGAGAGAGGAAAAAAAAAAACGCAAAATACTCGACCAGCTTATGTTTCGAGTAAGCTGCAGTGTCTTGGAAGCAAAATCCAATCAGGGTTTTATTTGAACCATATGGGGAGAGGCAGGTTTCTGTTTTGCAGGTGTGTGACATCATACGTGAGCGTGGGCTTCTGACCCAGAATTTGCTGTTGAAATCACGAAAGGCGTACGCTGCACAGCATGTCAGACTTATTCTAACCTGGGCATGGCTCAATTTTTTTTCACATTTCTGTCACCTTAGGAACTTGTCACTGGAATGTATCAACGCGATCTAAATAGTAATAAAAATAATAACAGAAGCAACAATGTCCCCCCAATTGTCAAGCACTTTCTATGGGGTGAGTGTTTGCTTAGTGCCTTTAGTGAAGTCATCTTAATGCTATTTCTGTTACACGGATCTGGAGGCTCAAAAGTTTAAGGTATTTGCAAAAAGTAAATCCATACCCGGGAAACGGCAGGGCAGGGATTCCTCATTGGTTTTCATCTGCATCGGAAGAAGCTGAACCGCTGCACTACCTTGCTGGGCTGGGAAGGGTTTGGGTTAAAATCCCTCCCCTGCCTCTTTGTTCTGGGGTGACGTCTGGCGAGCCACTTACCGCTTCCCGCACGAGTCAGGTTTGATGACGGGCTCTCACCGCGGCACTACTGACAGTGGGAGATGGGGGCTGTCCTGGGCGCTGTAGGCAGGTCAGCAGCACCCCTCGCCTCTACCCACCGGATGCTGGGAGCACACCTGCTCCCCTGCCACGACAATCGGAAGCATCTCCAGACAGCCCCTGGGCAGACAGAATCACCCACAGCCAAGAGCCTCTGATGCAGATGTTCTTTGCACATCCTAATCCACGTGTACGTTAGGATTATTTCAGGAATCTTTACTTTTTAAAAATATTTTCATTATAGTTTTTTTCTTTATTAGAGAAGTTTGGGGTTTACAGAATAATCGTGCATGAAATACAGGACTCCCACACACCAAACCACCAACTGCACTTTGCATTGGTGTGAACCATTTGTTACAATTGATGATAGTACTTTTTTATTTACATCAGTGTTACAGATTACTCAGTTAACACAAGATAATAACTACAATAACAATAAATCTGTGTAGGCAGCGGTTACAATCCCCCCATTACTTTTGTTCATTCCTCACTCTTGAGGGATTTGGGACGATGAGCACTGGCTGCTTCAAGCTGAGGAGGGACGAATATATTTTGGGGTAGAGGAATGGAATTATTTTGCTTGCCCTGGAAGATGCTCCTTGCTTTCAGGATGGGGCTGACCCATCCTTACCTTTCTGTTAGTTGTCCAGGGCAGGGATCTTCACTTTCATCTTATCCAACTAAAGAGGAAATCAGGACCTGGACACTGACCACTGTAAGGCACCTTCTGGGCATCCATTGCTTGCCTCATCTGGAGCAAAATCCAGCCCCCACCCACCTCCCTGGACTTCCACTTCTCCGTTACACGAACCCTGGGCATTCCATCCACCAACCCGTGAATCATTTGCTCATTCATGTTTCCCATTCTAGAATCCTCTCCCCCTTCCACGCGATCTTCCTAGATCCTACCCATCCTTAGGGACTGGTCCTAAGAGAACTGACTCTAAAGAATCCACCTGGTCAACACGTCTCACAGTGAGTGCACCAAGGAAGGCAATGTGTTCGGTCGGCTGAAAGGGTCATTTCTCCGGGATGTTCTGTCTCGTGTTAGGAGACAAGGCCGTCTCCTACGTTCATTCTCAGAATCTCACAAACTCAACTTCAGGGAACGGCTTTGCAGTAGACTTAGCTGATGAACAGCTGCTGGAGGACACAATGTCCCCACACTGACAGGCAGGCATCGATAAAGAAATGGATAAACAGGGAGGGTGGCAGCAGATGGACGTGCTGTCAGCTTGCAGACCAGATATAAAGGTGCTGCTGTCAACTGCTCCCCAACAACCCTCTCCCACGGCCTCAGGAGGCCAGAACTAGACTCTGCTAGTGGTATCGCTTCACCGCATAGAAACCACTCAGAGCCCCTAAGTCCGTCTCTGAAAGACATCAGGCAAATGAGGCAGAATCAGAAGACAGATGCTCGCCAGCGCTCCCAGGGCCACAGCAGCCCTGGAAGGGTTTCGTAGTAACCAGAAGCTCAAGTTTTAGGGAAAAAAATGCAACAAGGCAGGTAATTACCTCTGCTTCCTTAACCCACCAGATCAGGGCTTCCCCCAGCGTAAGATGGTTTTCGTGACCTGCACAGTGCTGTAGTGTGTGGGTGTGTGGACCCCCTGCAGTGCCAGGGGCAGCCGCTCTCGTGAGCATCAGCGGAGATGCTGGTTGAGGGACGTGAGCACGGTGTGATGTCAGCTGTCCCCCAGTGAGAAAGTCACTCCTGTTTCTGTTCTGTTTGACTTGCTCTAGTTCCATCAAGGAGAAAGTCTCAGGTTAGTGTCACTGTATCTTTAGCATAACACTTGATTTTTGCCCCTATTTATACCTTGGGCCCAGGGCTGCAGGCAGACAGTTGTCAGGGGCATGAGATCTTGGTTTTCGATGGGCAGCAGGGTTGTTTAAACTGACTCTATGTGGCTAATGTCATAAAGTAAAAGCTGAATATCTGAAGTTTGGGAAACACCACCCTCAGCAAAAGCATGTGTGTGCAAGGAGCTTGGCCTGGCGGCCTGGGGCATGCATGTGCTCAATAAATTTAAATTCTTGATCAGTTCTCAGCTGAACACAGATGACTTCTGCTGCGTTATGTCATTGGTGGATAGAAATTATTGTACGTGACTGTTGCGATTGTTATTTAGTTTACTTCTAGGCGGCAGTGAGCTCTAAATGTAGGCAACCATGAGGCAAAGATGGCCCCCAGCAAAGATGAGGTGCCGTCAGAATCTGTGACGTGTTAACGTTGAGCAGTCCCCAGAACTGCCACCACGTGGCGGCTGATGCTGGAATGTCCACGGTCTCTTGACTGCTTCGACCACCGTACTGGAGCCCTCTCCTCTCTTTATGGTGACTGCCTTCTTGACTCAGGTTAAATCTCTCAAGTACAGGATGAACTCAGAAGTAGGCTCAGCAAGGATGTGTGAGCTAGGCATTTTTTGCTCCATGCCAAGGCTAAAGAGCAGCCTGTTCAAAGAATGAAAGGAGCATCAGAAGGAGAGAACAAGACAGCAAACTTGCTCCTCCTTTATCTTAGAGAAAATTCAGCATTCGCTTATAAGCAAAAGGTTGGTATTTCAGGCTTCTTTTATTTACTTAAGGGGGGATGGTGGATAAAGAGACACAAAAAGTAGGGAAAAAAGTCATTCTTCTGTGCAGAAAGAGTGAGGAACGGCGAGGCAGCTTGTTGACGAGTGTTTGCTGTTGTGGGCTGGGCGGCCACACACACGGGCCTTAGGGTCCAGCGTCTGCTCCTTCACGTCCTTGGCCCACTCCCTTGTCCAAACGAGTCTCTAAATCGCTACACTTCAAGATTTAAGAGCTTTTTGAAGAGCGATGAATGCCTCCAAATAAAAACATCAGATGTGGCAATTAGTCCCTTGTGTTTTACAAAATATTACAAGATGCTTAATTGGTCAATGATTTTTTTTAAGGACACAGAGCCAGAGCATTATCAGGAATGCTGTACCTTGGAAATAACTCTTGAGTGCAAGGTTTGGCTGGGTTCTGAAATGAGGGGGTTAACATGGATATGTTGATCTATCCCTAAAGAGAAAAGGAGGAACATGATGCCTTTGTAATTAGTGACCTCAGAGCAAGGCCTCTGGGCTGAGGACAGGGGAGAGAGTGTTACTTCTTTGAAAAGTGGACTTGACAACCTCAGTCTGTTTGGCCGCAGCGCTGGAGGTGGCTTTGAGCTGCTCGCCAGTGTGTCTGCTGGGAAAAGGATCAGGGTAGCTTCCAGCGGAGCGGCGGGGCTGGGGCATGCACGCTGCAGTTAGAGGGAAGGACAGGAAGAAAATGCACAGGCTGCAAAGAGGGGAGGAGAGAGAGGAACTCGCGTCTTCGCTCTCAGTGTATGAGTGGAGGCTCCTTTGGGTTTTCTGGGCTCATTTGGAAAGATGACGAGATGGGTTCTGGGGCTCTGCAAAGTTAGCAGTTGGGCCACTTTAAGCTCTTGTGTCCTGGGTGGGGTAGCCGTCCTTAGCGGGGCCCCCAGCAATGTAAATACAAGCCCATGGGGAACCTTAGGACAACATTCAAATAGCAGAGAGCCTATTGATGGTACTGCTATCCGTGTCTATGATGGATCAAGAAAGAGCGGAAAAGAGGGGAGGTGTGCTCTTCATTCCTGCTCCGTGCTAAGCCTTCAGCCTCCAGAATAATTTGCCCTGACTGGCTGAGAGATTCCAGATCAGAGGTCTCAAACGGAAACGTACCTGCTGGTCATGCAGGTAACTTAACTGAGCAGCGTGGGCTGGCTGCAGCAGAACGCCAGTTCTAGGGCTACTGAGCTTCTGCACCTGTTGTTGCCAGGTGGGGTTGAAGCCAGGGTGTGGCCAGTTCCTCACAGGCCTAAAGAGAAGCTGGAAACCCAGAGCCTTCCCAGTTTTAAAATTGGGTTCCAATTCATAAAGGTCTTTAACAGTACCTGTGGGCCCAACAAAATCCCATCTGCTACCTGGGTTGAGCTCTATGAGTGGGCTGTTTGCAAGGTGGATCTGAGTAAATTCAGAGGGCAGAAGGCACACAGTTGAATCACTCATCAGTGTTGACCAGGTAAGCTACATCCAACTGGAAGCCACCCCATGACGGGTGGGCCGGTGGGTCCCCATCCTATGTACTTAGCCAGCCTGACCTTCACGCTTTCTCTGGACTGGTTAGTGCTGGAAGCTTCGCCCCCTGCTCTGACAGTGACAATAAGGGTCTTTGGTGATTAATGATTAAAAGTCACTGTCTGCCCAAATGGGTCAAGATTATCAAAGAATATAAAGGATTTATGAATGATTATATGGAAGTGTATGTATTCATTATTTCTGAGTAATAGGGTGAAATGATTCCTCCCATTCCTGTTTTTTTTCTAACAAATGAATAAATAAATCTCTGAGTAAAGACAAGGAATCAAAAGAGGCCAAAGGATCCTGCTTACGTTTTATTAATTACATTAACTTAAAAAAATTTTGACATAGTTTGAGACTTCAAGAAGAGTTGCAAGAATAGTGAAGAGAAGCCTTGTATACCCTTCATCAAGAGCCCTCCAGTGTTAACCTTTTACTATGTTTGCTTTCACATGCTCTCGATCACTTGCTCTAACCAGCTGTTTCAGAGTAAAATGCTGACATAGTGTCCCTTTACCCTAAGTATTTCACGATATAGTTCCTAAACATAAAGATGTTCTCTTATATAACCACAGTACGGTTATCAAAATGGGAAAATTAACATTGACACGATATTATTAGGTAGTTTAGAGATGTCATGCAAATTTTGCCACTTGTCCCCAAAATGTAGGAAAAGAGGTTCCCAAATCATGCACAGCATTCGGTTTCATGTCTCCTTCGTCCTTTTAATTTGGCTCAGTTCTCCACCTTCCTTGTCTTTCATGACCTGATATTTTTGATGACTATAGGCCAGCTCTTTCATGGAATGTTCCTCAGACGCTTGATGCTTTCTCATGATTAAATTCTGATTGTGGTGTTTTTTGTTTTTTGGTTTGTTGGGGGTGCAGAAATAGCAGAGAAATGATATTGTGTTTTTTCTCAGGGCAGATTAGGAGAGTTGGGATGTCCGTTTGTCCCATTTCTGGTGATGTTAAGTTCAGTCCCTTGCTCAGGCGGTGCTTTCCGGGTTCCTCCATTGACACCTGATGATGTTCCCTTGGTTGCTTCATAAGCATCTTGTTGGAAGATAATTTAAGACCATGGGATGCTCTTGTTACTTTTGAAACTTTCACCAACTAGTTTTCACATCCGTTCTGATCACTGCTAATGCATTGCCAATTATTAATTTGGATTGTACCATATGCAGCTAAACTTGTTTGTTTCTATCTGTAGTCAACATATGGGTTTTCCTCATCCTTGTTGATATTATTGTTATTGTCATCTTTTGTAAAACATTAACATGATTCCAAAAGTCAGGACTAGATGAAAAGGTAGGCTTGGAGAAGTGTTACCCTCCCCACTTCCTTCTCCCCAGCCCCCTTCATTTTCTCCCTGTTCCCACCATCCCCTGCTGGTAACGAATCTCGTAGATCCTGGGAGTGTGGGGGCTTGCACAAGCAAGCAGTACCTATGTTTTCTTATCTCCCCTTCCTTACACAGAGGTAGCATACTACAGGCACTCTTTGGAACTTTCTGACTTACCACTTTATACTGGAAATCACTCCATATTGGTTCATAGGGGTCTTGTCATTCTTTCTGGCAGCTGATAGAGTTCTGTTGTGCTTTCTCCTATATATGGGCATTTAGGTACTGTCAAATAGTTTACAATTAAAAGCAATGCTGCAGGGGAGGAGGGGCAAGATGGCAGACTGGTGAGCTGTATGTTTTAGTTACTCCTCCAGGAAAGTAGGTAGAAAGCCAGGAACTGCGTGGACTGGACACCACAGAGCAATCTGACTTTGGGCATACTTCATACAACACTCATGAAAACGTGGAACTGCTGAGATCAGCGAAATCTGTAAGTTTTTGCGGCCAGGGGACCCGCGCCCCTCCCTGCCAGGCTCAGTCCCGGGGGAGGAGGGGCTGTCAGCTCCAGGAAGGAGAAGGGAGAACTGCAGTGGCAGCCCTTATCGGAAACTCATTCTACTGATCCAAACTCCAACCATAGATAGACTGAGACCAGACACCAGAGAATCTGAGAGCAGCCAGCCCAGCAGAGAGGAAACAGGCATAGAAAAGAAAAAACAACACGAAAAACTCCAAAATAAAAGCGGAGGATTTTTAGAGTTCTGGTGAACATAGAAAGGGGAAGGGCAGAGCTCAGGCCCTGAGGCGCATATGCAAATCCTGAAGAAAAGCTGATCTCTCTGCCCTGTGGACTTTTCCTTAATGGCCCTGGTTGCTTTGTCTCTTAGCATTTCAATAACCCATTAGATCTCTGAGGAGGGCCTTTTTTTTTAATCCTTTTTTCTTTTTCTAAAACAATTACTCTAAGAAGCCCAATACAGAAAGCTTCAAAGACCTGCAATTTGGGCAGGTCAAGTCAAGAGCAGAACTAGGAGAGCTCTGAGACAAAAGGCAATAATCCAGTGGCTGAGAAAATTCACTAAACACCATAACTTCCCAAGAAAAGGGGGGTGTCCACTCACGGCCATCATCCTGGTGGACAGGAAACACTCCTGCCCATCGCCAGCCCCATAGCCCAGAACTGCCCCAGACAACCCAGTGTGACGGAAGTGCTTCAAATAACAGGCACACACCACAAAACTGGGCGTGGACATTAGCCTTCCCTGCAACCTCAGCTGATTGTCCCAGAGTTGGGAAGGTAGAGCAGTGTGAATTAACAAAGCCCCATTCAGCCATCATTTCAGCAGACTGGGAGCCTCCCTACACAGCCCTGCAGCCCAGAACTGCCCTGGGGGGACGGCACTCACCTGTGACATAGCACAGTCATCCCTCAACAGAGGACCCGGGGTGCACGGCCTGGAAGAGGGGCCCACTCGCAAATCTCAGGAGCCATACGCCAACACCAAGGACTTGAGGGTCAGTGGCAGAGACAAACTGTGGCAGGACTGAACTGAAGGATTAGACTATTGCAGCAGCTTTAAAACTCTAGGATCACCAGGGAGATTTGATTGTTAGAGCCACCCCCCCTCCCTGACTGCCCAGAAACACGCCCCATATACAGGGCAGGCAACACCAACTACACACGCAAGCTTGGTACACCAATTGGACCCCACAAGACTCACTCCCCCACTCACCAAAAAGGCTAAGCAGGGGAGAACTGGCTTGTGGAGAACAGGTGGCTCGTGGATGCCTCCTGCTGGTTAGTTAGAGAAAGTGTACTCCATGAAGCTGTAGATCTGATAAATTAGAGATAAGGACTTCAATTGGTCTACAAATCCTAAAAGAACCCTATCAAGTTCAGCAAATGCCACGAGGCCAAAAACAACAGAAAATTATAAAGCATATGAAAAAACCAGACGATATGGATAACCCAAGCCCAAGCACCCAAATCAAAAGACCAGAAGAGACACAGCACCTAGAGCAGCTACTCAAAGAACTAAAGATGAACAATGAGACCATAGTACGGGAGACAAAGGAAATCAAGAAGACCCTAGAAGAGCATAAAGAAGACATTGCAAGACTAAATAAAAAAATGGATGATCTTATGGAAATTAAAGAAACTGTTGACCAAATTAAAAAGATTCTGGACACTCATAGTACAAGACTAGAGGAAGTTGAACAACGAATCAGTGACCTCGAAGATGACAGAATGGAAAATGAAAGCATAAAAGAAAGAATGGGGAAAAAAATTGAAAAAATCGAAATGGACCTCAGGGATATGATAGATAATATGAAACGTCCAAATATAAGACTCATTGGTGTCCCAGAAGGGGAAGAAAAGGGTAAAGGTCTAGGAAGAGTATTCAAAGAAATTGTTGGGGAAAACTTCCCAAATCTTTTAAACAACATAAATACACAAATCATAAATGCTCAGCGAACCCCAAATAGAATAAATCCAAATAAACCCACTCTGAGACATATACTGATCACACGGTCAAACACAGAAGAGAAGGAGCAAGTTCTGAAAGCAGCAAGAGAAAAGCAATTCACCACATACAAAGGAAACAGCATAAGACTAAGTAGTGACTACTCAGCAGCCACCATGGAGGCGAGAAGGCAGTGGCACGATATATTTAAAATTCTGAGTGAGAAAAATTTCCAGCCAAGAATACGTTATCCAGCAAAGCTCTCCTTCAAATCTGAGGGAGAGCTTAAATTTTTCACAGACAAACAAATGCTGAGAGAATTTGCTAACAAGAGACCTGCCCTACTGGAGATACTAAAGGGAGCCCTACAGACAGAGAAACAAAGAAAGGACAGAGAGACTTGGAGAAAGGTTCAGTACTAAAGAGATTCGGTATGGGTACAATAAAGGATATTAATAGACAGAGGGGAAAAATATGACAAACATAAACCAAAGGATAAGATGGCTGATTCAAGAAATGCCTTCACGGTTATAACGTTGAATGTAAATGGATTAAACTCCCCAATTAAAAGATATAGATTCGCAGAATGGATCAAAAAAAATGAACCATCAATATGTTGCATACAAGAGACTCATCTTAGACACAGGGACACAAAGAAACTGAAAGTGAAAGGATGGAAAAAAATATTTCATGCAAGCTACAGCCAAAAGAAAGCAGGTGTAGCAATATTAATCTCAGATAAAATAGACTTCAAATGCAGGGATGTTTTGAGAGACAAAGAAGGCCACTACGTACTAATAAAAGGGGCAATTCAGCAAGAAGAAATAACAATCGTAAATGTCTATGCACCCAATCAAGGTGCCACAAAATACATGAGAGAAACACTGGCAAAACTAAAGGAAGCAATTGATGTTTCCACAATAATTGTGGGAGACTTCAACACATCACTCTCTCCTATAGATAGATCAACCAGACAGAAGACCAATAAGGAAATTGAAAACCTAAACAATCTGATAAATGAATTAGATTTAACAGACATATACAGGACATTACATCCCAAATCACCAGGATACACATACTTTTCTAGTGCTCATGGAACTTCCTCCAGAATAGATCATATGCTGGGACATAAAACAAGCCTCAATAAATTTAAAAAGATTGAAATTATTCAAAGCACATTCTCTGACCACAGTGGAATACAATTAGAAGTCAATAACCATCAGAGACTTAGAAAATTCACAAATACCTGGAGGTTAAACAACACACTCCTAAACAATCAGTGGGTTAAAGAAGAAATAGCAAGAGAAATTGCTAAATATATAGAGACGAATGAAAATGAGAACACAACATACCAAAACCTATGGGATGCAGCAAAAGCAGTGCTAAGGGGGAAATTTATAGCACTAAACGCATATATTAAAAAGGAAGAAAGAGCCAAAATCAAAGAACTAATGGATCAACTGAAGAAGCTAGAAAATGAACAGCAAACCAATCCTAAACCAAGTACAAGAAAAGAAATAACAAGGATTAAAGCAGAAATAAATGACATAGAGAACAAAAAAACAATAGAAAGGATAAATATCACCAAAAGTTGGTTCTTTGAGAAGATCAACAAGATTGACAAGCCCCTAGCTAGAATGACAAAATCAAAAAGAGAGAAGACCCATATAAACAAAATAATGAATGAAAAAGGTGACATAAATGCAGATCCTGAAGAAATTAAAAAAATTATAAGAGGATACTATGAACAACTGTATGGCAACAAACTGGATAATGTAGAGGAAATGGACAATTTCCTGGAAACATATGAACAACCTAGACTGACCAGAGAAGAAATAGAAGACCTCAACCAACCCATCACAAGCAAAGAGATCCAATCAGTCATCAAAAATCTTCCCACAAATAAACGCCCAGGGCCAGATGGCTTCACAGGGGAATTCTACCAAACTTTCCAGAAAGAACTGACACCAATCTTACTCAAACTCTTTCAAAACATTGAAGAAAATGGAACACTACCTAACTCATTTTATGAAGCTAACATCAATCTAATACCAAAACCAGGCAAAGATGCTACAAAAAAGGAAAACTACCGGCCAATCTCCCTAATGAATATAGATGCAAAAATCCTCAACAAAATACTTGCAAATCGAATCCAAAGACACATTAAAAAAATCATACACCATGACCAAGTGGGGTTCATTCCAGGCATGCAAGGATGGTTCAACATAAGAAAATCAATCAATGTATTACAACACATTAACAAGTCAATAGGGAAAAATCAATTGATCATCTCAATAGATGCTGAAAAAGCATTTGACAAAATCCAACATCCGTTTTTGATAAAAACACTTCAAAAGGTAGGAATTGAAGGAAACTTCCTCAACATGA
The DNA here is from genome assembly GCF_015220235.1 of Choloepus didactylus. Taxonomy (NCBI): domain Eukaryota; kingdom Metazoa; phylum Chordata; class Mammalia; order Pilosa; family Megalonychidae; genus Choloepus; species Choloepus didactylus. The sequence goes on along the minus strand of NC_051329.1, from coordinate 4,040,009 downwards.
TAAAGAGCATATATGAAAAACCCACAGCCAGCATAGTACTCAATGGTGAGAGACTGAAAGCCTTTCCCCTAAGATCAGGAACAAGACAAGGATGCCCGCTGTCACCACTGTTATTCAACATTGTGCTGGAAGTGCTATCCAGGGCAATCCGGCAAGACAAAGAAATAAAAGGCATCCAAATTGGAAAAGAAGAAGTAAAACTGTCATTGTTTGCAGATGATATGATCTTATATCTAGAAAACCCTGAGAAATCGACGATACAGCTACTAGAGCTAATAAACAAATTTAGCAAAGTAGCGGGATACAAGGTTAATGCACATAAGTCAGTAATGTTTCTATATGCTAGAAATGAACAAACTGAAGAGACACTCAAGAAAAAGATACCATTTTCAATAGCAACTAAAAAAATCAAGTACCTAGGAATAAACTTAACCAAAGATGTAAAAGACCTATACAAAGAAAACTACATAACTCTACTAAAAGAAATAGAAGGGGACCTTAAAAGATGGAAAAATATTCCATGTTCATGGATAGGAAGACTAAATGTCATTAAGATGTTAATTCTACCCAAACTCATCTACAGATTCAATGCAATCCCAATCAAAATTCCAACAACCTACTTTGCAGACTTGGAAAAGCTAGTTATCAAATTTATTTGGAAAGGGAAGATGCCTCGAATTGCTAAAGACACTCTAAAAAAGAAAAACGAAGTGGGAGGACTTACACTCCCTGACTTTGAAGCTTATTATAAAGCCACAGTTGCCAAAACAGCATGGTACTGGCACAAAGATAGACATATAGATCAATGGAATCGAATTGAGAATTCAGAGATAAACCCTCAGATCTATGGCCGACTGATCTTTGATAAGGCCCCCAAAGTCACTGAACTGAGTCATAATGGTCTTTTCAACAAATGGGGCTGGGAGAGTTGGATATCCATATCCAAAAGAATGAAAGAGGACCCCTACCTCACCCCCTACACAAAAATTAACTCAAAATGGACCAAAGATCTCAATATAAAAGAAAGTACCATAAAACTCCTAGAAGATAATGTAGGAAAACATCTTCAAGACCTTGTATTAGGCGGCCACTTCCTAGACTTTACACCCAAAGCACAAGCAACAAAAGAGAAAATAGATAAATGGGAACTCCTCAAGCTTAAAAGTTTCTGCACCTCAAAGGAATTTCTCAAAAAGGTAAAGAGGCAGCCAACTCAATGGGAAAAAATTTTTGGAAACCATGTATCTGACAAAAGACTGGTATCTTGCATATACAAAGAAATCCTACAACTCAATGACAATAGTACAGACAGCCCAATTATAAAATGGGCAAAAGATATGAAAAGACAGTTCTCTGAAGAGGAAATACAAATGGCCAAGAAACACATGAAAAAATGTTCAGCTTCACTAGCTATTAGAGAGATGCAAATTAAGACCGCAATGAGATACCATCTAACACCGATTAGAATGGCTGCCATTAAACAAACAGGAAACTACAAATGCTGGAGGGGATGTGGAGAAATTGGAACTCTTATTCATTGTTGGTGGGACTGTATAATGGTTCAGCCACTCTGGAAGTCAGTCTGGCAGTTCCTTAGAAAACTAGATATAGAGTTACCATTCGATCCAGCGATTGCACTTCTCGGTATATACCCGGAAGATCGGAAAGCAGTGACACGAACAGATATCTGCACGCCAATGTTCATAGCAGCATTATTCACAATTGCCAAGAGATGGAAACAACCCAAATGTCCTTCAACAGATGAGTGGATAAATAAAATGTGGTATATACACACGATGGAATACTACGCGGCAGTAAGAAGGAACGATCTCGTGAAACATATGACAACATGGATGAACCTTGAAAACATAATGCTAAGCGAAATAAGCCAGGCACAGAAAGAGAAATATTATATGCTACCACTAATGTGAACTTTGAAAAATGTAAAACAAATGGTTTATAATGTAGAATGTAGGGGAACTAGCAATAGAGAGCAATTAAGGAAGGGGGAACAATAATCCAAGAAGAGCAGATAAGCTATTTAACGTTCTGGGGTTGCCCAGGAATGACTATGGTCTGTTAATTTCTGATGGATATAGTAGGAACAAGTTCACAGAAATGTTGCTATATTAGGTAACTTTCTTGGGGTAAAGTAGGAACATGTTGGAAGTTAAGCAGTTATCTTAGATTAGTTGTCTTTTTCTTACTCTCTTGTTATGGTCTCTTTGAAATGTTCTTTTATTGTATGTTTGTTTTCTTTTTAACTTTTTTTTCATACAGTTGATTTAAAAAAGAAGGGAAAGTTAAAAAAAAAAAAAAAAAAAAGAAAAACAAGGAAAAAAAAAAGATGCAGTGCCCCCTTGAGGAGCCTGTGGAGAATGCAGGGGTATTCGCCTACCCCACCTCCATGGTTGCTAACATGACCACAGATATAGGGGACTGGTGGTTTGATGGGTTGAGCCCTCTACCGTAGGTTTTACCCTTGGGAAGACGGTTGCTGCAACGGAGAGGCTAGGCCTCCCTATGGTTGTGCCTAAGAGCCTCCTCCCGAATGCCTCTTTGTTGCTCAGATGTGGCCCTCTCTCTCTGGCTAAGCCAACTTGAAAGGTGAAATCACTGCCCTCCCCCCTACGTGGGATCAGACACCCAGGGGAGTGAATCTCCCTGGCAACGTGGAATATGACTCCCGGGGAGGAATGTAGACCCGGCATTGTGGGACGGAGAACATCTTCTTGACCAAAAGGGGGATGTGAAAGGAAATGAAATAAGCTTCAGTGGCAGAGAGATTCCAAAAGGAGCCGAGAGGTCACTCTGGTGGGCACTCTTACGCACACTTTAGACAACCCTTTTTAGGTTCCAAAGAATTGGGGTAGCTGGTGGTGGATACCTGAAACTATCAAACTACAACCCAGAACCCATGAATCTCGAAGACAGTTGTATAAAAATGTAGCTTATGAGGGGTGACAATGGGATTGGGAAAGCCATAAGGACCACACTCCCCTTTGTCTAGTTTATGGATGGATGAGTAGAAAAATAGGGGAAGGAAACAAACAGACAAAGGTACCCAGTGTTCTTTTTTGCTTCAATTGCTCTTTTTCACTCTAATTATTATTCTTGTTATTTTTGTGTGTGTGCTAATGAAGGTGTCAGGGATTGATTTGGGTGATGAATGTACCACTATGTAATGGTACTGTAAACAATCGAAAGTACGATTTGTTTTGTATGACTGCATGGTATGTGAATATATCTCAATAAAATGAAGATTAAAAAAAAAAAAAAAAAGCAGTGCTGCAATATGAATGTCAGAATTAGTGCATAAAGCAACTGTTTAAAAAAAAGCTGAAAAAGAGCCTAGACTTCAATTAGTGACATGAATGAAGCAGATCTGGTTAAGACTAGGGCAAACCAGGCCAAAGGGTAAAGGTCGAAACTGACTGTGTTTTAAAACTTCAGCTTCCATGTGAGACCAAGGGAAGAGATGTCTATTTGGTGCAGGATCTATATTTTCTAAACAGTAGAAGTCTACAGTCGGTTTGTTCAAACACCACAATTACATAGAACTTTGAATAGGAAGTGAGATACGGTGGGTTAGTATAGGTTAGAGTGAAATAGTAACACATCCCAAAGTAATTTGGGCAGAGAATACAAAGTATATTTACAGCGCCCCGCCCCCCCAAGTTGCTGGGGGAAGGTGCAGAAGTGTTGGACTTCCTCACCTGGACTGGTGTTGATGTTGTCACAAACATTGGGACTGGCAGTTTGATGTTCCGAGCCCTCAATCATGAGACTTGCCCTTATGAAGCTCATTACCGCAAAGGAGAGTCTAAACTTGCATATAATTATGCCTAAGAGTCTCCCCCTGAGTACCTCTTTGTTGCTCAGATGTGGCCCTCTCTCTCTCTAACTGAGCCATCTCGACAGGTGAACTCGCTGCCCTCCCCCCTACGTGGGACCCGACTCCCAGGGGTATAAATCTACCTGGCAATGCAGGATATGACTCTTGGGGATGAATCTGGACCTGGCATTGTGGAATTGAGAATACCTTCTTGACCAAAAGGGGGATGCAAAATGAGACGAAATAGTTTCAGTGGCTGAGAGACTTCAAATGGAGTCGAGAGGTCACTCTGGTGGACATTCTTATGCACTATATAGATAACACCTCTTAGGTTTTGATGTGTTGGAATAGCTAGAACTAAATACCTGAAACTACCAAACTCCAACCCAGCGGTCTGGACTCCTGAAGACAATTGCATAATAATGTAGATTACAAGGGGTGACAATGTGATTGTGAAAACCTTGTGGATCACACTCCCTTTATCTAGTGTATGGATGGATGAGTAGAAAAATGGGGATAGAAACTAAATGATAAATAGGGTGGGATGGGGAGGATGGTTTGGGCGTTCTTTTTTACTTTTATTTTTTTACTCTTACTCTGATTCTTTGTGATGTAAGGAAAATGTTCAGAAATAGATTGTGCTGATGAATGCATAACTATATGATTGTGCTGTGAACAGCTGATTGTATACCATGGATGATTGTATGATATGTGAATATATTCCAGTAAAACTGCATTAAAAAATAAAGCAATACTGCAAAAATGATTCTGTGCACACCTATTTTTGAATTGCTGGAGATGTATCTTAAGGGAAGATTCCTACAAGTGGGATTGCCGAGTTAAAGGCAAATGCATGTATAGCTTTATTAGATACTGCCAAATTCCTTCCCAGGTGTGTACCAGTTTGCCTTCTCAGCAGTAGTACACGAGAGCAGTGGCTGCCCGTTGCCCTGCCCACCGTGTGTTGTTACACTCTGTGGTTTGGCTGACCTGATACGAGAGAAGTGACGTCTGCTTGTAGTTTTAACTTGTGGTTCTCTAATTGTGAATGAAGTTGAGTGTCTTTTCATGTAATTAAGGGCAATTTCAATATATTTTAGTCAATTATCCATTCATATCCTTTGGCTATTTTTCTCTCAAGTATTTTTATTTTGATCTTTTTTCCCCTCAAGTTTCAAGAGTTCTCTTTATTACGAGCCTTGTATCTATGATATCTATCATCTACCTCTTGCAACTAGTTATATATATGTATGTATGTGTGTGTGTGTATAACACAGCTATTTTCTACCAAGTTGTTATTTTTCTTTTAAATTCATTTGTTTTCATCATGCAAAATATATGTTTTTAAATTTTACCTATTTATCATTCTTTTAAAAAATATACTTGGAGTCTGGGTCATAACTAGGAATCTCTTCCCTATATGCAGCTTATAGAGAAATTAATCCATGTTTTCTTCTACTTCTGAAAAGGTTTCATTTTCTCACCTTTAGATCACTGATTCATTGGAAGTTTATTCTTGTGAGTGGTACGAAATATGGATCCAATTTTATCTTTTTTCCAAATGGCTAATCAGTTGTCCCAGCACATTTTATCAGAAAAACCATCTCGGCCTCATGATTTCAGATGGCCCCCTTTTTACACCCTGAATCCCATACCTGTGTGGGTTTATTTATGGACTTTATTCTGTCCCATTGCTCTGCTTGTTTGCCATGTGCCAATGCCATAAATATATTTTAAACTTGGGCAAATCGTTAATAAAAGTACCACTTTACGCTCCTCGGAACTTGGTGCCTTGTGTTAGGTTCAATAGATGAAATTGCCACTATTCAACCCCTCAACCTGCCAAAGTATCAGCTGCACACATCTCAGCCTACGACAGTGTACGATTTGCGGGTCAGGTGGGGTCGTTTACTGGCTGATCCTAGAAGAAATACAAAACTTCGGAGTCGAGTCCAGAACTGCTGTCCCTCACGTCAGAATTGCTTGCTGGCCTGAGCCCGCGTTGGGGTGCCAGTCAGTGACTCTGTCTTTCTTTTCTCCTGTCTGTCCCCCCCTGCAGTGATAGAGGGCGGTGGAGTCGGAGACGACGTGCAGACAGTGTCCTCGCTGCCGCCCTTCCTGCCCGTGCGGTACCAGGTCCTGCGGGCAGAGACCTCCTTCTTCCTGAAGGAGACCCACCAGGACCCCGCACGCAACGCCAGCCTGCAGTCCCGCATCGAGTCCTTCTTCACCTACAAGGCCACGCAGCCCCCCATTGTGAACGCCAGCTACGGGCCGTTCTCAGTGGCCAAGGCCGTGCCTCTGGACTTCATGCTGACGTCAGACCTCTCAGGCCCGACCGCCAAGTTCAACGCTAACTGGAAGCTGAGAGCCTCCATCATGCAGGAGAAGATCTACCTGAGCCGGCCCAAGGTACAGGTGCTCTTTTCCCTGGTGGGCCGGGACTGGGATGCACAGGGGGCCACGGACGCCCTGCCCTGCCTGCGGGTGTTTGCCTTCCGAGAGACCAGGGAGGTGAGGGGCAGCTGCCGGCTGCGGGGGGACCTGGGCCTCTGCGTGGCAGAGCTGGAGCTCCTGCCCAGCTGGTTCAGCGCCCCCACGGTGGTCGCCGGCAGGAAGAAGGTGGCTGAGCAGCCCGAGGGCAGCTCCGTGGAGCTCTACTACGCCATGCAGCCGGGGGACGAGCGGGCCGACTGCACGGCCGGGGACATCCAGAAGGACAACGCCATCCGCCCGGGGAAGGACGGCCTGGGGGACAGCACGGCCCGGCTGCAGCGGATCGGGGCGGTCAGCCTCTCCCGGGCCCCGGACAGCGCCCAGCTCAGCGAGCTGCGGCTGGACGGCAACGTGGCTGTCTGGCTGCCGGCCAGGCCGGTGAAGCAGGGGGACGTGGTCACTGCCTACGTCACCGTCACCAGCAATTCCACTGTGGACCTCTTCATCTTGAGGTAGGTGCCCCGCTTGGTCTGGGGCTGCTCTTTGTGATGCCAAGTTTGAGATTAGACTCGATGTTTGGGGGAACACACGTTCAAGGAGAGCCGGTTCTCTCTGTCTTCAGGAACACTGCAGCTTCACCCTGGGAGCAGGTGATGCAGCTGCCCAGGTGCACATATGGGCTCCTACAAGGTGCCTCATGGGGCGTGGGGGGCAGGCGCTGCATCGACGAGACGGGAGGCCAAACAAACCTGCCTCTTTGGCCTTGACTTATCATTAAGTGTGGAGAGGGACACTTTTTTTTTTGCCTTGGATTCTTTTGTAGATACAAAGATACTTGTATGATTTAAAGTTATCTGTTCAGGAGGTCCAGGAAAGGCCTGGGCATTCTGGGGCTCACTTTGGGTAGGCAGTGTGTCAAAAGCCAAGGATGTGTAACACACCCATTCTTTTTATTTGGTGGTTTTCCATGTTGCCGGTTAGCAGCTGCAAAACCTCACTGCATGAGGGCAGTTTCGCTATGATTACAGGAACCTACCAGCAGAAATTGTTCAGTAAAGGCATCCATCTCATATAAAAAATAAAATAAAAAATTTAAATTAGAACAACAACAAAATCACACACCTACCATCACATCTGCTGGTCCAGCAGTTAGCATTGAAGTTTTAACAGAGCTGTTCTGTCGCTCTGTCAAATGATTTTGAAATTTGGTACAGGAGCACCTGTTATCTGAGGATAATTGATAATGGTGGAGAAGCCTTTTAATCCAAATCCTCTTGAAATGTGGACCAGCTTTTCATAATAATGGAAAAGATTTGATTGAGATTAGCTTTAAAAAGGAAGCTAAAGATTATGAAAATAAGCTTTTTTCTATTATAGTTAAGAGAGACTTGTTATAATTGGAGCTATGCTTTCATGCTTTTTAGAATAAAGAATTAATCATGCGTTGAATAGGTTGCTTGGAAAAATATTTGCAAAGTAGAATGGTGGCATGTTATACTGAATTTCATTCTTGTTTAACTTTTATAACTTTTGTAGTGTGATTATAAGTATGGTCATTCACAAGCTATTTTGTTGTGCTTTGCTTTATTTGACAAAAAGCATTGAGACACTTCAGTAAGTTTCCCAAGGCATTTCTTAGTTCTTTGATACTCAGATAATTCTCTTCTGAAGTGTCTCTCTTGTCATCATCCTTGGGTTTTTTTTCCCCATCTTAAGTGGACTAATTTTGCCTGTGTCTTTGGATAGGATTGGAAGGACTGTTACAGCATCACTTGCATGGACTCCATGACATTCTGTCTCTTTTAAAATATTTAAAATTTCACCTTGCGGTGGGTTCCCGTCACATTTGCACTGTCAGGGCCCAGTGGTAGCAGCACACTGGCTGACTTGGGGCGGGGCGGGGGACCTCCGCATCTCGACAACAGTGATACCTGGTGAGGAGCCGGGTGAGCGTATAGATGAAGGACAGGGGTGGCTTCTGCCTGCCCTGGATTCGGGAGGATGCTGGTCTGAGGGTTTGCACAGCCAAGTTCAGCTTTTAGCACCCCCTTAGTTTCAGGTCATTCAATTGTAAAATAAATCAGTCCAACTATGGCTTCAATACCTAGAGCATGGGTGGGAGCTCGGAGCTGCTTGGGTGGAGATGCAGAGCTGTTTTCTGTATTCTTCACAAAGATGAGCCTTGGGGTGCAGAACCTGGTCCTGAGACCTTAGCTCTGATCCTGTCCCTTCCACTTCTTGGCTGGGTGACATTAGCTAGTTACCTAACCTCTCTGTGCCTTAGTTTCCCCAGATGGGTGACTTTAGTGAGTTACCTACCCTCCCTGTGCCTCAGTTTCCCTGCTGCAGAGTAGAGATAAGAAAGGGTCTAATTCCAGGGTTGCTGGGAGGGTGCAATGGGTGATCTTTTAAGGTGCTCAGAACAGTGTCCGGCATGTAAAATTACTGCATTAATGCTGAGTAGTGTTAACCGGGTTGTCTTTAAACAGCCATCCAACCTTCCGTCAACACTGTATTTCATTTCGGCGGCAAAAGGACATTGTGCCGTGCATAAAAGAAGAACTTCCAGGCTTGTTCTCAAAGACCTATTGATTCTCACTTCCCCTGATTTTGTTTAAAGAGGAATGTCTTTTTGGAGCTACAGGAGCTTTGGGAGCACAGAGGGTTGTCGTGACCTGATGCTTGACTGTGAGGCTTAGATTAAAGGGTGTCATTTAGTGCCGGGAAGCCCTTCACACGTCTGTCCAGGCACAGATCGAAGTCCTGGGCAGAGAAGGCCCACCCACCTCCTGTCCCCCGAGATGTGCAGGAATTAGATTTCCCTCACCTCGGACTTGAAATTTGAAGCAGATTTCGTCAGGGCTGCAAAGCAATTGCTCATTAGAAACTCTGAGCCAAAAAAACATCCCCCAAAGACACAAGCAAATGAAAGCATCACAGGCATGTAAGAATTCGATTATGGGGGAGCAAACTAATTGAAGACCTGTCTCCAAAGTGTCCGTTCTTATCCGGAGATGGGATTCACCGTTAGTTATGGGCAGTGCAGACAGTCGAGGGTCTTAGCTTGTTTGTGCGGGGTCTCTCTCTCTCGTTCCCCTTCTCCCTCCCTTTCCTTCCCTCCGCCCCTCCCCCTGCCCCTTCCCCTTTATTCCCCCCCACATGGTAGAATGCAATTTTCTATGAAACATTTCATTATGAAATAATTGTAGGCTCAAAAGAAATTGTGGAGACAATACGGCAATTCTTGTGTACCCGCTTCCTCCCGTGAGGACGGCTTGCGGGGCCGTGGGACCTCCCAGGGCCAGGAAACTGGCTTTGGTGCAGGGTCATTAGCCAAACCACAGATGGTGTTTGTATCTGAATTTAGGTTTTAAGGCAAATTGTCCCTTTCCACAGTGTGTCTGTGACCAAGGAAATTTTTGAAGGGAAGAAATTCCCTCGGAAAAGACAGTTCATTGAGACAACTGGCGGAGCCCCCGGACCGTGTGGTAGGGGCGGGTGCCCAGCTGCTTCCCCCAGGCAGAGGCCCTCCCGGCGTGGCCCTGGGTGGGGCGGTGTCGCTGTGTCGTCAGGGTGATGTGCAGGGCCAGCCCCGCCGAGTGGGCACGTGGACCGAGAGGCACCTACTCCAGATGATACATCCTTTCTGCACCTTCCTGTTTTCTCAGGAGATCAGTAGGTATTTGAGGGGCCTTGGTGGCCGGTCAGCTGAGGCAGTGTAATGAATGGGGACCCTAGAAGTCTCGACTCCAGCTACAGAGGGGCGGGGAGAGTACCTGGCCCTGCGTCCTGCAGGCAGCTGTGGGGATAGCCCACGTCCCAGGGTGGGGGGAGGCCCAGCCTCAGTGTCCTCACGGGGCCTGTGCAGCGTGATGCCAGCCGCCCGCTCTGGAGACACAGGACTTCAGTGATCGTCGAATGGTGGCGTCAACACATCCCGCTCCAGCTGGCACTCAGCTGTCCTCTGCAAAGAGAAGTCTTGGCTTCATCCTCGCAGGCACTTCTTGGGCACCTCCTAACCTCAAAAGAGAAAAAGCCTCGGAGCCTTCTTCTTCAGCTGACACCCTAAACCGTGGCTGTGTTTTCACTATTGATATCTACAGTTAGTGTCATAATATGACCCGAACAAAACAAAAAAACAGACACACAGATAAGCAGCAGTTTCCCCTTTCAGCATAGATAAGATGTTTCCTTTTCTTCACTCAAAAAATACTCATTTAGTTCATATTTACTGGGCGCCTCTTGTTTACCAGGCATTGGTCTCCAGCAGTGAACGATATCCTTGCCTCATGGAACTTGTGATCTAGTGGGGAAAGAGAAAAAAAAAATAATCAAAATAGCCAAGTAAATATGTAGTGTAATGGAGAGTGATTAGTGGTTTAGAGAAAAAAAAATCAGGGAAGAAGGATGGTGAATTAGTCACAGTTCTCCAGAGAAACAGAACCAATAGCAAACATAGGTATATGTATATGTGTGTGTGTATGTGCATGTACGTGTGTATGTGTATATGTGTAAGTATGTACATGTATGGGTGTATAGATGTATTCATATAGATACATGTGCGTGTGTGCATACACGGATGCATGTGTGTATGTATGTGTATATGTGTAAGTATGTAGATGTACGGGTGCATAGATGTATTCATGTAGATACATGTGTGTGTGCATACATGGATGCATGTGTGTATGTATATGTGTAAGTATGTAGATGTACGGGTGCATAGATGTATTCATGTAGATACACTGTGTGCATACGTGGATGCATGTGTGTATGTATATGTGTAAGTATGTAGATGTACGGGTGCATAGATGTATCCATGTAGATATGTGTGTGTATGCATACATGGATGCATGCGTGTATTATGTGTATATGTGTAAGTATGTAGATGTGCGGGTGTATAGACGTATTCATGTAGATATGTGTGTGTGTGTGCATACATGGATGCATGCGTGTATGTATGTGTATATGTGTAAGTACGTAGATGTACGGGTGTATACATGTAGATACATGTGTGTATATGCATACATGGATGCATGCGTGTATGTGTGTGTATATGTGTAAGGATGTAGATGTACGGGTGTATACATGTAGACACATGTGTGTATATGCATACATGGATGCATGCATGTATGTATGTGTGTGTGTAAGTATGTAGATGTATGGGTGTATAGATGTATTCATATAGATACGTGTGTGTGTGCATACATGGATGCATGCATGTATGTGTGTGTATATGTGTAAGTATGTAGATGTACGGGTGTATACATGTATTCATATAGATACGTGTGTATGTGCATACATTTGCATGTGTGTATGTATGTGTATATGTGTAAGTATGTAGATGTATGGGTGTATAGATGTATTCATGTAGATACGTGTGTGTGTGCATACATGGATGCATGCGTGTATGTATGTGTATATGTGTAAGTATGTAGATGTATGAGTGTATAGATGTATTCATATAGGAGTGTATGTATGTAAATATGTGACGTGTAGGTATCAGTGTATGTGTGTGTGCATAGATGTGTAAATGTGTATCTGTGCATAAGTGCATGTATATGTGTGTATATACTATAGGTGTATATTAAGAGATTTATTATAAGGAATTGGTTCACGTGACCTTGGGGGCTGGCAAGTCCCAACTCCATAGGGCAGCCACAAGCTGGAAACTGATAAATGAGATGCTGAAGTCCTTGGTCTGAATTCCCCAGGGGAAGCTGGCTGGCTGGGAATTCCAGCAAGAACCCCTGCTGAACTTGAATCCAAATTCCTCTTCTGACCTGCGACATCCTCAGTTCTGGCTTTTAATTCATCAAAGAACTGATTGTATAAGGAGACTCCCCACTTCGCTGAGGGCAGGCTCCTCTGTTGATTGTAGATGCAGTCAACCGACTTTAAGATGCAGATCCCATTTCGGAAATACTCTCACAGGCCCAAGCAGGCCAGTGCTGGACCAAGCAGCTGGGTGCCAGCCCCTGGCCAGGCTGACCCACAGGTGGAGAGCACCGAGTGTGCCGTTTGAATACGGGGCTGACCAAGGCGGGCCTCGCTGAGAGGGTGGTGGTTCTGAATCACGAGTGCTCCGGGGGATCCCAAGGGCAAAGGCCCCGAGGCAGGTGCTTGCTGCTGTTCCAGGAACCAGGAGGCCAGGACAGCTGAGCAGCGTGGATTGGGAGCCGGGGGCGGCAGGCGGGGAGGGGCTGGGAGCCGGGTCCTGCGGGACCAGTGGACGGGCTGCCACGCGAGATGGGGTGTGAGGGGGCATGACTGGCGTTTCATTCATTGCCATGACCCAGGGAGGAGAGGATGGTAACCTGGACCTGCCTCCTGAGTGCTTCAATCCTGCATTTCTGCTGAAGCTGGAACTGACAGGATTTGTGGGCTCCTTTGGGGGAAGGAGGGACAGAGTCCAGCGTGACTCCACGGCTTCAGGCCTGACGGATGGGGCTTCCGCTGGCTGTGACGGGAAGACGGTGGGAGAAGCAGACTTTTCCTTTCTAGACATCGTCTTTAATTCTTAAATTAGTTGTTTAAAAGGTGAACCATACTCAGTGGGCAAATATTACAGGAGGCTGTGTGCAAATGTGGCAAAAATGGTGAGGTTTGTACGAGGCTCCCTGAAGTTTGGGAGGCACAGCTTTCTTTCCAACGGGTACGGAGGCTCATGGAAACCCAAATCTGTCCAGCTGCCACCACCTCTGGCTGCTGCTTAAACCACGATGCATCCACTTGGGCCCAGAAGACCAGAGCACTGTGGCCCATTGCAGCTACTCATCCACTGGGAAATTCATGGGGGGATCTCAGGGGAGGCTTGAAAGAGCTTTCCTGACTGAATTTCAGGGCATCTCCAGCATTGTCTTGTGATACCTGGAGATAACCTGAATTTCTTGGGAATTTTTTTAAGGCCAACATTGTATGTGGACATTTGGCTTAGGTCTCCTTAGCAAGATCATTTTCACAAATCACACTCTCTCCCACGTGCAAAAAGAAGCAGCCCGATGTTTGCAATTTCTTGAATTTAATTCAAAGGTTCCCCCTGTTTTATGATGAACCTGTTTCTTGTGACTCAGAAGACAAGGTGTTGAAGACTGAACGTTTGTTTCCCATGGTTATAAGGTTATTTTGGAAACTTAGAAAATAAAATAGACTATGATAATTTCAAACGTAAATGGAAAATACATACACAGATGCATTTTGCAAATCTGTACATTGGTTTCGTGGTCTGTGTCCCTCGTTCATCTATTCACTGAGGTATCCTCAGCCCTTGGCACAAGGCGCAGCCCAGAGTAAAGGCCCTGGAAACGTTTGTGGAATGAGGGCAAAACCAAATCTTTAGTAACAAGCCCACATCGTAAATGTTGCTTTTCATGGATATTTTTCATTCATTCATGACTACCTGAAGCCTCTCAAAATAAGAGATCAAGATTCCTTATAGCAAGCATAGGCATGAATTGAGGATTTTCAGAACATGTTGGCGATTGGAGTCACTGCCCCTGAAACTTCCCGTTGGCACCAGATGTGCCTGAGCACCGCCGGGGAGGCGGGGACCGGAGATGGGACTTCTCCAGGGAGACAGCTTCCTCAGCGCCCAGCTTCAGACTGAGTCTGCAGGATCCCTTCCGGGTTGGAATGAATGTTTGTAAGGTTACGGTCCTTACGTAGGCAGGAGGGGGTTAACTCTGCAGGCCATTAAAGACTGAAGAACTGTGGAGGGTCAGAAAGCACCTGAAATTGGGACCTGAAGAAGCCGAGATGGTGCTTATCCATCCTCCCAACCTCAAACAGGCTTGCTTAATTGAAATCCATAATTCGTAGAAATGGAAGGGATTTGCTCTCCACTTGCAAGTAATTCAGGACCCTGCAGCTCAGTAATTGGAATTGGATGCTGGGAGAGCCATAAAGAATCCTTCTTGACTAGGCGGTTATAGGACACCGCAACTGTGAGTTTAGGTGCACTAGGCATCTCCGTGTCTCACCGTAATGAAGGCAGAGGGTCAGCACAGGGACTGTTTGGTGGCTTTGGGGCCGGATGAGTGTTTGCTGTTGGGGCTGCCCTGTGCATTGTGGGGTGTTTAGCACTATATTGGGTCTCCATCCACTAGATGCCAGGAGCACCTCCCTTCCCAGCTCTGACAACCACAAATGTCTCCAGGCTTTGCCGAATGTCCTCTAGGGGACAAAATCACCCCAGCTGACAACCCCTGCTCCACAGCCTCGATATGCTCTGTGGTGCATTTGGAAAATGAAGAAATCATGTAGCTCATTCCTAGGCATGTCTTTGGGCCAAAACCACTGTATTTCCTCAGTTTCTCTTCTTGTAAATACATGGATTCCTTCACTATATGCCTTCCACAGCTTCAAATACTGGGCATGAAGATAATTTCTCTTTATAAGTGAGTATTCTTTCACTTTTAATGTCTCATTCATACCTAGATCCCCAGCAACCAGCCCACTGCTGAGCACATGGTAAATACAGTGGCTGAACCCAACTCTAAGTGGCTTTCCATGCAGCTCACCATGCAGAAGTATTTATTGAGCACCAGCCCTGTGCGCGGCCCTGGGCTAATTGATGCAGTCCCTGTTGTCACTTGGTAGTAAGTTGCCCAGTGGAATAATGCTTCATAGACCCCAGTGCTCCAGTGGTTCTCATCCCACTTGGAAAAGCCAAATCCTTACAGCAGCCCTGGAGGCGCTACATGGTGTGCTCACCTGCTGCCTCTCATGTGCCACCCCTCTCCTCCTGGTTGCTCAGCTCCAGCCCCTGGGTCTGCTGACTGATTCCTCAAACGTGGCAGGCACACTCCCACCCCGGGCCTTTGCACTGGCCATGCCCGATGCTTAAATACACTCCCCTGGAGAGCACATGACTCACTCCTTGACTTACTCAGTGTGACTTTCGCTCCTCGCCCTGTGTGAAGTAGCAAAACCTCCCTTCCCCGACTTTCTTGCTCCTCCCTACTCTGTTTAGGTTTTGTTTTTACTGTGTACTTATGTATTATCTTTCTTGTTCCATGGAAGTTCCAGGAGGTTTCCATGAGGGCACGTCTTGTGTTCATGGCTGTATCTCAGCATCTAGAGCAGCATCTGGCACACGGTGGACTCAGTTCACGTTAGTTGAATGAATAACTGATTCACTTGACTCCCAAGGGCTAAGCATCCAATCCACTGTAATCAAAGATGGAAGGATCCCAAATACATTCCATCTTCACTGTCCGTGGAGTCCGTGTTTGCTAATTCGCCTAAATGCTCAAGTGTTTCTGACCCCAAACTCACAGCACTTTCACGGTCATTCGCACTCATGCCCCGAGGGGAGAAAATTTGGCGTCCTCTGACACATGCGTTTCCAGCTGTGATCAGACAAGGTGACGCTCTGCCTTCCTGTTTCAGTTCTCATACTGTAACCAAGTGTTCTTTCTGCAGTTTATTTAATGCCACACTTTTTGCATTTTTATGCTTCTCATTGGTGATTTAAAACGTAAGGACAGCCAGGCGTGCGCACCTTATGGGGAACACATTTGTTAGATGAGCCTCACACAGGCCCGGCTTCCACCTGTTGGCCACGAGTTTAGTGTAAATGAATCAAAATATGTATTAAGTGAGGTGCCTTGAAACAGAAACCCACAGAGAACGAGGTTGTGTGTGGAGCAGTTGACAGAAATGTGACCAGAGGCTCTTGACCTCGCCCTGTATTTTCCCAGGAGCCAGACGTTCAGTATTTGCTAATTCAGTGTATGGGGTGACTTTACAGAACTCAACCACTGCAAATAACAAGAATCAACTGCATTTTGAAGTGGTTGAGGAAGAGAGAAAGCAAGATCTCCTGCAGCGCCTATCTCTGATTACAAGTGTTTCTGGATTTCAGAAGAGCTCAAGTAGCCACCCCAGGCACTGAGACCAGTCATCCCACCACCCAGCCTCCCCTCCTAGCTGGCTCCCACCTCAGCACAAGCCAGCCCTCCGCAGGGGCAACGTCAAATCCTCTCTCCTTTTCTGCCTGTTCTTGTGGCCACGTGCTGTTTCCCGGCATAACTGACCATATAACAGAGATTTACATTGACGTTTTGCCTTATTCGGGTAGGCTTTGTGTGCCAGGACTGATAAGGGAGTCTTCAGGGCATAAATCCTAAGAAATGAGTCTTTGAGGAAGGAAGGAGGTGCTCGTCTGGAAGAGGAAGGAAGGAGCCGAACAGAGACGGTTCCATATGCCAGGCAGCCTGACTCAGCAGAGGGGTCATGCACTAGGTGGGGAAAGAGGCCGTCCCAGCCCGTGTTCTTGTTCTCTCCTACCTCTGGGGTGTGGGACCTGCTGAGTCTGGAGCTCCTTGCTGATTTGGCTGCTGCATGCCTGCGTAGTCATTATCACCGATGACCAAAGTTCCTCCAAAGAAGTCAGCCCAGGGCCGTGTGCATTCAACAGCTGCAGGATGTCCCCTGCATGCTTGAAAGTACACAAATAAAAAGAATAAAGGGTGGGTGCAGGGAAGATGGCTTTTAAAGAGATGCACTAAAGTCACTTTTATGCACTGCTGAAGGAGTATTGAAACAAGTACTATTTTTCCAACTAGAAAGAGGTTTTTGATGTACATTAATTTCTAGAACCTACGTGTATGACTAGGCAATTCAGGCAGAATTCAGACTGGCTCTCACCTCCTTTCAAAGAATTTTGGGAGGTTAACCCTTTACAGACAAACAGCTCCTCACTAGCCCAGAGTGGAGGGCAGAGCCTTGGGTCCACTGGTGAGTGGACTCGGGCTTTGGGGCATGTCTCTCCTCACAGATGGCCGATCGTGGACCCTCCAGGCTGAGTCTACCTGCACGTAGTGTTTACAGCAGCACTGGTCACATTAGCCAACGTGCACGCAACCCCAGTGCCCATCACCTGGTGAATGAATGAACAAAATGTGTTACATCCATACAGTGGAATATTATTTGGCCACAAAAAGGAATGAAGTTCTGATACGTGGATGAACTTCAAAAACATGTTGCTGAGTGAAAGAACCCAGGCACAAGGTCATATAGTGTCTAATTCTATACACATGAAATGTCCAGAATTGGCTAACCTAAAGTAGCTAAGTGGTTGCCTGGGCTGGAAGTCAGGGACGGAGCGTGGAGAGGGACTGCTAAGGCGTCCAGGGGTGTCTTCCGGGGGCGACGAGAATGTGCTGGGATTGAATGGTGGTGATGGTTGCACAACCACGTGGACATTTTAAGTGCCACTGGATTTTAAGCTATCCCAAGAGGTGATGCCTGGCATAGAAAAGGTTAGTGAACTTGACCTTTCTTTATTGCCTCTTAACTAACCACACATTAAACGCTGAACCAATTAAAAATAAAAATCTAGTCTATAGAGGCTTTTTCCTAATGACTTCATGTTTGCCCACATTTAACAATGTTCTTAGAATCTCACCAGGATGTACCTTCTCCACTGATACTAAAGTATTTGTTTTGCTTTGTACCATATTACATTTAGAAACCATGGATTCCCAAAGCAGGAACCAACAGGCTTTGTCAGATGTACAGGTTAAAAACGGCAAACGCCAGTGCCTCTATCAGCTATCCAGGGAATAAAGGCAAGTGAAGTTATCTGGGGGAGCAGGGATAGTGGCCGTTCTAGGCGATTACTGGGGGGCCTTAGCTCTCCCACCTGATGCTGTCCTTTAGATATCCCATCAGACCCACGCAGGCCATCACATCATCTAAGGAAGACAGTATACCAGCTGTGTGAACACAGCTCCAGAACGAACACCAGCTTATGTGCCCGTCCACGGACGTCGTGGGGCCACCGTCACCGGGGACCACGGTGAATGAGGGCTCGCTGCCTCTTCTAAAGGGAGTAAACGCTTTCTCAACTCCACGCTGTTGTTGCCAGGCTGCAGCCCAAGACCCCTGCTGCCAGACCTGCTGGTTCTGGAGAGAAGACGCTGGAAAGTTGGATTTTTAGTGCGGGTT
Organism: Choloepus didactylus; assembly: GCF_015220235.1. Classification (NCBI taxonomy): domain Eukaryota; kingdom Metazoa; phylum Chordata; class Mammalia; order Pilosa; family Megalonychidae; genus Choloepus; species Choloepus didactylus. The sequence goes on along the minus strand of NC_051329.1, from coordinate 4,021,789 downwards.
TCAATTTTTAAATGCGGACAATGGACCGCCTCCTCCACCGTCACTATGCAGGCCGGCTCCCACCGTGCCTGGAGGCCGCCCATCCTCTGCCCCTGGCCACCGCCTGGCTCTGTGTGGAGGGGAGTGTGGGAGTGTCCTGGGGCCTCGTAACCAAGCACCACACGCGGGGTGGCTTAACCCACCAGAAATGCACTCTCCCACGGTCTGGAGGCCAGCGCTGAAATCAGGGTGTCGGCAGGCCATGCTCTCTTGAGGGGCCCTAGGGGACAAGCCTTTCTTGAGTCTTCTGGCTTCCCAGGGCTCCCAGAAACCTTGGCTTGGGGCTGCAGCCCCCCAGTCCCTGCCTGCATCATTACCTGACCAACTTCCCTCGGTGTCTTCTCTCTGCCACTCTCCGGGTCCAACTCCCGCTCCTCTTTCCTTATGGAGACACACTCACTGGACCAGGACCCCCCCAATCCTGGATGACATCATCTTCTGAATCCTCACGAGTCAGTCTACAAGATCCTGTTTCCAAGTAAGGTCATACTCTGAGGTTCTGGGTGGAGGTGGATTTGGGGGACGCTATTAACCCCAGTACAGAGGGGATAGACTCCCAGACGTGTTGCAGAGCCTTCCTACCCTGCCATTCCGTGGCTCTTCTGAATTTCCACACCCTCACCCCCTTGGCTTCACTGGTGGTTGCTCCCTGGGGTGGGAAGGCAGAACCCCAAGTAGAATCTGCACCTTTGCATGTGGAGCACAAAGCCCTCTCCTCCTCTCTCAGCCAGTGTAGACCAGCATCTCAGACCCACTCCTGTGGTTACCAAGCACAGCCTTATGTCTCTGCTGTTACAACTTAATTTCAGGGAGCAGTTTTTTCCTTACCCATTTTATGTCTGAGGATATGAAAAACCCTCAGAGGCCTTTTCCGACTACCTGGCTTGCCCTGGATCATTTCCGGCTCTTCGTTTCCAACTTGGCATAAATCCGCAGGGTCAAGAGGTGCCCTCCGGAGCGGCTTGACGGCACACGGACTCATCATTAGAAGGAGGTGATTCTAAGGCACACGCGGGTTTGCAGTGACTGCAAATTGGCAGCTAATTCAGAAAATTCTGGAAACTCATTTTCCCATACTCTCTGAAACTCATTTCCCCTGCTGCAAGCCTCTGAAGGAAGGGTTTGTTTTCATTTTCTTTGGCTTGTCTTTTTAAATGTATTCTTCAGGAACAGCGAAAAGGAACAATTTTATTTCTGCTTGGGAAGAGGTGAAGAAGTAATGTTTCGTGCTCCGTCCCCCACCCCAGCTCCCCACAACACATCTGGGTTGCCAGGCAGCCCAGCTTTGGTGAAAAATGTTCGAGAGCGATTTTCCTGTTGTGGGAAACATTTAAACATAAAATTGACTCCAGCTCTGTGAAAAGAGAAGGGAGCCGGAGCCCTTCTGACCTGCCTCCACCTCCTTTGTTTCAAAGTCTTTAGCCCATTTAAAGGCCAGAACAGCTTTCCAGTTCTGCAGAACCCAGCCTTGCCTGTTGTCAGTGATTTAACTCATGCAGACGCGGACCTGTGGCATCCAGGCCTTTCTATCTGCAGCGTTCTGAAGAGGGGCAGGAGCCTAAGGGGCAAGTAGTAATTGCAGACAGTGTTTGGTACTCCGTATTCGAGAATACTGGGATATTTTTGAGTACTGATATGCCGATGTTTTGCTTTGTGTGATACCATCGCAAAAGGCTCCCTCATCTCGAAGGCATTCCGATTGCATCCCCCCTCGTTTGAAATCTTCCTGGGAACCTCCTGGCTGTTTCAGAGCCCATTTTCAGGTTCCTAGAGAAGTTCGGCCTATTTTCTTGCACAAATTCATCCTTTGTGTTTTTCCAAGGCCAGTTTGGGCTGCAGTCTGCTTCCAGAGGTGTGATGAACTGTTGTAGAAAGGAGGGGTCCTGGAGATGAGGACGCCCAGGACAACGGGAGGAGGATGTGGTGTGGGAGGACACCGAGAAGACAGAAGGGTCTCCGGCTCAGGGCTTGGCCACGGCCCCTGGGGTCCCCTCACTTCCCCAGAGTTGGACCCCCTTCAGCCCCCTCCTCACTCTCCTCCAGGGTCCGCTGCCTCAAGGACCAGTCTTCCCTTCTCTGTTTGTTTATTTCAACGAGAACTTTCTTCCTGGGTCACCCTCCAGTGAGAGGCTCCAGTGGGAAAACCAGGTCACCCGTCCGGAACCAGTACCTCGGGGGGTCTGGTGTGAGAACAACATGTGAGAGAAGGTGGAGACCATCTCCCACCTTCCCCTAAAACACCAGCTACCCAGGGATATTTACGACCACGGTGGGCAGGCTTTCCTGAAGAAGGTTTCTCTTTGGGTTTTCCAAAGTGATCTAAAATAGTTATTTGCTACAATGAACAAAAGGATGCACAACTTTTTCAGCTGTTTTCATCGCTGCTTAGACAGGAACTATGGATCCTGAGAGCCAAATCCTGGCTCCCTCTGGACCCCCGCGTTGCTGGTTCCATGGGGCTTTGGGATTCTCCTGTTTGCAGGGTGTTTGGCAAGTCGTTCGTTCATAACTTCCTTGCAGTCCTCTCCACGACCCGTTCCATGGATGTGGAAGCAGAGGCTGGGAGAGATGAGGAATGTATTGTTCACACTTATTTTGATTGTAACTCGAACAGACTACAACTGAAAAAAGAGCTTTTTGGTTTTATTTCTTTCTAAAACTGAAAAGTCTAAGGGACTCAGGTACAAATGGATCAGGGCTCAAATGATGTCTCTTGAATTCGCTCTCTTACTCCATCCCCCCACTGTCTTTCCTGTGTCATTCTCTGCAGCCCGTCTCCACACGGTGACCCCAGTGATTCAAGGCTCACACTGTGCTTAGCGTCCAAAAGTGGTTTTCTCCTTTATAATCGGTCCAGTGAAGTCCTGGACTTGAGTCAGTGTGTGTTGGTTTGGGCCACCTACCATCCCTAAATGAATTATTGTGGCCAACAAATTAAAGTATGCTTATTGGCCAGGAAACCCTTGAGCTGGAAGGGGTGGGTTGATTGCATTAAAAAACACAGTGACAAAAAGTGTAGAGGGGGTGATTTGACAAAAGGCATTTGAGGTACAGTTACTGGAAAAAGGAAGACGTGTGTGTGGGCAGGAAAGAACAGAGCCATTGCATAGTGGTGGGTGGGGAGGCTCTAGAGACGGTTAACTGAGTTCAAACCCTGGCCCCACTGTTCCTTAACTGTGTGACCAAGACAAATTCCTTAACTTCTCTGCCCCTCAGTTTCTGTAGGAGATAGCCATAATAGCAACGTGCAATGGGTTATTGGGAGGCTTAAATGAGAGGAGATGTTAACATATGCTTGCACATAGTAAGCTTTTAATATTAACTTTACTATTGTTATGTTATTATTATTTTCTGTTAAATGGGGTTTTCCTGAGGTCACACAGTGTGCATTGCAGAATCCTGATCCTCCAGTTTATGACACTTTCAATCCCATTAGAGAAAACTTTCAAGAGAAGACTTTGGTCAGGATACTGCTGAGGAGATGTGGAACTCGTGTTGTGTCTGTTCTGATTGGATGGAGGGATACCATTGCTTTCATTCAGATCAACCAGAGGTTCTCCAGCAAGGGTGAAATTGCACCTAGGAGTCACTGGAGGTACCTGGAGACATTTGTGGTGGTTACAACTGGGAGGAGGTTGCTCCTGCCATCTAATGGGTGGAGACCAAGGGAGACCACAGTGCACAGAACAGCCCCTCTCTTCCCCAACCGAGAATCATCTGGCCTGAAATTCCCATCAGCAGTGTGGAGGTAGAGACACCTTTGAGGTAAGCCAAGGCTGGTCTCCAGGTGGATACCACCATCCCAGATTATAACTTCTCGTTTCTCAGACTTGAAAATCTACCATAATCTTCATGAATCTCACATCGTGTGAGCTCCGTCGGAAGCACAGTGGTGTTGCCTGGTGATGAAGGAGCTCTGTTTCTTTGAAATTTTCCTCCCCAGTGTTGGCTGCAGACAACATGGCAATAAGTCATTGAAATCAAAGCCAATTTTCGTGTTTACTGAAGATCAAGGAGCTAATTTAGTTAGTCTGTACTTTGTGATAAGTATATTTTAATATCCCTTCTTTAAAAAATAACAAAAAAAGTGGCTTTGATAACATCAAAAAGGGCTATTCAAAGACAGCTCGTCCTTGGTATCTGCCTCGGCAGGAAGTGTTACACTTCAATTGCGATTCATTCCCTGCTGATGAGCACTTCCGGGACAGCTCTCAGACTTGTTAGATCAGCGTCAGGGTTTGGCAGATGGAAGCACTAAAGATTGAGTCCAACTGACAAACCCAGCCACGCCATCCTGCGGAACAGAGCGGGGGCCAGGAGAACCGAGCATGGCATCTACCACAAGGTGGACGTGAGAAGGAGCATGTCCACTTCGCTGAGAGTTGACTGCAGGCTGGGGCAGCAGCTTGGCGTCCATCTCCATCAACGCTTGGGCTGCAAAGTCTCAAAGGAGAGCGAGCGAAGGACTAATTCTCGGCCCTGCCCGTCCCTAGTGCGCCCACTGGGGGTATCCAGCAGTCCCACAGTCCTGGTATGGAGGGATAGTATCTCGGTGTAACAGCTAATGCTTTCTCCCCAGTCATACTTCCTACCGCACGTGGTTCTTCCCAAGATTCAAGCCGTAAAAAGAGCACGTTATACCCAGTTCTGTAAGGAAAGGGATTTTATAGCAAGAATCGGGAACAAGAGAATAAAACCCTTGACTTTGGAGTTGGACAAAAATTTTTAGGATATGGTGTTCTGTTAGAAGCAGGTTTGTTTTTATTCCACAGATTAGATAACTATTTCCTAAACAGGAGGGGAAGTGGAAAGGGGTGCCAGGTGGGAAGTGGAGGGAGTTGTATGCCGGTGGGACCCTAAGAGGGTGTTGAACTCGGGGAGAAACCCCTGAGAGATTTGGGAAATCAGAGAGCAACGGACATCTTTTTCCTACCTCTGGAGAGAGCAGGCAGATCGCAGAGTTCTCCTGAGCCCAGCTTGGTGGGGAAAGAACAGCAGAGTGGAAATGGCTGGGAGACGCCTGGTGCAAAAGGCCTGACCCTCACCCAGTTTCCCACGTTTTCTGTGCAGCATAAAGGCCCACAGAGCTACTAAGGGGGAATGCTGCCTTCGATGTTTGAGTAAGGAAGACACGTCCCTGGGCTGGCTGTGAGGTAGCTCTGTTGACTGGGGAATAGTTTTTAAGACATGTGCTCCTGGACAGCAACACAGACAGCTCAGCAGATGCAGCGTGGCTCGGCACCTCCAGGACTGGATGTCCCCACCTCCAGACCCCAAGGAAGGTGGACATTTCTCCAAGGACGGGGGCTCATCGGTCAGAGTGGTTTCAGCTGTGGTTGACAGCGCTCCGCCAATAGTGGCCTCAACCCGTGGTTCTCAGGCTGAGCGGACATCAGGATCACCTGGTGGCCTTGCTCCACCACGGGCAGCCGGGTCCGCCCCCGGGGCTTTCTGATCCGGAGCGAGGCCAGAGTGTTTGCATTTCGAGCAAGTTCCCAGGGGTGTGTGGGAAGAATGACTGGCAAGTAAGGTAAGTGTGTCGTTTACTGAACAAGGAGCCGGGGGGTGGGCTGGCCCAGGGGTGGTTCAGCAGCTCCACGTCCCCCAGAACCCAGGCTCTTTCCATCGTCGTCTGGTTCACAAGATGGAGGCCACCACCTTCAAAGTGAACCCACCAACTGCCCCCGTCCTGGCAGGAAACAAACGGGGACTGTTGGAAAACAAAGGGCTTTCTCCTTGTGGGGCTCCACCTTGTCAGGGGGAGACTCTTACCTCCAGCCTGGCAGCAGACGGCCCTTTGTTTCACGGTGGCTGGAATTGGGTGCCAAGGGCACCCTTAGTCTGTATCTGGGCAGAGGGGAAGGGGTGCACCATGGACATCCTAAGGTATTTCTTTGAAAAAAACAAACAAACAGTTTTTAGAGCAGTCTTAGGTTTACAGAAAAATTGTGTGGAAAACACAGAGTTCCCAAATCCCCTTCTCCTCCGCAACCCCCAGCCGGTTTCCCGAGGCGTTACTGCGGTGCATTGGTTACAGATGACCCAGTGTTGATAGATTGTTAGCAACTGAGGCCGCGGTTTGCATCAGGGTCCCCTCTCTGGGTGATTCTGCTCTGTGGGTTTTGACAAATGCTCAGTGTCATGTATCTGCTGTAACAGTATCATCCAGAATAGTCTCCATGCCCCAAAATTCCTGTGTTCCACCTGCTCATCCCTGCCTTTTCCCCGGAACCCCTGGGACCGACTGATCTTTAGACTGGCTCTGTAGTTCTGCCTTTTCCAGAATGTCCCATAACTGGAACCAGGCAGTATGCAGCCTTCCCAGGCTGGCATCTTCCACTCAGCAGCATACATTCTAAGTTTCCTCCATGTCTTTCCATGGCTTGGTAGCTCATTTTTTTTTGTCACTGAAGAACATTCCCTTGTATGGATGTGCTACTGGTCTTTTCAAATGTCTGATCTTATTTCTTTCTTGCCCTTTGAAAAACATAACTTTGACTGGGCTCAGCAAGATGAGGCCAAGGACTTGGCTACCCGTCCCCAGCATGCCCTACCGAAGGCCGTCGGGGGCACCCGGGGGGCTTCTGGACCGTCCCGTGTTTTGGGGTTAACCCTCTGGAGCCGGCCAGAGGGGTTGGCGGTCAAGAAGAAGGCGGCATGTGATGTGACAGGCCCTCAGGCGGGCAGATGACGCCAGGGAACGAGGGATGTGGGGACTCTGCCCCCCGAGGGGCTGAAGGAAGGCCTGGCTGCCTTCTGGAGGTTGTTGGACCACATGTTCCCGAAATAACATTAGAGCTCGGGGCTTCCCCCTTCTGTTCTGGGTATAGTTTGGAGGGGAGAATGGTGGGAGCTCTTTCTGGGGTCCTTACAAATAGCCAAGGTTAGAAAGAATTGTCGGTGCCAAAGTTCCTTCTTCCCATCCCCTTCCCTGACCACGTGCGATTCAGACGCTCACTCACCGGTTGGTAAGTAGTGACTTTCTGGCCACTCACCCCACACATGTGCATTATTTTGCCTCTAAAAGGCATTGAAATAGTCAACTCGATTGTTCTGTCGACTCCATTGTTCTTAGTTGCAAACAACAGAACCAACTCCAGCTGGGTTGGCAGAAAATGAATCGAGTGGAGGGTGTTAGGGAGCTCAGGGAACCTTCCAGGACCAGGGTCAGGCTGGGCAGCTGTGGAGCCCAGCGGTGGCCAGACTCCGCCGAGGGGACACCTCCAGGGAAGGCCCTAGAGCCGCTGGCCCCACTGACACTGAGCCCTGGGGGGCAGGACCACAGCCCTGCTACCCTCCAGAACCTTCTCCATTGCCAGGGGGTGCTGCCTTTCGTTCTCTTCCAACTCGGGGTCTCCCAGGGCTGGCTGTGGTCACATGACTTCACGCCAGCTGCCAAGGGGTCTGGGGAAGCTTCCAGCCGGTGCCTTACTGAGAAGGCCCCTGCAACGGGGAAGATCCCCACACGTGATGCTGGGCGTCCAGTGGGCAGGACACCAGCCCAGCCTGGTAGCTAATACTTAGAAATATCAGGATCTGAATGATATGGGAATGCTCGGGTATGACTATGGTTCTTTGGTTTTCTTTTGACATGGTAGGAATATGTTGGAGGGAGTGAGGTTATTTCAGGATGTTTGTTTTTCCCATTGCTTTGCTTTGTTTTGTTTGGATTTTTGTTAAATTTTTGAAAAAAAATTTTAAAAAAATAAAAATATCAGGAGATTTCTCATAGAAAGTCAGCTTCCAACTTCTCTTGAAAAGCTTGGAAGGCTTAGCAATGCCAAGGCAGCACTTCCAAATAGCAGTGGGCCCTGAAGTGAGCGCAGCTGCCCTCCTCAGCCAGGACGTGCGGTCCCAGCCCACCACCCTCACCTGCCAGCCCTCTGGCTGCCTGTCTAGCTCAGTAGTTCTGGTTACTCCCCACCTGGCGACTTTTCTTCGTTTCCCCTCAAGTGAAGTGGGGCTTGCGTCCAGGTGATGACTTCGTAAAGAGTTGGTTCCATGGCAGAGCAGCCTTGGTGCTTCCAGGCATCCTAAGGAAAGATCCGGCAAGAGGGCGCTGGATCTGCACACACAGGAGAGGCTCAGAGACTTGATAAGCTGTTTAGTGTCACCCGCAGTCGGGCGAGCTTGTTGCCAGGTAGCATGTTCTCAGGCCTGGGAAGCAGCAGACACTTGGCAGTAGTGGAGGGAATATTTGCAAGGTCTGGAATTTGAGGTCCAGCAAGTCTGGCTGCCCCCAGCTGCCCTGTGCTTCTGTCCTCCCCTCCAGGTCTGCCAAGTGGTGCTTCCCAGGGGGCAGTGAGCAGAGCCCACCCTGGCTCCGCTTCTCAGTCCTCGGGCTGTGGGGAGGCTCCTTCCCGGGCCTCGGTCTCCCCATCTGCAAAAGGGGCATCTGGCCTCCCAGACCCTGAGCTCCCAGGAGCACCCCTGGGTTGCACCCTCTCCCCCGCACTCTTTCTGTTAGTTCCTGGTTTATTCCTCCCTCTGGTAGCATCTACTCTAAAATGTTTAACCCAGATCTATGGGTCACTCTCTACGGGCAAAGGGACTGAACACCAAAAATGCCCATGTCTTGAAAGACAGAAAAAGTGAGAAGCTTTGGATTATCAGAAACCAAAGAGACAGAGCATGGGGACACAGCATGGTTCTGGTTTTAAAAATTGGGGGGAAAAAAACACATGCTGCAAAGATACTTTGGGGACAATTAGGAAACTTCTTTTTCTAGGTGAAATTAACCATTTTTAAGGTGAACCCTTCACTGGCATTTAGTGCACTCACTGCATTGTGCAACCATCACCTGTATCTAGTAACAGAGCTTATTCATCACCCCAAAAGGAAACTCGAGACTCATGGAGCAGTTGTTCCTCATTCCCCCAATCCCTAACCTCTGGCAATTGGGGGAATTTGACCATAGACTAGATATTAAATGATTATTGAGTCAGTAATGAATATCTCACATGTGATTAAGCCATTGTGGTTTATAGAAGTTTATTGTTCTTAGGAAATACATGTAGGGTGCTTGGGGGTGAAGTTTGTTGTTGTCTGAAGCACACCTGCAAACGGCTCAGGAAAAACCCATGTTATGTGTGATTGTGAAAGCCTTGTGGATCACACTCCCTTCATCCAGTGTATCGATGGATGAGTAGAAAAATGGGGACAAAAACTAAATGATAGAGTGGGGATGGGGGAGATGGTTTGGGTGTTCTTTTTTACTTTTATTTTTTATTCTTATTCTTTCTGATGTAAGGAAAATGTTCAAAAATAGATTGGGGTGATGAATGCATAACTATATGACGGTGCTGTAAACGATTGATTGTACACCATGTATGATTGTATGGTATGTGAATACATTTCAATAAAACTGAATTTAATTTAAAAAAACCATATTATATATCTGAGTGACTGTGTGTGTTTGTGTGTGTGCACATGTGGTGTGTAGGAAGAGAGAGAAAAGGGTTTGTGGGAAAATTTTGGAGTTTGTAAATTTAGGGGAAATTAGATGGATATTTATTATACCATTATGTTGACTTTTCATTGGCTTAGAATTTTCCCAAAAAAAGTTGGAAGAAACAAACACCTGTGCCTGTGCCCCACGCTGATCCTAGTTTAAATCTGAACCCCTGGCCTGGGTGTTGCTGGAGTGCTTACAACTCCCTCCAGATGATTCTGGTGAATAGTCAAGGTGTAGAGCCACAGCCCCAGGCCTGGCCCACATTTCCAACCTCAGTTTTTATCCCTCTTTCTCCTGCTCTTTTTATTAAAGCTGCACCTGCTTCCTGTTGCAGTATGGAAACCCATTCCCACCTCAGGGCCTTTGCACATGCTGTCACCTGTGTTCATGGAGCAGGCTCCTGGTCACTCGGGCTGGGCTCACCGGGCCTCCTCACAGCGGGGGGCGATCCCAGCAGGTGGGAGCTCACAGACTCCCTTCATGCTTTCTGTGCTGCTCTGTCTGTCCCTCTGTTTTGTCATTTATCCTATTTTGACTGCCCTGGAAGGTTTGCAAAGCTGAGAACACCCCCCTGCACTGATGTTCCTGGCAATAACTGGGCTTGGGGATTTCCCCTAGCATTTCAAGGTGCTTGCCAGGCGGCAGGTGTGCAGCACATGCAGTAATGGAGAGAAGATACCAGCAGGCAGAAGGGCTCTGGGTCCGGGTGACCTTGCAACTCCCTGGGAAACTCGGTGGTTCCCTAAAAGGACCCCTGGTGTTTGCAGGCGGGGAGGCGGCAGGCTGGCAGTGGATTGAGGAGATGTCCAGATTCCATTGTCACTTCTCTGCTACTGACGGTCGCGCTAGGGGAAGGTGCAGGAAGGGACCTGGGCAGCTGAGGCTGCCTCCTGCCTCCTGACCCTGGTTTTCAGGCACATCCAGGCAGCGACTCTTCTGGAAGACATGATCTCGGCTCTCCTTTGACCTAAGGTAGTGGCATAAATACCGTAACTGTTGGTTATGGAGTAAATAAGAACCTAGCAACCCGTGCCTGGCCCTTCCCCTTGACAGATGGTATTTGATTTGGATTTCTTCTCTCATTCCATTCTCTGCTGCCCTGGAAATGCAGTTGCTGCAATTAACTGTGTGATGAAAGACCATTAGGAAGTGGTCTCAGGTCAAGAATTTTGAAATCTGTGAGATTTGGGGAGGCTAAAAGGAAGATATTTAAGAACCGTGCAGAGACGTCAAGGCTGTCCCAGTGACCCTCACTCTCTCGAGGTTCATTAAGGCCTCCAAGAGCATTACTCAAAAAAATTAAAGCCTGGCCCTGGCATCATGGGATTGACACTGCCACCTTGACCAAAAGGGGGAAAGAAATGGAACAAAATAAAGTTTCACTAGCTGAGAGATTTCATATACGGTTGAGAGGTCATTCTGGAGGTTATCTTATGCAAGCTTCAGCCAGAGATTACAGATTGCCACAGTATGCCAAGCCCCAACTAACAGTATTCCTGAAACTCTAGGAACTGTCCTGGGCTTCATCTGAGGCTCTATAAAAGTTTTTCTTAGTAAATTTATTTTTTCAGAAACTTAAGGCCTCCAGATTGTTCCTATGCCAGATAAGCCCTGATACCGAGAGGTACTGGTGTCTCCAAGAACCTCAACTGGTTTCATGTGTCTACCCCATAAGGTCAACACCCCTTCCCAGCGTGAAGAAGTTAGAATGGTCGTTGCCCAGATATTTTTGAAGATTGAGAAAATGATCAAATGAGAGGGAGGAGGTGTAACTGAGAAATTAGGATTTAACAAATGACTGTGCCTACTGACTCATTATATAGATGTTTCTTTTTGCTGTCTAGCATTTTATAATAGACAGAAGGAAATACCTGAAGTTGTTGAACTGTAATCCAGTAGCCCTGATCTTTGATAATGACTGTATAACTATATAGCAAAAAAAAACAGTCTGTTGCCCGTGTAGCTATGGATCTACTTTGGGTGTATAGTTCTCGTCCACTGATCAATATATCAATCTCTGACAATACTGTGGTGTCGTAGTTACCTCTAGCGTGAGTCTTAAAATTGGGTAGAGTGCAATAAGTGAGCCAGGGGTTGGGGATAATGGGGATGTATGGGATGTGTGGGGTTTTCTTGTTTCTTTTTAATTTTTTATGGCGTAGTGCAAATGTTCTAAAAATGACCATGGTGATAAATGCACAACTGTGTGATACTACTGTGAACCACTGATTATATGATGTAGGAATATATCTTGATAAAATTACATTTATAAACAAAAACAAACAAAAGGAATTAAAAGTTGACTTTATCTGGAAAAGCCACCTGTAAAATTCTGAAATTCAGGGACCTGGCCTTGCCAGTTAGTTTTTAATACTTGAAGCATCTCCAAAAAAACAGGTGATGGTTCTGTGGCTGTGGAAATGACTTTTTGTTCCTTACAGAAGAAAAGTTAAAGTACTTATTACCTTAAAACTACCTACAAGTTTTTCCCCCTCGACTCCAGATTGCTATCCTTCTGGCCATCTAATTTAGACAGCTCAGTGGAGTGCTTATTAGAATGGAATTGAACAAAGAAACAGACCGATTAGGAGAGAGGGGTGCGATTTTTTATAAGAGTCAGGCAGCCTCTCTTCTGTCTGCTTTCTCTCCTGGGGCTGTGTACTCATTGTTCATTGCCAGTCTCCCCCCATTTCACGAGGCCCTTTCAGCGCCATCAGCAAACGTTGGGCAGAGCCGTCCTCATATGTGACATGACAGAATTTGCCCAGAAGATGCTGTGCCTCAATTGGCAGAGCTCCTGGATTCAGGGAAGAAGTGGGGGGCTGGTGAAGCAGGCACCCCGGGGAAGTCCAGCTAGTCCTGTAGGTCAGCAGGGCCCTTCTCTTGTCCTTCTCTCTATCCCTGCTCCAGCTGCCGAGCGGCTGTGTGGCTGCTGCTGGGAAAGGGTTCCTGGGCTGGGCAATTCCCGGGCTCCCCCTGAGCATCGAGTGTTTACAAAACCTCCAGAGAGAGTGTCTTTCTGTGTTCTGGCACTTGATGAAAACTCTGTGTGGAATAAGAATGAACCCTCCATAACAGAGTAAATGGTGATTAAAAAGCTCCCCCTGGGGGTTTTCCACTGGCTTCTAGAATGCCCTGTCTTCGAACGCGCAGTCAGGCCTCTGTTTGTGGAACATGAAAGGAGAAGACACAAAACACTAAGGGTCCACAATGATTGAGCCCTGGTGAGTGTGCGATGCTAATCTCTTCATTTGCAAAGCTGCTGACAACTTTATAAAGCTGCGTTTTCTTACACACGTCCTTCATTTTTTTTTTTTTTCCCCCTAACTCTTAGGAAAGTAAACAAAGGAGGGCTGTTTGGGATTGGTCAGTGGTTCAGTGTATATCTTTGGTCAAAATTACTTGTTTTCTCACAGCCGTGAAGGTAACTGTTTTCAATAGTTTGAATGCATGGCTTTGCCAACTGCCGGGGAGAAATGATCAGCAATTTTAGAGAAATCAGACTCACGACACAGTGACACGTGGGGTAGAGCTGAACTTAGTCTTTTTGAGGAAGTTCTTGTTTGCTGAGCTCAAGTCTCAGCGAGGAGAAGTTCTGGAGTCCTGGGCCTGGAGGGGTACAGCCTGCCTTGCCTTCCGGATGCGGCTCTGTTGGATGCCTGATGCTCATTTGCCAGCAAGAGCTGAGTGTCTGGGGAATCTCCAGCCCCTGATCATAGGAAGCACACATTTAGGAAGGCCATACTTTTCAGACCATGAGATTCCCATTCGTCATTTTCCCAAAGGCATCTAACTTTCTCCATTTCAATTGATTGATCAGCTTCTGAGTAAATGTCTATTGAATGGAGTCAACAGTTCTGTTTGGGAAAGCTGCATAGGCCGGCCCTTTAAGTCGACCAGCTCCTGGACCTCTAGAGTCTTCCACTGTGTTAGGCATGGTTCCTGTGCTCCACCACTCAGTGCTTACTAAAAAGTGAGATGGAAAGAAAGGGCCTTTTGAAATTTAAAAGGCCTGATAATACCTTCATGGTTTACCTCTGGGGACTGATTGCACTACTATTTTCTGAAATGGGGTTCCATACCTGCATGAATAAATGGATAAGAGGTATGTGGGGCACACACATCCGAGGAAGTAGGCACAGTGTCAGGAGAGTGTCTCCAAGTCTTCTGACGCGATCTCTGTCATGGTTGTTGATTGCAAGCCACGGTGCCTGACACAGGCTGGCTGAAGCAGAACGGAAGTCGCTGGAAGGTACCGGGAGTTGCATGGAAGGGACAGAACTGGGAGTTCTCAGGGCCGTTCTGGAAAGCTAGGTCCAGCTCGCTTTGCTGCTGTGGTGACAGATGACCTGATGTCCTCCTGCCCTGTGTCCACGTGCTCAGTTAGCCACGCTTCCCAGGAAGGAGCCGTGGAGCACGTGGCGCCCCGTGGCTGTCCTGGCTGGGGAAGAGAGTCCTGGCTCTTTCCCCTGCACCCCCTGAAGTTACCAAGACTCCACACTGTGAACAGGAGGAAATCCGCTCAGAGGAAACTGGGGTGCCACTAGAAGAGGAAATATGCTGGGTGTTTCAAACCAGTGTTTATTAAGGGAGGAACCATAGTTGGTGCGTCGATTAGTTTATAGGGCGTGCATGCAGAAGTATGCTTATGAACATTTAACAACTGGCTCTCTCCATGGAAAGGGGAAAACAAACAGCCCTTATTTATAGTGGTTCCCTGTTTCCACGGTGTAAATACTCTTACCACCATGGCCAATTTTAAACTACCAACTGGCTCTCAAAATGTGAATATTTAACAAGTGGCTCTCGCAAGCCAACGGGAGCCAGCGTCAGCCCAGCCCTGGATACGTGCCATTATTTTTATTACTTCTCAAAAAGTATGCCAATATAATCCCTAAGACAAGCCCAAAGCCCCCAACATCTCAAACTGTGGCCTGCTGAATTGCAGAGTTGGTAAAATTGAGATTCTCATGAAAATTGATAGGAGGCCAACAATTTATGAAGGCCCCATTCCAAATGCTTTATGTGGATATCATCTCACTAAATTTGCTCAAAGGCCTTATGACAAGGATATCGTTAATATAATCCCAAAGACACAGAGGAGGAAGTTGTATGGAAAGTTAAGTAACTATCCCAAAGTCACATAACAGGTAGTTGATTACGCTGGGTTTGGAACCCAGGCGATCTACTTACTGAACAGAAGGGGTGTATCAGTATCTTTTTGCATAAGGAATCACCCCCAAAGCTAGTGACTTAAAACACCTGTTTCTTTGGCTTGCGATTTTGTGCATCAGCAGTTGGGCTGAGCTCAGCTGGGCGGTTGTCCTGACTGTGGCCGGGCTTGTTTGTGTGCAGTAGCAAGGGGCCTCTGCTCTGGGGTTTGGCTGGCTGTCGGCTGGGTGGTGGTGGTGGGAGGTCCCAGGACCACATGCTCCTCCTTGGTGACCAGGCTGGTCTCCGTGTGCTCGTGTGGCATTCCAGGGTTCCAAGGATGAGGGGAAGCAAGGCCAGGCTGGGAACTGGCCCAGTGTGGCTCTTCCCACCTTCTCTTGGCCAACTCGGTGTCTTTCTAAAGCAATCCATTGACTCATTTAGCAAATCACAAGGTTGTCTAGAGCCCAGCAATTAATGGAAGGAGCCTCAAATTTTCATTGCTAAGGGATGCAGGTGCAGGGAAGGAAAGCAGTGTGCCCATTTGTGCAGTCCACCACCAGGGGTAGCCTGAAAGTGAAATTATACCCTGTTTCTTCTGTATCGACCAACTAATCGAAACATTATTTAGTGCACCAGTTAGAATTTCGTAGCTTGAAGGAATGTTTTATTGGGCCTGCCAGTATTTTTTAAATTGACATATTTTATGTAAGTATCTGGTTTTCTGTTTTGTTTTGTTTTCCCCTTAAAAATCATTTCAGAAACATTGAATCTGTGTTTCTGCTCCAATAGTCTAGAACCAACCAGCAACCACTTTGGCGGGGGTGTGGGTATGGTGGAGGGTCTCTCTGCTCCATCATAGCCATCTCCATTCTCAAAAGTGTCTCCCAGACAAGCCTGCCTCACTATCTTAAATTACTTATCTGACCCCTGGAGGCATTTTTGTTTCCAGTGGATGTTGTGGTTGAAGTCTTAGACTCCCGACAGCTAATTGTATTAGCCTAGTCCACCTCTAGAAAGAAGTGTGTAGAAAACCATGCTTATTAATCTGTGCTTCTGGGCTGTTTAGGTAGTTCATTAGGATGCCTTCTTCATTTGGACTGGAGCCAAGAGGAAACTTTAATCTCGTTTGATGTTGGCACAGTTCCATTATGGAGGAAATAATAATAGTTTTCCAATATGTAGTGTGTGAAGACAGTTATGGCAGGAATTTGCTATGTATGTATTACAGTGTCACTCATCAGGCTACAAAATAATACTGCTGTAAATAGTTCCAATATTTCAAAAACAGCAGTGATTATATGACAGGTGTCTTCTTAGCTATGCAGCAAGTAATGTGAATAAAGCTACTGCTTTATGGTGAGGTGACTGGAAGAGTCCACGTGGGGAGACTTTTTACCGGGGATGGAAAGTGTATTTGACATGCAGTAGCACAAATGAGGCAACTTTCTGGAAAAGGAAATCATGTTTATTACTCAGTAAATGCCAGAATTTTCCGGTGAAAGACCCACAATGCTTATGAAGCTTTGGGGATTCCAGCCAGATTAGAGAGGGACGGGGTCCCTGCATTTCACAAGGCAGTTACTGAAATTAGAAGTGTTGTTCCAAGGGAACACATGGTGCTTTCTGGGGCAGAGCTGACCCAAAGAGCTTTTGTCGCTGGCAGAAATGTTCTCCATCTGCACGGTAAGGTAGCCTCTGGCCACACACATGGTTGGGAGCTGTGTGTCCCAGAAAAACATGCTCTTAAATTTTATTCATCCCTGTTTGGGGGAACCTATGCTAAGTAGGGCCTTCTGATGAGGCTACTTCAGTTAAGGTGTGGCCCACCTCAGTCAGGATGGGCCTTAATCCTGTTACTGGAGTCCTTTATAAGCAGAGGGAAATTCAGAGAGAGAGAGAGAGAACCACAGGAAGCCAGAAGCTGAAGGTCAGTGGCACCCAGGAAAGAAGGGAGAGGCCAGGAGAGGCTGCCATGTGCATGACACGTGACAGAGGAGCCCAGGACCCGGGGTCACCGGCAGCTGGTCCCAGAATGTCAGTCTTCAGGAAGGAAACATTCCCTTGAGGATACCTCAATTCATACCTTTCCTGACCTCAAAGCTGTGAGCTGATTAATTCCCACTGTTAACCCAACCCATTGCATGGTACTTGCTCGAGCAGCCAAGGAACCTAAAACACCCATCAGTGACTGTTATATGAAAATCGAAGCTTGATAAAAGTGTCCTAATTTAATGTAGATGATTCCTTCCAAAAGTATGATAAGCATGGAACTGATGATACACCAAATTTTAGTTCCTACTTGGACAAAATATAATTAGCATAGCAAATTATTGATGTCATAGAGAGGAACTGGAGATTGAATTCCATTTAAAGAAAAACTTTACATGAATAATGAGTTCATTGGTACTCAGATATGGCAAGAGATTGTGCAGTTAACTAAGCAGATGACTGAAACTTTGTGCTCTGAGGATTGTGAGGTTGTTTTGTGTTGTCCATTTGTTAACATGTCTTAAGACAAACTCTTGTCCTTCAAACCTTTGTGCAGCTGAGTGAACTACTCTTTTTTTCCATGTTTTATTTGCCTTCTCTTGTTTTTATTTGGAAGTAAGCCGAAAGCATGAATATTCATGACCCTGCTAAACAAGATTTCTACTGAAAACAAAAGTGGATCCAAAGTTTTTCATTTGTCCCTCTCTAGTCAGAGTGAAAGCCCCATTGAAAGATCACTATAGGGAATTTTGGTTATTTGCCATTTACTTTTGCAAAGAAAGTAGGTTTTTGGCCACTAAGATGTTACCTCTCTTTGGAAAAAAATGCCAAAAAAATTCATTTATATGCTTCCATTTCCTATCCTTTAGGGTTCAGGATGACAAGATAAGGTGATTAATGAAAAAGGGGGGGAAATACTGTTTTTTGGGTCTTCCTAAGTGTGAGAAGAAGAGAAGAAATAGGCATATAAGGCTTAAAATGTGCCTCTGATTTCTTTCGGTGCCCTTTGCTTTCTGAACCCGAGAGAACTAATCCTGCCATCCTTTCTAATTTGTGCGTGTCTCTGCCTGCTACCTCTGCAGGAAAGAGTGCTGCATATTTTGTGAGGTTGATTAATCAACGCGTTATTCTTCCTTGCACATTGCAGCAGTTCAGGGCTACCCATTTTTCATGAGACCTATTGTTACCTGGCAGAAAATAAATAACCATCAAAAATGCATTGCAATACTGACTAAAATACGAAAGGGAGTGAGCATTTCACTTTGGGTTTGTGCACACAGTATTGATTTATGAAAAAGAAATTCCCAGGAGAGTCCTTATAAGCAAAAAAGTTTACTTCTGATTGGTGGAGTGAGTTAGGGGCTTTGAACCATAAATCATCCATCCATTCATTCAGTTGGCAACGGATATTTATTAAGCAGCTACTAAGGGTCAGTCTCCTGTGGTACTGGGGATTCAAGAGTGAGCAGAAGAGACAAAAAAGGGCCCTACTGGAGCCTACATTTTATGGGGAGGTAGGAAATAATCAGGCATTACAGTAACCTATAGTAGCTTAAAAATACAGTGGTAAGTGCTAAGGGCAAAAATTAAGCAAAAGAAATACTAAACTTTCTAAAGCATTCTTTAGCAAGACCTATGTCCAGAAGTGACTTGGAAAAAGTGGGGGAAGATACAGAGCGGAAAAGGAAAGCATTTTCACAAGCGTAGCTAAGGGAATGTTTCCCAGATTGGGATGATATTTTGAATTCATAGTAATTAACTTTAGTTTTAGGATTACCCCTTCTGTTTACTGCATATGTTTTCCATTTATGATAATAATATATACTTTACTTTTTCAGTAAATCTGTAAGTAAAAGAAGGTAAATTGCAGTGAAAAATACTGAGTAAATCATGGAAGTGGTTGCGTGGATGTGAGAACTTGTGGTCTGGATTCTCACGTGACTTCAGTGAGCTGGGAGTACTTAGCTTCTGGGAAGAAATAATAACTGAAGAATGGAGCAGAACACAAGACCTTGCTGGTTCTTTAATTGTTCCCATGTGACCAAGAGTCCCAACTGAGGTAGTTTTCTGTCTGTTGTCTGTTGTTCCGTAGCCTACCACCCCAGAACTTAGCAGCTTAGACAAACAACCCTTTGATTTGCTGAAGAGTCCCAGGGCTGGGTGGACGGGCTCGGCTGGGACCCGGGGTATCTCTGCTTCTTAGGTGTGGGCTGGCTTTCTCGTGCAGCTGAGGGGTCTGTGTGGATCCACCTGAGTGTCCAGGTTCTTGGCCGGGGTGGCTGGATTGCTGGGGTCCTTCAGCCTCTAGAGCTGCTCTCACTTCATGTGGTCTCCCTAGCGTGCTGGCTGGGATTCTTTCTATGGCAGCTCAGGGCTCCAGAGGAACAAACAGAGAAGCTGCCGAGCTCCAGGTCAGTGGCAGAGCCAGCTCAGAATCAAGGGGTGGGGCATTTGACACCATCTCTTGATGGGAGGAATGACAAAGGCACACGACAAAAGGATAGGAGGCATTGGAATGCAAGGTTGCAGTCTTCTTTAGTAAAAACCTATAACAATCCACCCTCTGGAGCTAGAAGCAAACTGAAACCAAATAAGTTAGGTCGTATATGGAGAAAAGTGGGTGCCTTTGGCTGTGTGTGTGTGTGTGTGTGTGTGTGTGGTAGGGGATGCTTTAGGGTAAGAAGGAAAGATTGGAGGATTGATTCTTTGGCCATCTATAGAGGCCCAGGGGAAGTAGGAAGGTCAACGTGGCAAGATTCAACATCTGAATGCTTATGTTTGATAAATTCCAATATGGGGAAGGATTTCCATCATAAGCAAGAGAAAACGTTGAACTTGGGTCAGGAGGTGGAAGAAGTGAGAGAAAAGATTTCATGATAAGGATGTAGCTATGGGGGTCCTTCTTGGTTGAAAGGAAGGTTTATTTGTTTTTGCCTCTCCGTATTTTTTCCCATCTAGATCAACAAGGAAATAGACAAGATAACCAAATTTCAGTTGTTTGGGAAGGTACATAAGAAACTCATAAGTACATTTATAGAATGATAACAGTAATAACTGTCATTTATCAAGTCCTCACTATTTCCAGCCACTACGTTAATGCTTTGCACTTATTAAGTCACAGGAGATTCACACCTTGAATTGCCAGAGGTGCAGTCAGTGCTGCTGCTTGCCCATCTGGCATTCGTTTCCCCCTCCTTAACATCTGGTTTCGTTCAGGTTCCTATGCTCACCCCTCCTTACCCATCCCCCTGCCCGAGGGAAAGTCCAACCCAGAAGTTGGAATGATTGGTTCTGGTTACTCTACTGTCAATAAATTACCTGGACCCTTGGAAACTTAAAGCAGCCGTTTCTGCTTTGCTCGTGGTTTTGTGGGGTGGGTCATCTGGGCCATTCTCACTTGGGGTCTCATGACGCTGCAGAGATGCTGCCAGGGCTGATGTCATCTGCAAGCCAATGGGCTGGACATCCAAGATGGCGCACTCCCATGGCGGCCCTCCGGGAGCTCATCTGGGACAGCCAACGGCAGCCCTCCTTGTGGTCCCTCCAATTCAGGGGCCTGGGCTGGTCGGACATCTTATGTGGAAGCCGAGTGCCTGCAGAGCCAGCATTCCAGGAAGTCCTTTCCCGTCCTCTCCTTGGACTCACTGCCACTCTCCTTGGGCTGAACCATTGGGAAGCCCACCCGTCTTCACCGGGAGGGTACTTGATCTCTCTTGATAGGGAGACTGTCGGAGGATTTGGGGCCCTATCTTAAAACCACGCTGATCTTAGGATAATCCTTTGCTCTTCACTACCAATCGATTCAGGAACGGGCATGGGTCCCAGTTTGCTCCCTTTAGAGGAAGTTCTCGTTTTTCCTCTGGATGTTGTCGTGTCTGGCTATGACACCTAGATTTCAGCAGCCTTGTTGTACCACCTTGAGGATGAAGCCACTGTGGGACAATGGCAAGGAGCAGAGTACTGGTGTCCACACTTTAATAGTTAAATCCTCTGATGTTAGCGAAGGAGAAAAGGTCAGCTGCGTCTTCGAAGGTGTGTTGCTCGCCTTGGTTTGTGCCTCTGAGCAGGTCCTGGTGACTGGCCTGCCGGCTGCAGGGCTCCCATTCTCCCTACCGCAACCTCGTGCCCTCGGTGTGGGGGTGAGGTTGCATTCCTTTCATCCTGTGTGTCTTCTACTTCTTTCTTCTCCCTCTTGTCCTTCTTCCAAATGTATTTCTGTTTATCTTTCCATCTTCCCTCTTTCCTGCTCAGCTTTGATGTTTTAAAATGCCCACAAGTTCTTTTCATACTTATCCACATTTTTTAAGGAAGCCTGGAGTTCTTTGGATATAAAATGTTATGGATATGTATAGTAAAAGTTTTTCAAACATCTGTTCACAGAGTTAAATGATATTTCTGGGAAATAGGCCTTTTTTGATGGGTCAAGGTGATTGAAAGAAAACTTTTCTTTTTAAAACATGTTCTGAAATTAATGTAAAATGTAAACCCATAGAATTTTTTCACCTTCTAGCATTTGTATAATTTACAAAACGCTGATGATTCACTTGATCTAAATGGAATCCAAACCAAAAACATAATTAAAAATTGTAAAACCTCCCCATTGATCAGCAGGAAGGCAGATGTGGCTGTGGCCATTAGGGCTGCCGGCTCCTGCCTGGCTCTTGGTATTTAGTTACCTGCCCATGCTGGAAAGATGGGTACTTGGCAATAGCCTCTTGTATCAGTAAGTCGCTCTTGTCAACCATGAGGGTCCCAGGCTGGTCATTGCCTTCTGCAGGGGAAGTGTCTCACCCGTCAGCGAGAGGCAGCAGGACTGCCCGAGAGAGGGGGCCTGGAGGAAGAGCTGGGGCAAGCGAAGCACGACACCCCATGATTGCAAGGGCGCTCCACAAACACAGGCCCCACTGCCCCCTCCGAACAGCCTCCCCAAAGTGCTCAGCCTCTGCCTGCTGACCCCTGAGAGCCCCAGTCCAGCCCCCTCTTCACCTCGGGCCCTCGGGGTCACTGACACCTGTTTTGGCCCTTGGGTCTCCTTCCCGTATTGGAGGGTCCCCCAGTATGGTTTGTGCATTTTAGTCACGTTCGCAGGGCACCAGAGAAGTGACTTCTGAGCCGACCGAAGCGTACCTTGCGGAGCTGACCCCTCTTCCTGGAGCTCACACCACAGGCGTCCCCGTGGGCACTGCCCCGGCTGGGAGCTCGCTGAGGGTGGCGCTGCCCGTCCGCCCGGCTGCCTGGTGCAGCAGAGGAGGAACCGGGAAAACGGTGCATTGAGGGTAGTTCTCTTTAGTGGAAGGTTGAGTAACCAAACGAGCAAAATTGTCTCCCTGTGACTTTGGGACACTCCTTGATGTCGCCGTGGCTAACCCGGTGCTTCATTTCCAACCTCTTTCCAGTCTGTGAGTCCCACTAGAGCACGTGGTCTCCAGCTACCGCCCACCAGCCAAGAATGGGCTGTGCATTTTAGTGATTGGGTAAAAAGAAAAGAAAAGAATAATGCTCCATGACACTTGAAAATTACATGATTTCAGTGCCCTTAGGTGAACTTTTTGGGGGCTCAGCTGTGCTCATCCTTGCACGTGTTTTCTAAGGTTGCTTTTGCTGAGTAGAGGGGTCGTGACGGGTCCTTCATGGCTCTCACCGCTGCCCACTCCTTACTAACTGACGTGATGATTTGATGGCACTGATACAAACTTCATGGAAATTTGTTTCTGTCTTGTTGTACAAGGACCTATAAGTCTCTACAAAATATTGTCAATTTTGCCTCTCGATCTGCAGAGGCTGAAATATTCAGTATCAGTCCCCTGTCCAGAAAAGTTTTTTCCGACATTTGTCCACGGAGCGTGTTTTTAGAGTCACACGTCCTGTACTGCCATCTCAGTGTGATGAGCAAGGAGGTTAAGAGGAGGAAAAACGGAAACTTTCTGACTTGACCTTAACAGAAAATGGCCCAAATGATTTCTGGAACTCCTTCTTTCCCTTCCTATCCCCGCCTTGTCCAACCCCAGCCCCAAACAGGATAATGAAACCAACAGCTTGCAGGTAGGTTCGAAAAGAGGGTTGTGTGCAAACATATTTGAGTGCACCCCAGCTCCTGGTGCATGCTTGAGAGGTGTTTAAAAAAATCCTTTGGTCTCTTCCTCTCCTGCCCACTGCTCTCCCGTGATGTGGGATTGGGGAAACCTGAATTTTGGTGCTCCAAGGAAGCTTGAGATGAGATGAGTCTTAGGTGTAGGTGTGGCTTGCAGGAAAGGGCTGTACAGTAAATAAATCACGCCTGTCCAATCCAGCTAAGTGTGTCTGCAGTGACGGCCTGAATCCAGCTCCTGCCCAAACCCAGGAACTGAGTGCAGAATAGAGGCACCTCATTTCAGAAGAAAAACACAGAAGCGTGAGTGCTTTGTGGTCAGCCACCTCCGCTGGGTCAGGTTGACAACAGATCTGGTGTGGGGAGGCTGTGCGCCTTCCCTGGAGAGGGTACGTTTTGGTCCCACAGAACCACCAGGGGACCCGAAAAATGGGAGCATTAGAAAGATCGGAACAAACTTATTGCTCATTGTAGGAGAAATGATGCTTTGGCTTTGAGATGTGTTCATGAGTATCAGCTTGTACATGAAACTGTACCACTTAATTACATTGCTAGGTGAAACAGATTTTCTGTCATCATGTCATTTTAATCAGTCGGGAGAAATAAAAGCTCTTTCTCTGTGGTTAATGAGTAAACATGACCTCCATTTCATTGGTGCTTATAGTGATTGGGTCACTCACAGCCCTGGACAGTGCAAGCCAAGGAGACAAAGAGGACGTCGGCCGAGGTGGGGTACGGCAGTAGGTGCTGAGCTCAGTGTGGGGGTTCCTGGGAGCAGCCATCCATGTCAGCTCATGCTCCGGCCCCACAGCAGCATGAGGATGTGTGTTGCAGTGTCATCCCAGCCGGCATCTGGCATCAGGCGTCGTGCTGGGGGTTTGTAAAGCAGAGATGATGAGGTAGCTGCCTTGAGCTCGGGGAGACCACTTTTCTAGTCCAGGCAGGGCAAATATGTCAGCCTTGATCTGTTTGCAGTAAATGCCCCGAATGAGTGTTAAGAAGGATTCTGAGGCCTGACATGCACATGGAGGGGAAGAGAGCCCATCGCTGGTTGAGGTCTGCTGTGGGAGAGAAGGGGAGTGGCGGCCTGCAAATCACAGGGACCAGTCCAGGGGCTGGGCTCCCTTAGTGTCGGGCAACACTGGCATCTTGGGAGCAGACCCGAGAGCAGGCAACCTCAAGGCCACAAACGTGAGGCCCGGTAAAGTCCTCAGACACGTTTGATTTGCCAGGAATTTTTTTTTTCTTTTTTTCCTCATTTTTTTTAATTCTTCTTTCGGTCTTTACAGAATCGTCAGGTACTCTTAGAAATTCTTTGTTTCATAGTTTCCTTTCTTTTTATATGTGTATAACTTACATACATTAGATGCACAGATCTGAATTACATGGTTTGGTTAGTATTGGCAAGTGCATACATCCATGTAACCGACACTCCTGTCTGGAGAGTCCCCTCGTGGCCCTTCCCAGTCACCTCCCTGGCTCTGTGCTGAAGCAACCGCTGTTCTCATCTCTTTCCCTTGATTTACTTCCTATCACCACAGTTTAGTTCTGCCTGTTCTTTAATTTCATGCAGATGGAATAATAAGTGATGCCCCATCTTATCTGGCTTCTTGAGCTCAGCATGTCTTTGAGGCTTATCTACGTTGACGCATGTCTCGGGACTTCATTCCTTCCTGCTGCTGCACTGTAATCTGTGATGGGAATAAACCACGATTTGTTTGTCCACTCATCTGTGGAGGGGCGTGCAGGTCGCCTCCAGCTTGAGCTGCCGTGAGTACAGCTGCTTTGAGTGTCTCTGAACACCTTTTCGTGTGGACGTGTGTCTTCATTTCTCTGGGACTGGAACTGCCGAGTCATGGGATGAGCATGTGTTTACCTTCTTAAGAAACTGTGAGACACGTTTTCTGCAGGGTTTATGCCCTTTTATACTCCTGCTGGCAGTGGGTGCGCGCCAATTTCCCCCACTCCCACCCTAACTTCTCCCTGTTGGGCGCTTTCACCTTGGCCCTCCTGGCGATGGGTGGTGGCAAGTGCCCTACGTGACCCTCACCACAAGTCCAAGAAAGAGATCCTGGTCTTGCCCTTGTCTCCCAAGGAGGGGCTGAGAGGCAGAGGGTGATCTGACCACCCATGAGGGGTGAGCTGTGGTTTGCACCAACAGAGCAGGGGGTGCTGAGGGTGTTTGCTGCTCCAGGCAGGTCGCTGAGAGCTGTTCTGTTGGTGCCACCGATGGTGTGTTAAGGTGGGAAACCGAGCGATCCGCTGGGCACACAGCTGGGAGCCGCTCATTCCTTACCGGCACCGTGGGAGGCAGCTCCACCCCATACCCTGTGCCAGTGCCAGGGAAACTTACAGAACAGGGCACCTTCCACCTGTGCCAGTTTGGTTATATCGTGTCCCCCAAAAGCCAGTTCTTTAATGCAATCTTGTGAGGGGAGACGTTAATCTTTTGATTGTTTCCATGGAGATGTGACTCAATCAACTGTGGGAAAGACCTTTGATTAAGTTATTTCCAGGGAGATATGGACCCCGCCCATCCAGGGTGGGTCTTAATTAAATCACTGGAGTCTTGTAAGAGAGCTCAAGGACAGAAGGAGCTCAGAGCAGCTGAGAGAGACATTTTGGAGATGGCCATTGAAAGCTGACACTTGGAGATGCTGAGAGATGCTTGGAGGCGTTTGGAGATACTAGTCTAGAGTTTGCTCCGGAGAAGCTAAGAGAGACAAGCCCAGAGACATTTTGGAGAAAATCATTTTGAAACGCACCCTAGGAGCAAAGGACCAGCAGACACCAGCCACGTGCCTTCCTAGCTGGCAGAGGTGTTCCGGACGCCATCGGCCTTTCTTCAGTGAAGGTGTCCTCTTGTTGATGCCTTAGTTTGGATACTTTTATGGCCTTAGGACTGTAAATTTGTAACCAAATAAACCCCCTTTATGAAAACCCATCCATTTCTGTTATTTAGCATAACGGCAGCATTAGGAAACCAGAACACCACCCAAGGGCAGCCCAGTCTGGTAACGGGAACAGTGGCACAATCACTCGTTACCGCAAAGCATGTTTCACACGCAGAGGGTGGTCGTCCCTTACACAGGGACAGCGGCCTGCCCGGCCCAGGTTATCACGAGGTTAAAACAGCATCTTCAAGGACCAGGCAGGAAGCCTTGGAGCCAGCGAGGAGGGCCAATATCAGGAATCGGGGAGCAGTGGGGCCTGAAGCGGGCATTCTGTGGGTTTCCCCATCTCCCCTCTTACTGGATGCAGGACCCAGGCCTGGAGAATGTTGGGATTTTCCCTGGGTCACGCGCCTGGTAAGGAGAGATTCCAGGACCCAAATTCAAAGAGTGTGGACCAGGATCCTTGTCACAAATTGTTAACCACATGGGAATGGGAGTTGCCAAATGTTTCACGTTTCCCAAGAAGTCAGAAGTACAGGTTGTTTTTACTGGAGCGTTTCACTATCCGTCCTGTTGTCATTGGCCTCCCACCATGCAGGGAATGCTCAGGGATGGCTCTCAGTGGGGGAGAGCTGACAGTGTCTTGCTAATTTCTGTGGTGTAAATACTCCCACCATGGCCGGCTTGAAGCTACTGACGTGAAGTCACCGAGTGTGGAGTCGGGAGGAGGCGGCGGAGGACAAGCCACTCTGAGCGGCCCAGCACGGTGCTGGGCTACGGGCACCGTCTAGAAGTTCTGCTCGTCGCATCCTCTCACCTCCCAGAGGCCAGAATTCGGGCACATGACCCCACTCACTGCAGGGGAAGCTGGGAAATGCCGTCTCCAGTCCACAGTTGGTCTGGTAGCCAGATGCCCAGCTGAAAATTAGGGTTCTTTGAGTGTGGAAGGAATGGAAGATGGCTTTCTCGAGGCTGTAAGGGAATATCATGATTACAATTGCATTTCAGACCGGCCCGCCCGGCAGCGGGGTGGAGGCAGGGAGAGGGGTGCACTGGAGCACGGGGCCAGCTCGGGGGCTGCCGGGCTGGAGAGGAGGCCTGGGTCTGAGAGATGCAGAAGGCAGCCAGCCTCTACAAGCTGGTGGGAGGATGCTAAGGTTGGGGTGTGGGGGGGGTGCGCTCATGTTTCTGGCCTGGATGATAGTGGTGTCATCAATTGAAATAAGAAAAGCTTGGAAGACCAAGTTTTGAGGGGAAAGTGAAGAATTATGTTTTAAGCTTATTTGAATTTGAGGAGCCATTGGCATCTTTAAGAATTACACAACAGATGTTAAAAATAAAGCCTGGAATGGATATTTGGAAGGGATCAGGATCCATGTTAGTTGTCAACAAATCAGTAGGTCACTGAGTCAGGATTTCCCAGTGAATTCTGATGAAGAAAACTGCTTGCGGGTATAATGAATAGTCAGGACTCTCTCAGTTATAAGCGACAGAAGCTCAAACCCAGCAGGCTTAAGGGAAAATATAAAAGGGAATCAGCGGCTCGTGTAACTGAAAAGTTCAAGGGTGGATCAGATTTCAGGCATGGCTGGATCCAGCGCCAAACACCGTGTCATTGGGGTGTTGGCAGTCTTGGTGTTTCTCTCTTGCCCCTCCCTTCCTCTATGATGGCTTCTCTCTCAGGCAGCCCCTCCAACGAGGGGAGCAAGGAGCCTGCCAGCAAATCCAGGTCAGTATCTGCAGCTTAGCAAGTCCAGTTATTCGAACTAAAGTCCTGGGTGTGTTTCTCATCTGTCCAGATCAGGTCACCAGGCCATTCCTGAACTGATCACTGAATCTTCTTGCCCTGGCTTGAGGCCTAGTGTGTGCCCACCACCAGGGGCACGGCTGGAGGTCAGTCCCAACTAACCTGGATCAACTGAGAGAGGGAGTGGCTGCCTGAAAGAGAATACACATCACCAGCCAAAGGGAGAAGGGACAGTGAGCCAGCCAAGGCAGCAGATATCTGTCAGCTGAAGTGAGCTTCCAGGGGAGGAGCTGCTGTTCTAATCTGCCCTTTCCTTCATCAGGGAGGCTCACCTGAAGCCCATTCTCAGTGCATTCTATCATCAGTAAGTCGGGGGCTGTATGCTGCCTAGCAACTGTGTGTGGGGTGCATTTGATGGAGACTTTACCAGAGAAAATGAGCAGCAGGCTGGGAGTAGTTCCAGGTATCTGAAGGCTCTGGCCCGCAGCGATTACTTAATTTGAAAATGAATAGCTAAGGAGAGTGAGCGTGTTCATCAAAAATCTGGACTTCTTTGTACTATTTTTTTTTTAAAAGAAGAGCTAATGAAGGCATGTTTGAAAAAAATAAGAACAGCACAGGTTTCCCAGTGACCCAGCATCTTGCCAGTGACCCACATTAGAGACCCATTTATCTTCTCTGTGTGTAGCTTTCACTTCAGAAGTTTCCCTTGTGTTAAGTAGAAGGGGGGAGAAGAGCCAGGTGGCATTTTAAAATCTCTCCCTGCATGTTCTGATTCTTGTCAGTTGGGTGTCACAAGTAACCAGGCAAGGAACATGGGAGTGTGCACTGGAAGAGCATAATTACCTAAGAGGAAAAGCAAGACCCAGGGCCGACTGAGGAGCAAACAGGTGCCCCACTGAAAGACATCTTAAAACATGTTGCGCTATTTAAAAACTCTATATAGGTCACTATTTAGATCATATAAGTCAGGATAAAGGTTTGGGAATAGAATTTGGCCTGAAGACTGCAAGTTTGAGACCCCTGAAAAAGGGAGGCAAAGTCTTTCTTGAGATTTATTTCAGGGAGCCGTACCCTCGCTCTGCAGGACGGCTGTGCACAGTTGTTTAGGCTGTTCACTGCTCAAGCAGGCTCCACTGAAGGGATGTTGGGGCTGAAAGCTGGGAGTCCATGGAGCTGTGTCTGCCCAGAAGAGATGCTTTTTTTGTAATTTATTTGAAGATACTGTATGTTCTAATGGCTTATCGTTCCCCCCAGAATAAGTTTCCCCCTTTTTTCTGCTGTATTTCCCAAGACTCATCTTTCTAAACTCCTTCTTTCGGTGTAGTGTAGTTCCTGGCTCAGGACCCACATGTAAAAAGGCTGCTCAGGCAGATAGTTCAGCTGCTGTTTGAATGACACCTCTTTCTGCACCTTGATGGTTTTTGCAGCCTCTGAGAGTACCATCAAAGGGCAAACACAATCCAGTCTCAGCAGTTGGGTCCTGTGCTATGTGTTCGGCAGATGGCAGGAGCCATCTTCACTCTGCAATCTTTCCTCCTTGATGCTCTGGGCATGGAGCTTACCCTTTGTAAACAGGTTTATAAAAGGAAAACTAAGTGCAGTGGTCTATTGAGAATCACAGTGCCCATGTTAATTGTGTAAAGCCTGCTCATTACCCAACAGAGCTTTATTGAGCATCTACTATGTGCCAGGTGTCCTTACAGCATGCCTCTGAATAAGACAGCACAAAGATCCTTTCCTGCTGGGGCTTACACCCTGTGGGTAGTGGACAAGGACTGAGTAAACTAGTACATTGTGGTATTTCAGATACCAGTAACCATCTTGAAGGAGATTAATTATGAGCTATGATAGAGGGTGTTGGATTGGTGGCTCTCAATTGAGTTACCCGGGAAACTCTTCCTGTCTGGGTTCTACCTGAGCAGGTGATGAGTGACAGCTGAGGGGGGTGTCCAGTGGTGACAGCAGTCCATGCAGAGGCCCTGAGGTGGGCGCGGGCTTATTTGAAGGACAGAGAGGTGGTGGCGGCTGGAGTGCAGGAAGCAAGGGGGAGGATGGCAGGCAGGTGTCCAGTGAGGAGTCTGTGTGCCGCCCACTGTGCAGCGGGGGTTTGTGAGCTCTCCCCCGTGCCCCTGTCCTGTAAACCTGGCCTTGCCCTCGATGTTTCCATTTGAGTCTCTCCTGTTGATCTCAAATCACAGATGTCCCACAAAACTTCTGATTCATTGCCCAGACACTCCCACTGCCAACCCCCTCCCACAGCAGACAACCCAGCAGCCATGGAGGACCGCGAGTACTCTCCATCTCAGTGAGCGGCACCACTGTCCCCAGGCCCCCGAGTCATGCTGGATTTCTCCCACTTTGCTCGGCACGTCCGTGTCCCAGAAGACAACTGCCTGTGCCCCCACCCGTCCCCTCCTCTCCCGTCGCTCTGTGTGGCGCCTCTGCCAGCCCCGGCCTGGATGGCCACATGCCACTGACTCCTCCCCTGGCTTCAGCTCCATCGCATAATTTACTCTCCTCATGGCAGCCAGGGGCATTTTTCCACATCATAAATCAGAAAATGTTGACTGCTTCTGCTGAAAACCTCCTATAGCTTCCTGTTGCCCTCGGGGGCTGGTTTTCCTGGGAGACCTTCCCTGAGTCCCCGGGATGCAGGGCCTGACCTCCGGCCTGTGAGGTCCTGGGGCGGGGGCCGGATACGTTTGTCTTCTCCCACAGCCCTGGCACAGCGCTGGGCACAGGAGCTGGACAGTGATCGTCTGCCAGGTGAATGGCTTCGCCAGAGCGGGGAAGCTTCTCAAATGGAGGTATGGTTCATTGGGAGCCACTGGGAACTCTTCACTCTATCCCCAAATCCCGGAACAGGGCAGCAGACTTTCGCATCAGAGATAATCCACTGAGGGAAACTTGAAAAGGCGAGATCTGGAGCAGGTGATGGTGGAGGTGTCAGCAGGTTGGAGTAAAAGGACTTAAAATCGGCAATGGAAACGAACCCTGGAGAAACTTTATTCTCGGGCTTTCCTTTCCCCGTTTGAGCAGGCATCGACTCCCTTGCAGTTCTTGTGTGTTTCTTTCTGGCTTTTCTGGGATTGTTTGTAGTGTGTTCTATAAAAACTAAAAACTGTGCTATAGTGAAAACACTAAAGGCCCTTGCCATACTGTTTAGCTCTTCCTACAGAAGGGAAGCCCACCACTAACCCCTTTACCTCTTCTCGTTTTATTTATTTATTTTTAAAATTTTGTTTAGGAACTAAAAAAGTTCCTAAGTTGGTGGTTGTGAGCAAAAATGCCATAGGCCCAGATGTGTGTAAGCCAAAGAAAACAGTCATTTGCCATGTCTGTTGGCGCCTGGTGACATCTGTTCTGGAGGAGGAGGGAGGACGATGGTGGCCTCAGGTGGGGTGTATCAGGAATGCTTCCGCTGAATTCCCCAATCACAGTGACTTCAACAAATACTGGTTTGTTTTTCTCATGAAACAGTACACCTGGGAGTGGGTAGCCCAAGGTGAACAGCTCAACCGTATGGAGACTTTGGGTTAGCATCTCTGTGATACCCTTAGGCTTTCCCTCGTGGCTACAAAACGGCTGCTACAGCTCCGGATACCAGGCCTGTATCCATGGTGGGAGGCAGGGAGAAGTGCAAGCACTTTTCCTTTCATCAGAAAAGCAAAAGCTAGCTTTAGGTCTCCAGGATATTTCTGCTTACAAATAACCAAGCCGACCTGCATCGTGTGGCCTCGTCTGCCTGCCGTGGAAGCCGGAGAACTTAGTATTCTTTCTTCCCGCATCTACACTGAATGCAGAGGTACTGGCTCACCAGGAACCCATGCTTCCCCTTCTTTAGTTTACTGTAGTCCCTGGAAGAGGCTGCCTGGTGCCCTTGCGTCCAGGTGGGCTGTGTGATGCATGTTGGTGCCAAAGCAACACAATTGGAAGTGGGGGGTGTCACCCCAGGTCCTCTTGTCTCCCTCACCCCTCATCTGCGGGCTGGATCCAGAAGGTGAAGAGGCCCGGGGTTGGGCACGCTCCGATACGGAAGGAGCTGGAACCTTTATATCGCTGTGGGATGAGGGGTGGGGACCCACCCAGCCGTGTGCCGGCACCAGACTGCTATATGAGTGATAAATAACCTTGGATTGTGTTCAGCCACCGAGATTTGGGCGTTTATCATTTTTTATTTTGTAATAAAATTTTGTAATAATTCCCTTAACTGATACAGGCATTTCAGCAGGCAAGGAAGGAGCCCCGGAGTCGTGTTGAGTTACCAGCCAACAGGGCTTTCCGTGCTGAGTTCTGCTCAGCCGTCTGCAGGCCCCGTCTCCGTGTCTGTTGTGAGCCATTGTGCTCCCTGCACTCTGCTCCACATGGGCCTTGGCGAGCATGCTGGTGAGAAAAGGGGCCCTGGGTGGTCGCTTCCGGGAGGCGAGCACAGTGGGGCCAGGGTGGCTATGTGCGTGTCAGGCTGCGGTCAGCTCTGCCCTCGTCCCCAGGGGGCCACACCATTGCAGCATGTCCTGCCCTCACTTAGCCGACTGCACCGGGGGTGACCCTGGGCATTGGAAACGGGAAGCAAACGCTGCGCACCTGGCAGTGAGCACGAAGCAAAAGGCCACGTGGACCTGAGGGGCTTGCGCACCATTCAGGAGCAGCCAGGAAGGGCACGTGTGCACGTGAGGGCTCGGCACGGAGGCGACCTTCCAGAGAGACACAGAGAAGGCAACGGGAAGAGCCATGGGGCGAGAGTTCTGGTATGTTCTTTGTGCAGTTGTGCTTGTGAAATGCCATCATTTGTATGGTTCTCATTTGTTCTAAGGCAGCACCGGGTGGAGTGCTTTGTCTTCCCTCCATTCGCCCCATCCTAGACCCCCCAGCGGTGAGACTGCCGCATCTGGCTGGTCGCCGCCCGGATCATCCTTGGTTCATTCATTCACTCAACAAATACCTCTCAGCACTTTTCTACCTGCCCAGCACTGGGCGGAAGCTGACGGCTCCACCCGATCCCGGCCCTCCTGAGGCTGGGGCTGTCCGGGGCCTCCTGTCCTGTCACACGTGGGCGAGGCCTGCAGTTACCAGCGGCCCAGAGTAACAGCCCCTGCTCCCGGGAATCCTTCCTTTGCTTACACTGCAAAACCCCAACAACCTTAGCCACCAGCGCCGCGGCCTGTGGTGTTATCAGTGGGCTGCAGACGTGAGTCAGGACACGGGTGTGTCCGTGGGAAAGAGCACGTGGACGGGTAAGAGGGGGACGCTCTCTGGCAGGGCCTCGATGAGACGAGGGTGAGGCGAGTGCGGCAGCACCTTGGGGAGAAGCTTACGGGGAGTCAGAGCCAGGCTGAGTCGGTGCCTGTCAGCACTGATGCTGACCTTGTCTTCAGTTAACATTTTGATATTTTGCTCATTGTGGACATTTTTGCTTTAATTTTGATTTTTAAAAAATATTGCATTAAAATATTGTCCTGATTGCTGAGTGTTTGGTGGTGCCTTAAATTCTGCACCCAAGGGGAGTGCTGGCTCATTTCACTACAGCCCAGCCCCTGCCCCTGAGGACGGGGTAGGGGGTGCTGCAAGGGCCCCAAAGATGGAGGCAGAGATTCCACTGAAGAGTTTGCTGTGTGCTGAGTGGGCAGCATCCTATAGCAGAGGGTGTGAAAATGGTGGCTGTGGGCTCAGTTTGGGCTGCCGGCATATTTTCATTAGCTTGTATATATGAAATGTATCTTTATGTTGATTTGGTTACCAGCAATTAAGCTGCTTGTTGGGAAATTCACCTTCCTTATGCTTATGAAAATTCCGACTGTTCAGCAGTTGTGGAGCAGCTGGAGCCGAGGGGAGCCTGAGCCCTTCTCTAGGTGTTGGTTTCTCACCCCTGGGTGGCTCCACCCCTGAGTTACCTGTCCTGGCCCCGTAGGTGTTCAGGTGTGGGTCCCTGACCCTGGGCTTCTGACTGGGTGAGATAAAGCTCTCATTGTGCCAGGAGGGAGCAGGTTATGCTTCCTGGTGAACCAGGTGAAGACTTGCGCGGCCTTTCAGGCAGCACTTGAAGAACGAGTAGGATCACAGTGTCCTGAAGAAGGGGACGGTTTGCAGGTGAAGAGCAGAAGAGGTGCAGGGACATGCGGGTCGGGGAGCAGGAGCGGGGACTTGTTCTGATCCAGCTGCCGTTGGAAATCCTGATCCCCATGGGGGTTTGCTGCATGCAGATTTTAAACATCAAGCACAAGGCTAATTTGGTAAGAAAATCCTCCTCATGAACTATTTATACCCACTAGAATAGCATAGTCTCGGTGTGTTTGGGTGGCTCCTTCCCTAATCGCTTTGTTTGGGAAATAAAAAAAAAGAAGATGCTATTGGCCTGGAACAACAATGGGAGAACAGCAGCTGCTGGGAGATTTTCCCTCCATGCACCAGCAGGAAATTCATATTCTTAATAAAAATGCCAAATTGTCACGTCTTGCAGAAAGCGAACATTATGGGGTTTTTGATGCTAATGACTGTGCCGGCATGGGTGGTTGCTTGAATGATTGAATTAAATTAGTTTATATTTTAACGAGGTGGCTAATCAGAGGCTGATTGTTACAGATGATTGTCAGCAGCATGAGCTAAGTTTCTGTTTTGTTTTCTTGTCTTTTCGTTTGTTGTTTCTATTCCGAGAGCTGGAAGAATCTGCTCTGAGGTGGCCCCTGAATTCCTCAGCAGCAGGAGCAGGTTCCGGCCTGGGGCTACAGGAGGCAGGGACCCCCAGGGCTAGCGGGCAGCTAGTGTGGAATATGTTCTGGGGTTGTTTGCCTGGGCGGCTTTTAGGCATCTGCCAAGAGGTGTGGCGCGTAGGAGAGGCTGGCTAGAGAAACCGGGACTCGAGTGTCTTCACCTGGTTTACCAGGAAGCTAATCGAGCTCTGATTAGCTGACTTAGGGAAACCCAATTCTCCATCTGTAAGGTGGGCATGTCCTTCCATCCGTCTGTTTATTCAGCTAACACTGAGGCGTCAGGCCCTGGGGAGAGTCCCTGCCTTCAGAAGGTTTGTAGGCCAGTGGAGGAGGGAGACAGACATCTGACAACCGCACATACACGTGGATGCAGGCTGTCATGCTGTGACCCATGCAAGGCCTCACTCGGGAGGTCATGGGAACGCCTGGTTAGCCAGGGAGTCCAGCAGGGCAGGGGGTGTCCGAGGGCGAGGCGATGGCTGGGTCAGGGCTGAAGGCTGAGGAGACCTAATTGACAAAGAGAGGGGTCCAGAGGGAAGGGCCAGCCCTGGGGCCCACGGATGATGGCAAGTTAGAGCCTGGGAGGGGAGAGGGCTGGGATGGGGCTGGGGTCCTGGGTGAGGGCAGGCCCCTCAGGCTAAATATTTGGGACTTCTCCTGAGAGCACAGGGAAGCCATCGAGTAGGGGAAGGCTCAAATTTACATTTTAAAAAAAGTTGCTTTGCTACAGAAGAGAACAAATGGGAGCATTGGGCAAAGTCAGGATTTCTCCAAATGTATTACAGGTTCCAGCAAATTTGGTGATGCATGAACCTTTGAAAAATTTACATCATATTAGGTCAATGTGCATTAGAACAAAAAGCCAAACTATCATATAAAAACGATGATTACACAAACACTATTACTTAGGGCAAAACTTTCAAGAATCAGTTAAAAATATTACATTGGATATGGGTCATGGTTCTAACAAAAATCACGAAGGTGATAAACAGACCAAGTGTGGGAAATGTTAGACTTTATTTTTCCAAAGGCTCTTTCCAGCTCTGATACTCGGGTTTCTTGGGTATCAGAAGCACCGAGAATTGACTCTCCCTTCTAGGCAAATACACCCCTTTGGCTGCAGGTAGATCAACCTCTCAGGGGAAGCAAAAGAAACCATTTACCATGGTTGTTTCAGGACAAAGGGACATTAGGAAGTGGAAATATTTTTCTCTGAGTTCTTCATTCTGTCCCAGCAGCTTAAACTGCTTATAGAAGAGCCTGAGTGTCCTAATAAAGATATCACCTGACGTGGGGTCTTTTGAACACTTGTGATCATCCAGAGAAGTATGTTTTACATGACCCAGAACTCACGTAGAAGTGTGAGTTCACAACACAAATCCTGTGACCGTAGTCTTGTGTGCTTGTGTATCTGAAGCCAAGTTTCACAGATGCATATTTACCCTTGCTTTGTGTGACAAACTATTTTTAAAATATATTCTCCTTTATTATAAGGGGCTGCTTAAGACCCACTAAATTGATTTCAAAACCCACAAATGGCTTGCCACCCCCATTTGAAAAACAGAGATTCAAGTGGTCGTGCAATGTTGTATGTGGTCCAGCTTCTGAAAGGCTGGGGTGGAGTGTGTTCCGGCAGGAGCCAGGCTGGCGGCTGCCCATTTGTTGCATTTTTGCTGGGCGATGAGGAGAGGAGGGGTCGGCCACCTAATGGAGAAGTGGTGAGCTGACTCGCCTCCCGGTGCTGGCTCTGACGGGTGAGTCCAGACCTGCGCACGCTGACGGCGAGCAGGCGTTTGTCATGTCTCTGAATTTCCTGTTCTCTGAACTGGCTTCCAGCCTGGCTTCACTAATTTCTCTCTGGTTCTTTAGCTCAGGCAGGGGCCAGAGGACCGTCTAATGGCCTGGGAATCACCTGCTTCTGGGTTTCCTTCAGTTCTGGGCCAACCAGTTTTCCACTAAGTGCTGATTTGAAAGGAATAATCCAGTTAATAAAACTAGCATGGCTCTATCACGTGCACACTGAGGAGCCGGTCAGACTGTGTTGAAGCCCCAGGCTGCACACAGCCAAGCACATAGAACGCACCCCCAGATCCCGGGGCAATTAACCCTGCTATGCAAGAGGAGTGTGTTTAAGTTTTGATGGACTCCTAAGTCAAAAGTCAGACCCCCTCAAGCTTTTTCTTTATGTAGAAGGCCAGGCAGTAACTATTTTCAGCTGCGGGCTGGAAGGTTCTGTTGCAAATACTCAACCCTTCCATTGTATCGCAAAGACAGTCAGTGACAGTGCATGGAGGAATGAGTGCGGTGTGATTCCAGTAAAAGTTTACTTACAAAAAGGAGCAGCGTGCTAGATTTGACCACGGCCATAGCTGGCTGACCCCTGCCCTGACCCCTGCGTCTTTTCCTCACGCGCACATTTCTGCAATAGATGATGATCCAAAGACATCTGTGAAGGATTTTTCAGCCCAGCAGTACTGACACCTGGGGTCAGGTAACTCTCCCCATTGGGGGCTGCTCTGTACATCGTAGGAGCTGGAGCAGCATCCTGGCCTCCGCCCACCAGATGCCTGTGGCACCCCAATTCCCAGCCTTGACCATCAAAGATGTCTCAGACATGGTCAGTTCCCCTGGGGACAAATCACCCCCAGTTGAGAATCAGTGCTTTAAACCAGTCACTGTTCTCTTCCAGGTGCATGTGTGGTTTTCCCTGCCTTTGAGCTCTTGGATCAAGGGATCAGGGCATTACTTTTGGGGTTTTGGAAACCCAGGCTGCTGCTGGGAGTTGCTTATAGTATTTATTGCTGGCTGGTCTGAATTGGGGTCTTCCATTTCCAGAAGGAAATGGAAGGAGTAGCGAACACTGCCCTTGGCCCTGGGCATAGCTCTGAAGAAGGGATATGGATATGTAAGGTAAGAGTTTGCTAGGGGAAGGAAATGGAAGGAAGGCTTTTGGGAGAGGAGCAGCTAGGCCTAAAGGTTGCACGCATAGACCCTGCGGCCACACAACCTGGGATGCAATCCTGGCTCCACTACTTCTGGGCTCTGTGATCTTGGACAGGTTACTTGACATCTCTCTGCCTCCATTGTCTCATCTGTAAAATGGGAAATATTTGGATTCCTACCTGATAGGGCCATGCTTATGATTGAATGAATTGGTATTTTAAAATGCCTAGGTGGTGTCCGGTCTGATGTAAGCACTCTATAAGCATTCGTCAAATAAAATAATTGAAATAAAAGTGAAAGTAAAGCAGGATGGTCTGAAGTCAAATTTCTAGGATCACTAAGTAAGGAAGTTCGGAAACTTGGGTGTGGGAAGCAGCATTTGGAGTGTCCTGGAAATGGACTCTCTCCCTGGTCACGTTTTGGGGTAAAGCTGGTGAAAACACTCCTCTCCAAAGGCCGTGGCATTTCCTGGGTGATGTGCATCCCTCTCAGCCGGGCGGTGCTGGGGGCCCGGGGCCTCTTCCCCCAGGCTGTCAGGGAGGACAGCGGGACTCGGGCTTTCAACACGCTTCCGGCTGAGTCTAAAGCAGCCGCTGCAGCGCTCGGGGCTGCAAAGGATGCGCGACTGGGGAGTGTCGGTGTCGCCGCGCAGCCCTTCCCCTGTTCAGTGGTTTCAGAAGAGCAGTGGCTTCTCCGCCTCTCCGTGTCCCTGTCCGTGCATCACACAAGCTCACACTTGGGGAGATGTTCACTTTCCACTGCAGGAAAGCCCGGGAGCCACGCAAGTTTGGGAACCGCTCATTCAGTCGGGGAAGCGGGGCTCACGGGTCAGCGGGCACGAGGTCGGAGACGCCCCTCCTATCCACGGAACGTGTGTTGACTCTGAGAGTTTGGGCACAGCCACCACTGCGTTCTCACCCACGCCGGGGCCAGACCTGCGGTGCAGCTGAGCAGCTGCTGGGGGCTGAGCCGACAACCAGGCAGGTCGTCCATCCGTGCTGTGACTCTGTTGAGCTGAGAGGACCTCATTGGAGTTGGGAAAGCCTGTGGACTGCTACCCGGACCGTGGATCTGGGTGGGGAGCCTGGGACCAAAGCCTCGAAGCCCTGGCCTGGGTCATCTCAGAAGCTGGCGCCGAGTGCCAGCTCCTCTGCACGTACTCGCCCGGGAGCAGCAACTCTCCGCCTGCACCTGTCAGCTATAAGACGGCCTCGCACCATGCCCATCCGTGAGGTCACGTACGAGGAGCCCACGTTTTACACCAGGCCAGCCTGTGCCTTCCTTTCCTGGGGCTGCCCTAATGAGTGACCCCAAGCGTGGTGCCTTCACACCACAGCTATTTATTTTTCACGGCTCCAGAGGCCTGGGGTCGGAAATCAAGGTATTGGCAGGGCCGGACCCCCTCCAGGGGCTCGAGGCCTCTGGTGGCTCTGGGCGCCGTTGGCTGGTGGCCACATCACTCAGGTCTCAGCCTCGTCTCCACACAGCTGCCTCCCTGTCTTTCCACTTGCAATGGGACATAGCACCCAGTGGATAATCCAAGATGACGCCATCTCAAGATCTGTGACTCAGTTACATCTTCAAAGACACTTTTCACATGAGGTCATGTCCACAGGTTCTGGGCAGCAAGCAACTGCATCCCATGTCATTTTGCAAACTGCTGATGCTATGGGTAACAAACCTGCGTGATTGAAATCTCAGCTCTCTGTTACCTGGATTCCATGTATTGGGGATTGTTCCCTAGTAAAACAGTGCCAGTGGTTCTTAACCTTGAGCAGGTGTCAGCTCACCTGCAGGGCTTGTTAGGACAGTTCAGTGGGTTCCACCTCAGTGTCCAATCAGCTCATCTCGGGGGGCCCAGGAATTTGTATTTTTACCAGGCCCCCTTGTGAAGCTGCCACTCCAGGGACTACACGCGGAGAACCTCTCGGCCTAGGAGACTTTCTTTAGGGAATCCACGTGCATTCTGGCCCTGCAGTGCGCTGGTGGCCCAGGTGTGCCCCGTTCCTCAGCCCTGCCTGAAGGCCTCGCCACCTTGCTCCAGAGAGAACCTGACACCGAGGATGTCACTGACCCACGGGAGTCTCTGGCCCAACTGCCGGACGCAGCAGCTCCAGTGGAGACGCAGTTTAATTTGCAGCCAAGTCACAAACAATGCTTCTTAAATTCAAGCACATTTTCTAGAGTAAGAGTACCATGACCACAGAGGTGTTATTTTGATGTTTGTCATGGTGATTAGAATGCCCGATGAGAAAGCTTGTGGACGTGGAGAACGCTCTGCCATCCCAGGAGGAGAACTTACAATAGAGTCTGTTTGCGACACTCCATGTAATGCCTTATTTTTCATGGATTTCGGATTTATGACTGTCTTTCCTTTGAGTAGTGGTCTGTTGAAAACTTCACAGTGCCAAGCTGTACAAATTGGAGGAGAGCAGTGCATCTCTGAAATAACCAGCCCCTTTCTTAAAAGCGGCAGCCGGGTACGAGACGGTGGGGGTCTCGCGTGTGCTGTGTGTAAGCGGCAGTGCCCTCTCGGGAGCACCTCTCTGCTCAGGACGGTGAGCTCCCCAGCAACGTCCGCCTCCGTCCGCAAGCACCCGGCAGACGGTGGTGGGCATAGGCAGCGGCGGTGAGGATGCACGATGACTTGTGCAGAGCAGCTGCTGGGAAGTGTGAGGCAGGACGTTCGCAGGACTCAGGGCACAGCTCGTCGGTGGGGAACCAGCTAGCACAGCCGCGCAACGAGGGGAGGGCAGTGGGAGCACAACACGCACCCCAGGTGCCACTGCTTGAACGGCTAGGAAGTTACCTGCGATTTTTTTTTTTCTGATAAAAATGACTGACTTAGACACAAAAGGCTACATGTTGTAAGATTCCATTTCTATGAATGTCAAGAATAGGCAAATCCCTAGAGAAAGTAGATTAGTGTTCACCAGGGGTAGGGGTAGGGGTGTGGGGAGTGAATGCTAATAAGGATGGGGTTTCTTTTTGGGGTGATGAAAATGTGGAATTAGATAGTGGTGACAGTAGCACAACTCTACAAATATACCAAAAAACCACTGAGTTATATGCTTTAAAAAGCTGAATGATGAGGTATGTGAATTATATCTCAATTTTAAAAATAGTGGTTTGGGCCTGAGGATGTGGTATAAAGGCCATTTTATCCAGGCAACAAGAAAGGTGGAGAAAAAAGGCAGACAGTGTAGTCAAATCCTGGCTCTTTTGTCATTTTTGTTTTTCATTCTTTCAAATATTTAGCTCAAAACGAGGGTTTATTGAGCATGTAGTACGTGCAGCGTGAACCGGGAGGGACAGGGCTCTCCCTGGTGCCTCCCAGCACCTCGTGGGCGGCAGGCCCCGACCACCCCATGTGGCAGCTGAGCGGCGGATGCTCTACCTGCCCAGGTGGGCCATGAGCAGGTGGGCCATGAGTAGGTGGGCTCTCCATTCCTGCCAGCAGAAAACTCCGCTCTGTCAGTGACCTGTGCTATGTTATCCAGAAATAAAGCATATCATGCTCTGGGCCACAGGATGTGAGGCCACACGTCTGCCTCCCCTTCCTGGCCACGAAGGGCTCACTTACCCCGAGAGCTCTGATAAGCACGTGGTCTTCTCTGCATTACCTGGGACTGCCACAGGGCCCTGTGCCACGAGAGAAGGCACCCCACCGATTAACGTACTTGGGATTGAAGCAGAAGAGCTGCACCCACGAGACACAGACTCGACGTTCCTCGGGCTTTGGTATGATTCCTGGCCATTTTTGGAACAGGCTGAGGGGGGCACGTGGCAGTACAGAAAGAGCCTGTGTGCTGTGGGATGAGAGCAAGCACACAGAAAGAGGCTCTGCAGCTCTAAGACTCCAAGAGGGGAGAAAGGGTGAAGAAAAGAACATTCCTCACTTGGCTCACAGCTGCCTCCAGCCTGGAAGGAAAACATTTTCTGTCTGCATCATAAAATCACTTAGGAAAAAAAAAAAAACCCTCCTGTCTGATAGGATATTGGTGGTGGCTATGAACTACAGTTAGAGTTAGGGAGAAAAAAAGAATCTATGAAATTTGCTTAAGTCTCTCCCACTTTAACTCTTTCAGTCTTAGCATTGCATGGGCCAATGTTTCCCAGAGTTGGCTGCATAATACAATCCCTTGAGAAGACTTGTAAGAAAATACTTGGGCTTCACCCCCAGAACAGCAAATTCCTCATTTCTGGGAGTGGGACCTGGGTGTTGAGTCTTCAACTGAATATACTGAGCAGCCAGAGTTGAGAAACTTTTGATATTTACATTTTCCAGCTATATTCCCTAAGTATGGAATATTGTAGGAAAGAGTCTTAATTATGCTCACAGAAATTGATATTCCCAACCGGTGCATAAAATAAAGCCCCACTTTCACTTTGATTGAGAATTTATCATAATCATTTTCTCCAGCAAAGTTAGCCTCCTGGATATGGTTTGCCTAAGTCTAATTTAAAGGCATCCAGTGTGTATCAGTTAGCTACAGCTGTGTAACAAACCAGCCCCCAAACTCGGTGGCCCAAGGCAACAATTGTTTATTATTTCTCTCTGCTGGGAAGTTTGGCTGCACAAGGGGCTCAGTTGGGCACGTCTGCTAACCTGGCTGCTAATTGCGGCTGGGCGTGCACACGTATCAGTCTGGCATGTGCAGCCTGCACCAGGTACCGTGCAACCTCTTCCTGGGGCTGGCACGCTAACTTGGGTATGGCCGTCTCACAGCAGTAGCAGGGGTTCAAAAGAGCAAGCGAAAGCTGACCGAGGCTTGGAACTGGCACACCATCATTTCCACCTCATTCTATTAGTTAAAGCAGATTCCTAGCTGAGCTCAG
The DNA here is from genome assembly GCF_015220235.1 of Choloepus didactylus. Lineage (NCBI taxonomy): Eukaryota > Metazoa > Chordata > Mammalia > Pilosa > Megalonychidae > Choloepus > Choloepus didactylus. Next base: position 3,979,932 of record NC_051329.1, on the reverse strand, counting down.
AGGTGATGAATGGGAAAAGAATTGGGGCGATTAATGCAGTCTGCCAGGTGGCTCTGCACCATGCTGCTGGGTGGCGGTGAGAAGCCATCTAGCATGGAGGTTGAGCCTATGTCTATCGGTGGTGGAAACTGCAATGTGGCTGTATGTTCCTACCAGCAGCTCTAAAAAATCATAGCATAACAAGACTGAGTACTTGTCTTGCCAGGTCTTCCAGCTTCTCCTCGGTCCTGCAAGCAAAAGTTCCTGGGTTTATGAGTCATTATTTGCGAAATCATTGCGGTTTCCAAAGTCTGCCGAAACAAAAGCAGGTGAGCGTCTCTATTGGAGAAAAGTAGGTCAAAGCTTCATTTCCTTTAAGCCCTTGCGCAGTGCCACATGCAGATAGAGGAGTAATGAACGCTCGTTCGGGATGATTACCACTGCGTTTCCAGCCTCAATTTAGCCGTCAGCTGCTTATTGAAAAACACTGATGGTTTTGGTTTTTTCAATCTCTAAACACTTATGGTTCTTAAAGAAAATAAATTGTGGTGGCAAGCTTGTAAAGCCTCACTTCCATCTCTTTTAACTTGAGTTGGCCACAGAGGCTGAGCATACGTGTCCAAGCCAGGAGGACATCCTTTCAAGGAGGCCTTCTGTTCCCGTAGGTGGGCCCAAGGATCACTCAGAAATTTCGTTTCCAGTGTTTTACCCACGGAGGCTGGAGAGTGTTCAGTTCCCACCCATCCTCTGCTTCTGACTCAACTTTTGAAGTATTCCCCCCTTTGTTCTTTAAAATGATACCAGAACCAGCTTAAAGCTCACCTGAGGGTTGTAAAACCATGTCCCGGCCTTCAATCACTCCAGATGCAGCATAGTCCCTGAATTACAGACGCAAGGCAAGAGTAGCCTCCTAAGTTATTTGCACAGCATATTGGACTCAGCAAGGGGCAGAGACACCTCTTCATAGAATGACGTCTATCCCACGCTCTTAAGTTGTGTTGGAACCATCTCACAGTGGTGGCCATTGAAGCTGGGTGATGGGTATGTTGGGGCTTTTTGCCCTATTTCTCTTCACTTTTGTGTGTGTTTGTGAATTTTCGTAGTAAAATGTTAAGAAGAGACAGATGTCATAAGTACTGGCCTATGACAGTGTGGTATAAACCCAAGTCACGCGTCCTTCCGTATCTGAACATGGGTGGCGCGGCCCAGCCGCCGAGAGCAAGGCTGCAGACTCCAGTCCGCGGGCCCCACCCAGCCCTCCACCTGTGTTCACACAGCCCCAAAGCTCGGAGTGGTCTTTAAGTTTTTAAATGGTTGGGGAAAAATTGAAAGGAGAATAATAATTTTGTGACAAGTGAAAATTATTTGAAATGCAAATTTCCGTTCTGTAAGTAAGGTTTTATTGAAACAAGGCCACATTTGTTCACTGACACCTTGGTTATGGCTGCTTTCGCGCTGCAGTTGCAGAGTTTCCATAGTTACAACAGGGACCATGTGGCCCGCGAAGCCTCAGGTATTTGCAATCCGGCCCTTTATTGATGAAACTTGCTGGCCGCTGACCAAGAACATAAATGCGGGACCCAGCCTCTGACGCCAGCCTCAGCTCAGCCACTGACTCGCAGTGGCCCTTAAACAGTTTCTTAACCCCACTGTGCCTTAGTGTCCCTTTCTATACCATAGAAATGGTACTAATAAGAACAATAGTATCTGTCCCACACGGATAATGCGAGAAAATAAGTAGAAGCCTACCCCACACATAAATATGCTTCCAATGAGGAGAAAAATTCTGCCAGTAAAAATCCCTTAGGTGAAAACTCTGAACAAGAACGTGTGTGTGTGTGTGTGTGTGTGTGTGTGTGTGTGTGTGTGTGTGTGTGTGTGTGTGACCTTTTTTTTAGAATTCATGGATGGTGGAGCCCATTCCAGTTGATATATGTTGCTTCTCTGATAATTCTATTTGGACCCTCCCTGCCAGATCTAACACCTCTATCTATCTTGAGCTAAAATGGACTACAGTAAGCGCCTGATACTGTGCCAGAAACCTGAAGTAGTTAGCAGATTTGTATCAGAGGTTTCCGCCAGCTTCCATGGAAGTGCAAGGAAGTGGCAGCCTCCCAGCTCTGGCTGAGGTAGCTGCAGGGAGCTGGGGAGCTGGTTGGGTGTCATCTCTGGTTTTAGACCTGGGCTCCTGCTGTAAGCCGGGACTCCTGGGATACTGGATCGGAGGGAGAAAACAGCTGTCCCTTTGGAGGGCCTCATCAGACTGCTTCTTGGGGGCCCCCTCTTATTAGCATTGAGGATACAGATACCACATCCCAGGCAAGACATGACTGTGGTGTGCAAACGGCTTCCAGTACCCAAATCCTGCTGGTACCAGGCCGGCATGAAGAGGGCACAGAACGGACTTGGGATCGGCATGCTCTATGCAAGCTGCTTGAGCAAGAGCAACTCACGTGCATGCCTGTTCTTTCAGGCCGTCCTTCATCACAAAGTATTCAGCGGTTTGGAAAGGGATTGCAACAAGACAACCTGTCAGCTCAGAGAGGGCGCGAGCCACCCTATCTTGTTGATCTCTGTGTGCCCAGGTCCTAGCACTGTATGTGGCACACAGTAGGTGTTCAGTAAATGTCAGTGAATGAAGGAATGCGTGAATTGCTGATAGACTGTAAGCTTCCATACAGTCGATTCTGCTTTCATCATGGGTTAAAATTCAGATGTTTTCATGCATCATCACTGGACTAAGAAGAACCATGTGTCGTCATCATTGTCATCGTCATCATTGTCACCATCATCATTGGCATTATCATTGTCATTATCGTTGTCATCGTCATTGTCATCATTGTCATCATAGTTAACATCATCAACATCAGCACCACCACAGCAGCAACAGAAAACACTTATAAGAGCTCCCAGGGTATCAGCTATGGCTCCAACACCTGGCCTGTGTTGCCCATTTAATCCTCTTAACCCTAATGATTTTTATTAGATACGGAAACAAGGCACAGGAAGGTTTGGAAACTTGTCTGAGGTCACACCGCTGTGAAGGTGGTGGGGTGAGGGGAGGATGAAAACTGGGCTCCATCTGGATCTACCGCTGCAGTCAAGGGCAGGGACCAGTTACAGAGTCCCCAGCTGCCAGCCCGAGAGGAGCTTCTCCAGCATCGTGCCCTCGAATCCTCCCATCTTCCCATGGCCATAAGCACGCTCATGGCTCCCACCCTGCAGATGGGGAAACTGAAGCTGGGGCATGCAGCCCAGGACTCTAGGGACACAGTATAAGCTTCGCTCCAAAAGTCCAATCCATCACCCTAATCCTGCTCCCCAACCCCAGGGATGCTTTGAGCCCTGAGCTTGACACAGGTGGTTTGGTGTCCGATGATGAGCGGCTCTGACATCCCCCAGAGAGAGGGGAGGAGGGCTCGGTGGCCACGGCCACCTAGGACCAAACCCCATCTTCTAGCTGTGTCTCTCAGCTCACCCCGCTTGACCTCTCAGAACGCTCTCTCCTCCTGGGAAAACAGGCGAGAGACCCCTCAGCCCTGGCAGGTGGTGGCTGAGCCTGAGCCATACCTGGGAGCAAGTAGTGAGACCGTTTCCTTATCCTTCTACTTCTCCAAGCTCGGGCCCCACTCTGCTCCCAGAGCCCCAGCTTCTTGCCTTGCCGAGCCCCCATGCCCTCACCCTCAGCAGCCCTCTATGTGCCCAGCGGACAGCAACCCGATGGCCCCGAGTTTCATCTGTGCGTGTGTGGGTTTCCCTCCTCCTTCTAGCATGGAGCCTCGCACAGAGCACGAGCTCAGCATGTACTTGGGTGTGTGTGTAGGTGGCCAGATATGCAAATAGGATCTGGGTGCAGAGCGAAAAACGGAATAGGTGTCTGCTCAAGAGGCTGAGAAGAGCGGCTAGAGGGGCGGTGGAGTTACTGGAGATGCCCCGGGCTCCAGGAAATGCCCGTCTTTGACAGTCCCTGTAGCTCATGGCTCCACTACATAATGACTGCGAATGTGTCTCAGTATCCCTGTTTGGGCCTCTGTGTGCCTCGGTATCCCCTTTTGCAAACTACAGTTGCTGTGATGATTGCAATGAAGCGTTTAGAGGAGACCCTGGCCTGTAATTAGCTTTGTATAGGCGTTCATTAAATGCACGTCTGCAGATTAAGGCGATGGCATAATGGAGTTCACTTCAATTCGTTCGTCAGAGCCCACTGTGAGATTTTCAGAAATTTTGTAAGCCGGTTGGTGAACACAGTCATCATTAAAAAATTGAACATACAAGTATAAAATTAATTGTATTGAAAGCAAAGGTAATAACTATTCAAAACTCATCTCTTCCCAATGACTGTGTATATATGTTCCTTTTATCTGTGATCTTGAGGTGATCCACATCTGTCGCATCCAAGCGGTGGAAATGTTAGAACGCGCGGCCTCCCGTGGTAGCCTGATTGCTCCGGGTAAATGAACACGCTCCACACGTCAGAGCCTCCCGGCCCTCCTGGCAGAGCCGGCTGGTAAACTCCACCAGCAGGCACTGGAGGTGGGGACCACATTCCCAAGTAGCCCCCTTTAAACGCAGATCCACCCGAGGGGTGACATTTTAAGCTGCTCTTGCCATTAGCTTCTTGGTGTGAGGGGCTCTGTCAGACCCCAAAACTGGTCTCCAGGGGAGGAGTAAGGGCAGGCGGGTGGCAAATGGACATTTCAGGTTTGCCAGGAGCACCCTGAGCCCCAGGCCATCACGGTGTCCCCCGGGGCCACATATCCCTCCCAGACATCTGCCTCCTGGAAACATCTCCTTTTCCCTGTAATAGCTTTTCTCATAGGTGATATGATGGCTCAAGTATTATATATTTTATGTGTATATATATAATGTTCTCAAATATTAAAAGGGCTATTATGCAGAAAGGAAAACAGCCAAAGGAGAGAGTTCTGTGGAGTGAGAGTTTAGTTCGATTAAAGAGAGACTTCTTTAGTAGCTGCACGTGAACTGCCCATGAGAAGGGTCCTCCTAAAATAAGAAGTTTCCTCGGAGAGTCGGAGTGGAGCCCCTTGGCTGTCTGAAGAGGTGACTGGAGAAGGGATTTGGACTTTGAGGTTGACTTTGCACTGAGGTCACTTTCTGATTCTCCGGCAGTGGGCATTGACTCGGGGATGGAGTGAACCCGCTCATCTCAGGATGACACACACGAGTTCTGCGTGTCAACACTGTTGACTCCGTTCTTCTGACCCTCGCCGTAGATCCCCGTGGCAGACTGATGGAGGGTGGAGGTTTCCAAGGGGCAGCACAGCCTCTCCCCCTTCAACCACCTCCTCATTTTGATTCCATCCACTTTTCCTTTTATAGCAGCCATATATCATATTTATAGCATGTAACGCTTCAAGGTTAGTGTCTGAAATGTTGAGTCAGAAAAAAATGGCCTCTCCCTGGACATGGGGAGATTTCTGTTCATACTTAGGAGACACGGATTGACACGTCGTGGCTTGATTTCATTTTGGAAATGGAGCAACGCCATAATTCACTGAGACAGAGTCAAAAAGCTGCTGTCCACCCAGCTGCACCTGCCAGACGTAGAATACTGTCAGCTTGGCTATGGGGCGAGAGATTTGCAGACATGTACACTTACCTCATTTCTCACAGTCACGTCAAAGTATTACTATCTGGAAAACCCTTGTCACCTTTTTCTGGAGACTTCGGTACTTCGCCTGACTTTGAGAAATGCATGCATTACTTGGACATTCCTATCTTCACATTTCTGACACCGAGACCATGGTGAGTGAAGCAAGAACTGGGAAATCTAATAATTCTCAAGTATGAGAAAAGTAATTAAGGGAACACACAAAATTGAACACTAGGAATGAATATAAATGGAGTGGAAATTGACCCAACATGTATCTACAAGCTAAGAGCCAAGAGTCGTCCCTCCCAACAAACCACACATTTTCAGTCTCAGACATGCAGCCTGATGGATTTTTCAGATCCCTGCCTTGTGCATGCCGTGGGTCAGTGAGACTTTGAAAAGACTGACTACTTCTGGAAGAATTCTGTTTCCTTGACAACATGCCTTGCTGCTTTATGTCTCATTTGCCTCTTTATATTTTCACCATCTCTGAGGAAACCGTGACAATTAAATTATACTGCGGGAGAGGAGACTTTGACAGGTAAGGCCCTCAGTTCTAGGGCCGTCGAGGAAGTTCTGGCTACTGTGGCATCTCATCCACAACACAGCGCAAGTCTACTCTTTGCAGAGAAATTCGCAGCACCTGCTGAAACCACCACAGAGCTCCAGAGATGTATTTTTAGACACCTACATGTGCATTGGTATGCAATCAACTTAACAAATGGCTCTCCAAGGTGGGGAAAAACAAAGCCCCGATCGCTAGCACTTGCCAACGTCCATGGTGTAAATATCCCATCATGGCTGATTTCGAGGAGAATGTTTACCAACAACTTGCAGAATTTCTGAAATTTTCACAATTGGCTCTAGCCTACCACTGTGAGGCATGTAGCTATTGGTTACCTCATTGAGAGTGTAGATTCTAGAATATTCCCATCATCCTAGTGGGTTCTATTGAACAGTAGCACTCTGTTTACTGTGTGTATTTTTCATTGCATTTATCATTGCCAGCACAATATGTATTTATAGTTGTCTGCTCCAACAACTAGAAGTCAGCTCCCTGCAAATGATAGAAACTTTCTGTGCAGTGCCTGGAACATGGGGGTCTCCTAATTTTTATCAAATGAATTGTTCAGTTTCACTAAGCCCTTTTCCAATGAAACTGAACAAAAAAATAGTAACAGAATAGCTATTATAAATGAAAGTCTCTCTTTCCATTTCTCAGCTGAGCGCCGTTTCCCCCAGCCAGGTTGGTAAATGTTGGAATTCTTCATTCCGGGAACAGGGCTTTTATATCCTTGGAGGCTCTGGCATCTCCGGTGACTTGGGGACCCCAAAGCCACACCATTCCTTGAGAAAACCTGGGATTCAGATCAGCAGGGCCGATGGCTGAGAAAGTACCTAGCAGATGCCTTTGTCCCCTTTGTCTCAGCAGCCTCCTTTTCTTTCCTCCTTGTAGTTTAACTTTCATTTCCACTCCTTTGCTCTCCTTCATCCACCCTCTTCCACAGCAATACTTAACTCTAAGAGCCTTCTCCTGCTAGGTGAGGGTTGGAAAGTCAGGTGTGCAAACAAAGATGCTAGCTGCTTCTAACACACCTTTACTTTCTCCAGTGCTGACACTAAAGAGGAGGAGGAGGAAAAATACAGGAGAGTACAGCTGACAAAGACAGGGTCCCTTCCAACTGACTGTCCTCAGTGGTTCCTGCCATAGCGTGACACCCTCAGGGACGTGCTGTCTGTGAGACGGCGGTTGGGCCATGCCACTCTAAGAAGGCGTCTAGGATTGCCTACTTGTAAGATTTAAAAGACAAGCTGATGAAAAAAAAAAAAAAATCCCAAACCAACAAAAAAGCTGTATTAGGGGATCATCTTTTAAAGGCTCACTGAGTGAATAGCTCAGTACTGTTTTTCAAGCAGTCACAAAATCTAGAATTAATCCATTCGTGTGCCACCAAATTTGCCCTGTTTGATGGCATGTCACAAGCCTCTGAAGACTAAGAACCACTGACTTACAGTCTAGTCCAGGCAGTTACGTTATAACCATTCCTTTTCCAATTCTAGAACCTTCCAACTCTAACTGAAGTTCAGTTGGGGAAACTAAGGGTGAGGGTATAGAATCAATAGTAGACCAGTGGGAGAGAGAATTTTAGAAAGAAAGTTCTTACATTGGTCTACTTAGGTGAGCACTTGGTTCTCTTAAGTGTCAGTGCAAGATGGGTTTTGAGGCAAGAGCTTGTGTTTCACTTGGGTTTTAGGACTTAGCCCAGCTTTTCAGCAGGACTTTCTTCCCCTGCCCTGCCTTAGAATCCCTCCCCATGTGCCCACAGAGCACGTGGGCCGCCATGCTTGTTTCTGAGGCACTGTGACATCACTGCTCCCCTTCCCACTGTCTTTGGAAAGAACGGCTTTGTGGATGGGGCTTCCCACCCCAGTGGATTCAGCCAGAGACTGAAAAATCTCCTGGAGAACCACAGTGATAGAAAAGTGGGGCATATTGAGATGGCCGCATTGAAAAAGACGGTCTTCACAAATTCTCTGCACAGTGACTGAAGTTGCTTTAGTGTTGACATAGCTACTGATCATTTCTAAATCGCAAGCCAAGCACAAAGTAAAAATTCCGAGTGGTGCAGTGGTAAGAATGTTGAATTATACATCCGGACAAAGGGGGTTTAAGAAATAGCTCTGGTCCTGCATAGTGGTATGTTTCTAGGAAAGGCCCTAGGCACCAATTTCTAAATCTGAACTTATTGAATAAAGATAACAGTATCTGTCCTTTTTGTGCCGTGGGATAACTTATTAACACCAGTGATTTATCCTTTCTTTAGTGGTTGCTGTATGCTAGGTACTATACTAAGTGCTCTCCTTGCCTCATCTCATTCAACTCACAGCCCTGTGAGCTACTCCTGCTATTATCTCTAGTTTTCCAATGAGGAAATCAAGGCTCATTGTTAAGTGGCTTGTCCGTGGGGCACAGTGAGTTGGACGGGGAGCTGGGACTTCCAGCCCAGCTTTGTCTTACTCTGAAGGCCATACTCGCTACCACGTGCTGTTGTTGAGGGAGGGATGGGGCAAATGAAGGTGGCTGTGAAGGAGCTCTGGGGGCAAATAAAACGTGTTGCATAGATGCAGCTGTTATCATTGATGTGGAGCAGGAATTCTGGCCAAAGAGCAGCCAGATGAATTTAACCCGCTTGCTGTCTGCGGCCTCCGTTTTGCTTGGGAAACAGCAGCTTTGTGGTTGATAGACTTGGCTGCAGTTGAGCATTTTGGGCACCTTCATAAGTTAAGACTGGCCTGTTGATTCTGTCCATGAATTTTGCTGCAAGTACCCAGCCTCGGATAGCACAGAGCAGCACATACACTGGCTGATCGTACCCCGTGGAATGAGGGCGAGTTGGAGATGGTTCTCACACTGTTTCTGGGACTTCTCTTTGGTTCAAATATGAATTGTAAGCAATGTGATAAACTCCCTAAGAACTTCAGGCACTCAAGAAGCTTCCCTTAAACCCCCTCAGGGTCCTTGTTACCTCAGCCTCAGCTCACTCCTGTTCCAAGTCTTGGCCTGGTGCTCTTGACCGCTGCCCCCATTCCTGGCCTGGGAGCGCATTCCTGTCTTTGGATTTAGCACCTGTTTGCATTGTTTCTCTTTGTTGACCTTGCTTGGCTCCTTCTCAAGGACTTTGGGTTGGACTCTTGTCTCTTAACTCTCAATTTCAGATTTCCTCTCAGTCTCAACTATCCAAGCTGTCTTCCAGTTGACCACCTGCAGACTGTTTATTTGGCTGTCCCCGTCCCCTCTGAGGGGTGTTTCCGATGACTTCTTCTGTAAACCACACCAATGGACCATTGGGTCTTTGGGCTAATTCTCTAGGGTCTGCACATTCCATAAGGACTATTGTTTTTATCTTCTTGATTACATGGATCCCCTTACTAAGTATAGATTTAATTATAGCAGAAACCTTGTATATCTGGCTTTCTAGTGTCTATAAAATAGAATCTGGAAGAACAGAAACAAGATAAAGCTGTCCATTCTTCCCTCTTCTATTCAACATTGTGCTACAGATTATAGCCTAGGAAATTAGCAAAGAGAAGTAAAAGGCATCCAAATGGAAAGGAAGAAGTAAAACTGTCTCTGGTCACAGATGGCACAATCCTATATATGGAAAATCCTAAGAAATCCATTAAAAAACTATTAGAGATAATAAACGAGTTCAGCAAGGTTTTTAAGATAAAAGGTCAATATACAAAAATCAATTGTATTTCTATATACTCGCAATGAACAACCTAAAAATGAAGTTACGAAAACAATTCCATTCAAAGGAGCATCAAAAAAAAAAATAAAATAACTAGGAATAAATTTAACAAAAGAAGTGCAAGACTTGTGCTCTGGAAAGTACAAACGGCTGTTGAAAGAAATTAAAGAAGACCTGAAAAAAATGGAAAGACATCCTGCCTCCTGGGATTGGAACACTTAATATTAAGATGGCGATGCTCCCCAAATTGATCTACACAATCTCTATCAACATCCCAGCTAGCTTTTTTTTTTTTTTTTTTTTGGCAGAAATTGACAAGCTGATCCTAAAATTCATATGGAAAGTCAAGGGGCCCAGAATAGCCAAAACAATCTTGAAAAAGAACAAAGTTGGAGGACTCGTATTTCCTGACGTCAAAACTTACTCCAAATCTATAGTAATCAAGACTGTAGTACTGGCATAAGGATAGGCATCAAGATCCATGGAATGAAATTCACCGTCCATAAATAAACCTATGCATTTATGATCACTTGATTTACAAGTTGCCAAAATCAGCCAACCAGCCAGCCAACCCACCCCCACAAGGTTTCGAAGGAAGGGTCTTTGAGGTGTTGTTCTCCCTCGTGTCACATCTGACGTGGGGTGATGGTTCCCCGTGCAGTTCTCCCCCAAGTGGCCTCTCGGGGATCCAGGATGCCTCTCAGTCACCACAGGAGGGGAAGAGGGAGAGACTGGAGGAAACCTTTTCACCAGAACCCAGGCACCTACCATCACCCTAAGCAGGAGGAAGGTTCACGTGCGTCCAGAAGAGGAAACGGGATTGGTAAGCACTTGGCCAGTGTGCTGGGTTGTCCTGCTGACAACTTGGTTATTCTGGGTCAATCTGGAAACTGTTTCCCGGAATCCACTCCCCTTTATGGTCCTGACTGGAATTGGCAGAAACGAAAGCGTGGGCGATTCAGGAGGCTGAAGCAAAGCAGCAGTTCCTACACACTGGCGTTTAAAGGTGGCGTGAGTAGGGCACAGAAGCTCTTTCTTGCTCTTCCCAGCTCTTGCTCTCGTCCAGCTCTCCTTACACATTCACAGCTCCACTCGCTCACCCGCCGGATAGTTCCCTGCCAACTCACGGAAGCAGTAGCCCTGGAGAGCCAACGACCTCTGCAGACCTCACACTGGCCCCCTCACGGCCCCATCCCAGCATCTGGAAGCGTCTACCCACCAGATTTCCCTGCAGGCTCCGGAAAGCCCGGGGCTGGGTGGCTACCTTTGTCTGATTCCTCATCTTTTCCGGCCTGTGGTTCTGCAGCCCACAGCTCCCACCTGCCACAATCCCGTGACCCTGTTCGTGTAATAAGCACCTTGTTCCGTAGTTCCCGAGGTGGTTCTGCTTCCCTGGTACAGCCCGTCTTGTCTCCAGTGTCCTCATCCTACTCCACGTGGGCAATTTAGGACTCAGGCTGAGAATCTGTTTTGGCGTCTGGGAGCTCATCAGTAGATTATTCTTTGAACCATGTCATTGCACTGATGTTCTTTCTCTTCCTCCGTCCACTTAATGCTCCATGTGATTCAAATGTCAGCCAACAAAACAGATTCATCCATATCTCCTCGTTAAGTGAGTCTGGGTTCCCCTTAAATTCCATACTGTTTGCCACCATGGAGGCCATTGTGTGTTGAGAAGAGGCATCCAGACGTCCATTCTCCCCCTGGGCCCATTTGGAGGCCCTGGATATAGGCTGGGATGGGCCTGCCAGGAGTATCGGGAAGATCTGGGCTTCACTTATGCCCCAGCTTCAGTGCATGGAGCCGAATGTGCTTCTTGGGGAGAAACAGATGATCCGACCACCCAACCACAATGACAGCATGGACCTCCACAATAAAATTAACTCAATCTTTGAACCTGAGGTTGGGAGTAGTATCTGGGTATCTAGATACTCTTTTTATAAGGCCTCCGAGTTGGTTAAGTATGAGTAGAGAAGAAATGTTGAACTTTAGCTGTGGTTCTCACCACGGACTCTGCTTATGGATTCTCCTGGCCCTTCTAACAGCTCGGCAATCCTGGGGGCCATCGTTGGCGGGTGACCGATCGTTTGGTAGTGTTACGCTCCCAGAAACCATTGGCTTTTTTTTTTTTGAGTGTGATAATGTTATTATGGCTATGTTTAAGAAAAGAGTCATATTTTACAGATAGATGCTGAATAGTTACAGACGAAACAAATAGAAGCAAAAGCTCCCCAAGGTACCGTGCTGTCAGCCAGGGACACCTGGATGACGCATTCAGTTCACCACGTGGGGGCCGGCGGTGTCTTGGATGCAGAGGCGGCCAAGGCTGCCCCGCTCCCGAGGAGCGCGTGGCCCGGAGGGGAGACAGACCTGAAGATGTTGGTCTGTGGTCTGAAGTGGTCTTGAGGTGGTCTGAGTGAGGTACACGGAGAGGACAGATGTGAGTGTGGGCAGTGCTCCAAGCAGACATCAGAGAAGACCTTTGGGGGTGCAGTGGTGACTTGGGGACTCCTAGAGGGACCACCTGGATGATCACGTCACCTCCTGCAAGGTGTGACCTTCTAACTCTTTTGACTTGGTTCGAATCACATTTCTGGCAGAGAGCAGATCCCAGGTGGGTAGGTGTGGGCAGCTGTGGACTGTCCCCCCAAGAAAGTCTCCGTGTCGGGGGGCCTGGTAGCCGCCCAATGCCCCAGAGCAGGAAAGAGGACACAGGGCAGTGATGGTTTCAGTGACCTGTTTTGACTTGAACTAGCCAAGGTACAGGTGAGCCGTGAATGACCTCACCCTCGTCACTGACTCCCCAAGGCTCCGGTGGAGGCCACCTGCCCGGAGACCACCCATTTAAGGTGGAGGGCTGGGGGCTGGGAGCCCGGCTGAGCTGTCATCTTCCTTTGAAAAGAAGACACGTGGAACTTCCCATCTGCCCTGTTCTCCTGCGGGTTTCTTCCTCTGTCCCACTTAACCAGGCACGGAGCATTTTAAAAGGCTGTGTCAGTCGGAGGTGGGATAATAGCTCCGCCATTATCTCGAGCATTGTTGAAACAGGGAGGGTGAAATGTCCCTCATTATTCAGGTTCTTCAGAAGCGATGGTGTCGAGCCAAAATGGTCCCATTAACTTTCAAGGCCTTACTTCTGATGCTCTCCACCTTTAAATAATAATTTCTTTTAAAGGAAATGAGGAAAAGTTGAAGGCTATCATTGACTTCGTTACAGCAGTTTCTTGCTTCTGAAGATGCATTATCTATGCATGAGGCTTTGGGCCTTTTTTCTGACGAGAGTTTGATGTACAGTTTTTAGAGTCAAGAAAATTCTCCTACCTCTGATTCACCCCAATTAGGATTTCAAAATGCAGACAAGGGGTATCTGCAGAACAAGAAGCTTCTGGTCTTGTTGGGGATGGCCCCGTGACTCCTGTGTGTGCCTGTGATCCCCACTAAGTTCTGCAGTGGACTTAGCATGTACGTGTGTCTGACAGCATGTATGACTTTGGGCCTCACTGCATCCATCTGTAAAGTGGAGCACTGGGGTGGGCTTCCAAAATTCTTCTGCCTCTGATCTTCAGCGTCTCTCATCTTTCTCTGTTGGCATATTCTTAGTTTCGTGCATCAGTGTCACAGTGACGATAACAAGAGCTAACCTTTGTTATGTGCTTACCATGTGCTACTATATCCTTTTATTCAACCCCCTGAACGATGCTCTGAGGTAGTTTGTATCATTCTCTCCATCGCACAGATGACTAGATGCAGCCCAGACAGTTCACATATCTTGCTGAGGATCACACAACTCGTGTGTGTCAGAGCTAGTGTTCAAACAGCCTGACTGTCAGCTCTTAAGTGTGTTTCTGGCTATCTGTTGCCATGTGTCACATCACCCAAAAGCTTCATGGCATAAAACAAGAGCAGCAGTCTTTTTTTTTTTTTTTTTTTTTTTTTTAATCTCTCATGGTTTATGGGGCCTGGGAGTTCAAGGAGGGCTTGGCTGGGTGGTTTTAGCCTCATGTGGTTGCAGATAGACAGACATTGGCTGGAGCTGGAACCAGAGCAGCTGGGAGTTTCCTAGGCTTCTCTCATGGGGCCTTTCCATGTGTTCTCTCCATGGGGATGGCCGGGTTCCCTCCCAGCCTGGCAGCCTCGGGGTAGCCTGACTCTTTACTGGGCAGTTCAGGGCTCCAGGGGCAAGCGAGTCTGGTGGGTAAACTAGAATCGCCCCTCACTTGAAACAACACCCATCTTCTCTTTTGGTCAAAATAGTCACAGAAGCCCTCACTGTTTTGAAGGGATGGGGCATAGACCCCACCTCTCAAAGAGAAGAATGCCACAATCACATTGTAAGAAGAGTATGTGGGATGATGGAAACTATTTGGGGGCCGTGTTTGGGAAATACAGTCTGCCACAATTACTAACTTAAAAATCTTAAATTCTCCATTGCATTTGTGCAGAAATGGCTAGTGGCGTAGAAAAAGAGAAAAAGGAAGGGAGAGAAAGAGAGCAAGAGAGAGAGAAGTGACAAAAAGACAAATGTCTTCCACATCAACTCATAGAGTTACTGCAAAGATGAAAGATAATATATGGGAAGTGCTCAGCTCAGAACCTGACAGCGAGGGGGCCCCGATAATTATTACCAGTTATTAAGGATCCCATTAGCATGTTGAGTTGCGCTCTGTCCCGTGTGCCTCTGAGCTGTACCCTGTCCACGGGGGGTGCTTCGTGCCAATGTGGAATGCTGAAGGAATGCGTGACATGTCCTCAGTGTAATCCTGGATAAAGGACACAGAAACTCATCCCTGGGCTTAACTTCCCTCCCAGAAGAAAATTCCAAGGAGGGCGATGAAAGTAGCCGGGGAGTGGTTGGGGCAGCACTCGGCATTTCCACGTGGAGCACCCTGGCTCATCCCTATCTTAGAGCCCCTTCCATCAAAACAGTCTGCATTCGGCTAAACGTAACAGAAAACCCTGCCATGGCAGCTTCCTTGGTTAGGGTTTTTTAAATTCTCCTGTAATAAGTCTGGAGGTTAGTGGTTCAGAGCTGATGCCATAGCTCAAAATGTTCTCAGGGACTTGTGTTCTTTCAGTCCTCCTGCTCCGCCAGGTTTAACAGGTGGCTTTCATCCCCATGGTGAGCAGATAGCTGATGCACCTCCGGACATCACAGCAGCATTCCAGGCAAGGGAGAAAGGAGCAGGCAGTGGTTGGGGGTACCAGGCTCAGTGCCTGCACCCACTGAGTTCTGTTTCATCTCAGCTCTTCAGTCAGCATCACAACTGCAAAAACAAGATCATCAGTATTTCCCTTCTAAACTGAGGCAGGTCCCAGTGTAAAGGGTGGGATGTGCTGGGGTTTTCCTTGCAGAGTTCCAGGCCGAGGAAGCAAAGCAGATTTTGCCATGACTGGGACAGGCTCAAGTTCTGCTAGGTTTTCTCCACTATATGACTAGGAAATAGAAGGTATCCTAGTTTCTCAGGACTGCCCTGACAAAGTGCCACAAACTGGGTGGCTTGAAACAGCAGATGCTTACTGACCCACAGTTGTGGAGCCCTGGGGTCTGAGGCCGAGGTGCCAGCCACAATCTCCTGGAAGGCTCTGGGAGAGGACCCTTCCTTTCCTCTTCCAGGTTCCGGAGGTTACTGACACTCCTGTGCCTCTGTCTTGGCAGGGCCCCCTTCCCTCTACATCTCTCTCCTTGCAGGGGCACCAGCCTGTTGGAGAAGGGCCCGCCCCATCCCAGGCTGACCTCATCCAACTGGACCACATCTGCAAAGGACCCTGCTTCCAAATACGGTCTCATTCTCAATTGCCGGCAAGTCAGGGCTTAAGCAGATCTTTTGGGGGAACACGATTCAGACCATAATGGAGGGTCTTCAGCCTCCCACGTGGTCCCTGGGCCCCAGTGCTTGGCCTCCCCTGACACCACCCCCTGCACATGCACCGCAGCCTTGGCCTCGGGCTTTCCGTTTCAGAAGACGCCACGGCCCCCTGCACTTCTCCCTCACCGTCTTGCTCACCATTGCAGTTAGGTTGAGGGGTTCTTTGTCTCCTAAGGGACAGTAAGCTTTATGGGGCAGCACCACATGGCCTGGCCCTTTGTAGGACCTCAGAGGATGCTCATGGGACAGGCAGACAGGGCGAGTCGGAATTACACGTGGGAGGCTGAAGAGCTTGGGGACGGGTTTGGGTTGAGTGAGGCTCCCACAGACAGATTGGGGAGCCCCCAGCGAACTCCCCGAGCTCCACCCGGTAGCCTCAGAGGGGGGCCAGGAGCCGGTAATGGCTGCAGCAGCTGGGTCACAGGTAAGCCCCAGAAAGGAGATCAGCCTGCAGAGGAGGGAGCAAGCCGAGCTCTGCGGCAGTGAGCAGGGGACGTTTGCTGATCGTCCTCCTTAAAATAAAGGCACAGGAGGTTCTGGGGACCACGTCCAAGCATGGATGTGCCTGGTTGCTAAACTGGAAAATCGTTTATGAATACCAAATGGCTTTCTCCTTTTTCCTGTTTCTATCACATTATCAATATGCCTTGGTTTTCACTGATTAGCGGAGGAGGAGAAATAAAAAGCAGAAGGAGGCCTGGTTTGTGCTGCAGAGAGGTTAGAAGTTGTTATCGTGGTGCAAAGGGACCGTGTCCGCGCTGGTCGCCTGCCTGGAATCCGAGACCTGGGGAATGAATCTCAGCTGGCTCAGGCACGGGGAGGCACTGGGGCACCTGGTTGGTTTCCCCCTTTTCTTTTGGTGTCTGTCCACTTTGGAGAGGCTGACTTCTTTTCATATCATTACTTATTCTCTCCTCGGAATGTTTGGTTCCCCTTTGTTGATGGATCCTGAGCCTATAAGACCGTTTATGGGCCGACAGATTGGTGACTCGGAAAGAAAGCTTCGGGCATTGATCGCCATCGTAAACGTCCCTGCACACTGGCAGACAGTGGCACACTTTGCCAAGAGGGAGGATTTTCTATCACTTAGAAAAAAATACACAGCAAGGGTTGTTGCTTGTCTCCCACCCAGTATCTTTTTTGCTTCTTTCAAGCCCAATCCTTGAAGGGCCATTCTGGTTTCCACTTCACCCTCCACTTTTGTGAACCCTAATAGTTCCTGGGAGCCCGCCGTCTGGAAGGCTCTTCTCACATTTTCTGCATGGCCGGAGTTGGCTGGCAGCTAATACAAAGCTCTCTCCCTGGCTTGGGGCCAACTTCCATCGGATGGATATGAACCCAGTAAGCCGCAGCTTCCACTGAGAGGGGGGTAAGCCAAACTTATCTCATTTCCCTGTGGGTCCCTCCCAGGTGGGATTGAGGTGGCTTGGCAGGGATTAGCACCTGCTCTTGGATGCCGAGAGGGTGAGGGCCTGGGAGGGGCGTGGCGTGCCCGCTGGGGGCCCCTTGGCCAGCCGTGGCAAACGCCACATTCTGTCAGGGCGCTGGGCTCACCGCCTGCTCCTTCCCCAGCAGGAGAGGGGCTGTGGATTTGTGCCCTGCTGACCCATCTGTGTCGGCTCTGCATCCCGATAGTTCACGCTGGGTTTCACTGGCTGGTGGCCGTTCCCTTCCGGTCCTGCCGGGGCAGCCCCTGCCTCAGTGGGGATGGTTGTGTTTCTCATGAATGCCGTGGGCACCTCGAGGTTGGCCCCATGCGTGGGCTCGGGGCTTTCTGCAGTTTCCGAGTGGATGAGAAAGCACCTGTGCTCAGCCAAGTGGCACACCCAGGGGACAGCACGGGCCGCAGTGTCTTCTCTGCGTCAGGTTTGCATTCCACGCACACACTCAGGAGCTCCCGCTCGTTCAGCAAGCATTTACGAAGAACCTTCTGTGTGCCCAGCACAGGCTAAGCATTCAGGTGGGAGAGTGAGAAGTAGCCAAGTGCAGCGTTAGGGGGCAACTCACAAGACCGCCTCACTTCTAACACCCATTCCAAGTTCAGGGAGTTCCCAAAGCACCCTCAGCTTCCAGAACTTGCTGGAAGCACTCACAGAGCTCACCCAGGCCTTTATAAGCTCTGCTATGGTTTGCTGTAGGGAAACTGTACGCAGTGAAATCAGCCAAGGGACAGAGTGCAGGGTGGGGTCGGGGAAGGAGGCGCTGCGGAGCCTCCTCTGTCCCCTCCGGAGACGTCCGGACGCGTGACCTTGCCGGCACTGGCCTGTGACAATACGCACAGAGTGTTGTCACCCGGGGAGGCGAGCCCGAGCTCGGGGTCCAAGTCCTTACTGGGGCTGCATCATGCACGCACGATGGGTGTGCATGTCACTGGCCTCCATCCCCAGCCCTTCAGGAGGTCGAGCTGATACCACACAACCCCAAGCCCCCTCCCCAAATCACATGGGGCCTCCCCAGTCTCCCCAGGCAAACAAAGACATTCCAGAAGCCCAGGGATCGCCTCCCAGAAGCTGAAGGCAAAGGCCAAATTCTTGACCACACAGGGAGACAGACAGCCAACAACACAGACTGACCCAATGGATAGGATGTCCAGTGATAATAAGGGCCATGGAGGCAAATGAGGCAGGAAGAGGGGAGCACATGAGAGGGGACAGGTTGCCAGTGTGTGCAGGGAGACTGGGGCGCTGCACAGGGGCCAAGGTTGGGGTCCTGGAGCCAGGTCACCGAGGGGCCTCCCTGCAGCCTTGGGGGTTGCTGGCCATGTCAGAGCCTCGGGGGGCTTTGAGCAGAGGAGGGCATGGCCCGATGTGCTTCCCTTCAGGAAACCTCTCTCGGAGCCCTGTGTGCAGCTTCCCGTCCACACCCGCCGTTCCCTGGTGCAGCTGCGTCCCGCAGGGCCGTGGGGAGGGGCAGGGGTGCCTCAGACCCGCAGCCACCGTCCACCCACTTGGGCTCCCGCTGAGGCCACCTCGCTTCCTGCTCCTCTGGTCCCCAACTAGCTGCAGGAGCCTCCCCTGCTGCCAGGCCACTGTTTTTTCTTTAATTTTTCTCATTATTTTTTTAACAGATTTATTGAGATATAATTCACACACCACACGATTCACCCGCTCAATGTGTACAATTCAGTGATCTGTAATATATTCACAGATACGCGCAACCCATCACCACTGTCGATTTGAGAACATTTTTGTCCCCTCCATGAGAAATGTGTACCCTTAGCTACCATCTCTCTATCCCCCTGTGCCATGAGCTACCACGAATCTATGTTGTCTCTGGAATTCCCTATTCTGGATTTTCAAGTGGATGGAATCATGTAGAATGTTGTCTCTTGTGACTCATTAGCTCAACGGTTCCGGAGTTCATCCACGTTCCAGCGCGGGCACTTTGTTCCTTTTAGGGCTCGGTGACGCCCCGTAGGATGCCACACCACATTTTGTGTATCCGTCTACCCTCTGACGGGCATTTGCATGGTTTCCACCATTTGCTATGAAGAACGCTGCTGTGGACGTGCGTACTGGTTGACGTGTGGAAACACGTTTTCGTGTCTCTTGGGTACACGCCTAGGAGTGGAGTTGCTGGGTCGCAGGGTGGCTCTGTTTAAATGCTTGAGGAACTGCCTAGCTATTTCCCACGGTGGCGGCACAATTTTACGTTGCCACCTGCAGAGTGGGTGGTTCTGCACGTGCTCACCAACACTTGTTGTTACCTGACTTCTCTGTTGTTACTGTGCAAAGGTAGAACAGTTCACAAATCCAAACAATGTAAAACGACGGAAAACCCACCCTGCCGTGCCCACCCGTCCCCTGTGCTACCCCCACCCCGTCTACCACAGGAGCCGCGTCTCGTGCTGGTTTCTGGTGCCTCCTTCTGGTTGTTCTCTGTTCAGATGGCAGCAAATGTGAGAATATATTCCTGTACTCCCATTTTCTCACGCAAAAGTTTGCACAGTATATATTGTGTTCTGCACCTTTCTTTTTCACAAACAACATCTCGTGGAGCTCTTTCCACTTCAGTAGTTCACTTCCCCAAGTCTTTCCGTTGCTGTGCAGGGTTCCAGTGTGCCGAGCTTCCAGAGTTTACTTAACCAACCATTCAATGGGAACCCTGGGGCCAGAGAGGGGTGAGTTCCAAATATTAGCTGTTAAGAATAATGCTTCAAAAACTAAAAAGAAGTCATGCTGTAAATAGACTTATGCGTGTGTCATTTTGTCTGTAGTGAGAGACCTGCAGGAAGGGCTGCTGGCTTGCAGGGAAAGTGCGTTTGTCGTTTGGATGGATATTGCCGCCTTTCCGTGCCTAGGGCAGCACTGGCCTGTGCCCCTCCAGCACCTGGGACAGTTCCTGCCCCCCACAGCCTCACCACCAGGGAGGGCTTGGGGCAACTGTTCGATTTTTCATGCCTTGCCTTTTGAAAAGTCAAACGCCGAGAATCTGTGATTTTCTGTGCTCTTGGTCTGAATTCATTTAACAAATACACCTGCAGCACTAATCTGACGAAAGCAGTGGTCTGGGCATTGGGAATCCAGCCAAGTTCCTGCCTTCCCAGAGCTGACCTTCTGGTGGGGAGACCCCGATAAAGACGAGATGTGTGATGCACAGAGAGGACACGTCCAGAGGGATGAGGAGGGAAAACGCTGGGTGCGGTTGTCAGGGTGGCCTGAGCAGGTGGCATCGATGCGGAGACCTGCATGACGCGAGAGAATGACCCCCGTGGCCCTGGTGCAAAACCCTTCCAGGCAGAGAGGTCAGCAGGTGGGAGTGTCCCGAGTGGGGAGGCAGGTGGCAGGAGGGGGCTCGGAGAGAATCGCCACCTCATCCGCCCTCCTGGATGTCAGGAGGCTCAGGAGCAAGGCTGTGTCAGGCTGGAGAAGCACGTCGGTGAGTGCGTTAGGATGTAATCCCATCACACACTCTACCCCGGGAAGCACGTCTTAATCCCTTTGTCCCGGCCTTTAGAAGGAACGATGCACAGTCAAGGCTTTCTGCAGAGCCACCTCTTAGCTCTGGAGGAGACTCGCAGCTCCAGGGGCTCTGGCACCGTGGCGGGCGTCGTGCTTAGTTAACATGCAGCGAGCCTCAGTTAAGAGGGAGCACATCCAGCCTTTTCAGGTGCAGCCATGACATCTCCAATTATAATGGAAATTTTGCTCCTTGGAGATGAAGGGAAGAGCTGATTAGAAGAGATGACAGGTATAAAAGTGAGATGTAGGCACTGGAGAGAGAGTTCTATTCAGCAAAGAGTTGTCTAGAGGCTGTGAGAACTTTTATTTTAATTGAACAAATACCTTCAGACACCGCACTGCCTCCCCGCCTTGGCAAAGCCCCCACACGCGTGGTTGTCGGTGAGTACAGTCTAGGAAACAGAAGTGCTCGGCCTCGCTCCTTCCAGGCAACCAGAAGATAATGGAGGCCAAGCCACTTCAAGGGCAAACCGCTCCCAAGACAGGTTGACCCTGAATCCGGGGAGATGTGGAGAAGTGCCGTGGCCTTTTGGGAGCCACAGTTAGCAGAGCTCAAAGGCTCGCAGGCTGAGTAACGGCAGACAGGAGTTTTCAGAAATGCGACGAAGGAGACAAACCCCTTTAGAAGACAACAGTGTCAGGTTCCATGAACGCAACGCAAGGTGGTCTGATCCAAGTGTCGGGCACACCTAAAACCTTCATGAGTGATTTTTATAATCACATGTTCAAAAAGAAAGGAACGCAGTAATCATGAGGGAAAATATTTTTCTATCTTTATTTTCCAGGCACTGGTATAGTCCTTCCTGTGTTCTAAGCGCCTTTCAAACACATTCTCATTTGATCCTTGTCATGGTGCCACAGTAGAAATTCTGTTATCCTCCCCACCTTAAGATGAGGAAACTAAAGCTCAATGAGTGAGTAGTTTGTCCCTTAGACCCTGGGCTTCCCTAAACCCCTCTCGTTATGTCATGTGCCATTTTATTTTGGTTTCCATTTGTCTGTAGGGGGGTTGGGTACCAGTTTGTTCAGTACTTAGATCTTCCAGAGGTCTAATTTGGCCTCAGGGGCCCAGATTTCACACAAAAGAACAAATCAGCGTGTTAGTTATCGATTTTTAGGAATACCGCGTAGCAGCAAGAAGTGACAGTAATAAAATCCCCGAACTAGTTTCTTCCTGAGCCTTCCCTGTGAAGTCGAGGCTCTTGTGATGGACAGAGCCCTTGTGCCTTGATTGCAGAAAGCCTGTGTTCAGTCAACACTTATTTTCTGAGGCACAGATACTGTTTTAGGTGCCGGGGATATAATAGTTCATGCAGCAGACAAAACTCCCTGCCCCACATTCTAGTGGGGAACTTAAAACATAAATAAATAAAATTCGTAGGGGTTTTGATGTTGAAAAATGCTAAGGTAAAGCAGAGAAGGGTGGGCACACTGTTGGCTGAGCCTGAATCCTTGCAGAATAAAGCACAAGATGATCACTTAATCGAGGCAGAACAACTTTGATGTGCAGAGTGCCTACCAAGACAAACCGAGTTGTAGAAGCCTTACCATGTAGATAACTTGCTCCCTATCCTGTTGGGTAAGATCTTGGTTAAAAAGTGAATAAAGTTTCATGGGGGACTCTGTTGGACAGCCAGCCAGCAGCCATTCCCAACCACATTCTCCCTTGCATACCGGAGGTGGTTATGTGACCCGTTTCTGACCGGTTAAAGGTATTGAGGCCTTCAGGGAAATATTTTCCTCCCATCCATAAGGAGAGAGGCATGAAGAGAGCTCCTGCGCTGCTCCCTGCTTTTGCACTTGATCATGAGGGTATGATTTCAGGAGCTGTGGCAGCCTTCGTTTGTGAGCACGAGTCCATGACCTAAAGAGCCAGAGCCTTGTGTACGGCCAAGTCCCAGGGCTGAACGTGCCTCGGTCCTTGAAATTCTGAGCAGCAGAACTAGCTGGGAGTCCCCACGTGTGAATTTCTGTTGAGCAAAGAGTAGAAGCTCTGGGCATCTGTTGGGGATTGACTTGTGTCTCTCACGAAGGGTGTGTTCATCCTAGTTCCATGTGTGTGAGCCCATCTGTGAACAGGGCTGTTGGAGATGTTATTAGATAAGGTGAGCCCATGCTGAGTGGGCTGTGCTTTCGTCCAATGCACTGAAGTCCTAATAAGCAAAGGAAATTGGACATGGGGGAAAAGCATGGGAGGAGCTAGAAGTCAGTGGAACCCAGAAGAGAAAGGAGAGGACAACGCCATGTGACGGGAAGGCCAAGGAGCTCACCAGGCAGAGTACTACCAACCCTGGGAGGAAGCCAGCCTTCCAGCCCCTGGAACGTCAGCCAACAAATCCCTGTTGTTGAGCCAGCCTTGTTGGTAGTTGTCATGGCGGCTGGGCAAACTGTGACGCCAGTGTTCATTCTGTTGCCTTTCAATTGCAGTTGAAATGATTCCTCATTGCTACATTTTTTAACGAACAGTCCATTAAAACATTATAATTTGTCCCCAAAAAGACTTGACAGAAATGTTCATAGCAGTTTTATTCACAAAAGCCAAAGACTGGAGGTAGCTCAGGTGGTCAGTAACGGGAGAGTGAATGAGCAAAGTGTCATGTGTCCATACCACGAGCACCGCTCAGCAACGAGGAGGAAGGACGCCCGAGATGCGACCACGTTAGGAGCTGCACTTGCCTTATGGGGAGTGAGAGAAGCCAGACACAGCAGGCTGGGGACTGTGTGCGTACATTTACAGAAAGTTCCACAGGGAACCTTTGGTGGGGGGCAGGGTGGGTAGTAAGTGGGAGAGGGGATGAGGGAACTTAGGTTCTGAACCCCGAAAGAAGTGCAGATTGCACAGGTTAATGCAACACGGCACAGCTAAGATTTGTGTATTTCTTTGTCCGTGAATTTTACCTCAGATAAAAAAAAAAAAAGCAGAACCTTAACAAAGCTCAAACTCAAGTTAATAATATGGATGTTAAAACGTTAGGGGTGAACTGCACTGCCGCGGTTTGAAATGCATCAGTGAAACAATGATTCAGTGGAGGGCTAGGGGGCGGACAGATGGACAGATACATGATAAAGCGAGCCTGATGAAACTGTAATCATAGAATTAGAATTAGGGCATGTGTGTGTTCACTGTGCAATTTCTTTAACATATTGCATGTTGGAACTTTTCATAATAAAATGTTGGGGGAAAGACACAAATGAAGCCGTTGCAGAAGGTGTTACTGGTAAAATCCTGCGCGGTTTACACCTTCCTTTGGCGAAGGCCGTTTTACAGAAATGAGATTTGGTCCACAGAGGTTAGGAAGCCAGGGTTGAAGCCATCCTTCTTGGGATTGAACTGTTTATGCTAAGCTGCAGGCAATGCCAGGGAGGAACGTCTCAGACAGATACAAAAGGGGCCACATCAGTCACCAAACAATCTTTGCCTTGAAGACCAGAATGGACCTGTAAGCTGGGGACGGCAGGATTGGATGCCATTCAGCGTTTCAGCCGGGATCGCTGGGAAGCAGGCACCAGCAGCCTCACCCTTGGGGAAAGCCTGGGTAGGCTCCAGGCTTTTCCCTTTTATTAGAACCGACATCTTACGTGGCATGAACAAATGTGCACTGAAGGCTCTGAGGCCCAGCACAGCCCTTTCAGGGCCCTTGTGGATAAAGCTTGTGTTTTCTGGGCCGCTCATTTATTTGTACAGAAAATGCAGTAATGCGGTGGCAGTTAATGAGATTGAAATGGAAAGTGCTGAGACCTGTACTTCGGGACTCTCTGTGTTTGTCCAGTGCCGTTTTGCGACTAACCCACAGATTTTACCCACAAGAGCTTCAGCCGGGAGGAAGAGACGGCAAAGATCAAGGGGTGTCGGTGCTGTGCAGGCTGCAGTCCGTTCCCCTCCCCACCCCAAGTCGTGGGTTGGGGTTCCTGTGCTCAGGAAAAAAAGAGAAATTGCAGTTCCGAAGGAAACGCGTCCCCGGGCAGACAGACAGGGCCGAGAGCTGCCTGCGGTCACTGCTGAGGCACCAAGTCCCCTTTCCAATAGGGTTTTTAAAATTTTATCCTTTTAATTATGCAGAAGTCACATGAAATCACCTTTACTGAAAAACTTGTTTCAAAGCATTATATATGAAAATACTATCCCTTCTGATTTTCAGCTTCAATCCCCCTCCGTCTCACTTCCTTGAAATAACCATTGGTGTGTGTGCGTGTGCACGCACGTGCGTGTGTGTCCGTGCACATCCATTAGATCCCAGAATCTAGAGGTGGAAGAATCTCTGGTTTGAATTCCAGCATAGATACTTACTTGCTATGTGACCTTGGGGAAGTTACTTAACCTCTCTGTGCCTTGGTTTCTTTAGCTATAACATGAGAATAACAGTACCTATTCCACAGTATTAATTCGTTTAAGATACTTAGAAAAATTATTGGCATGTAGAAAGCAAAATATAAGTATTATGTATTATTACATATAATTTACTTGTAAGATAAATGTCAAAATATTTTGTATCACTGTGTGTGCTTGTGTGCATTAAACATAGAAGGTACTGTGTGTCATATCTGTCACCTTGCATTACTTGCAAGTGTGTCCTGGAGGACTTTCTATATCCACACATTTCCCTCTGCCTCATTCTCTTTAATGGCTATTGAGCCTCACAGCTGCAAACAATTCAAAGAGGCTTCACTCATAAGTGGATTTATTATTTCATGAAACAAGAGGTATGGAGGTGTGCTGCCCCATGGGTTGGTTAGTTCAGGGTTCTCTGATATCCTCAAGGACACTGTTCCTTCCATCTTCCCTTCTTCCGTCCTCACTTTGGTAGCCTTTGTCTTCACACTTGTCCCTCAGAGTCTCAGAATGGCTGCCACAGCTCCGTGCATCACATCTTTACAATATATATGCCTAGGCCAGAAGGAAAAAATGGCCCTTCCCTGTCCCTTTTGTAAGGTCAAGGACATTTTCTCCAGAAGCTCTCTGCCCCTGCAGACTTTGCCTTACTTATCTGGGGCCACAGTTTAATCCCATGCCAATGTCCAAACCAATCACTGGGAAAGGAAATGGAGTTACAGATTTGGGGTAGACCTATCAAGGTTCCTTCTCTGGGACTGGGGGAAGGGAGCTCAACCTCCCTTGAAGTGCTTAGCCACGTGAAATTTGAACACGATGCAGGGCTGTTGGCAAGGAACGAGACAGCGGGGAGGCTGGCTGCTGGGGAGGCAGCTGTGCGTGCCTTTGTCCTCAGCTTCCTGCTGTCACGTCTGGAAAGCCTTCTCTGAAACTGCATGGGTGGCTCTGCCTTTTTCTAAGTCGTCTCCCTTTTTTGGTTTTCATTTTCTTGCCCCTGACATCATTAAGCAGATGTCATTTAAAGCTCATTGGTTTGCTTCCTATCGGTCTCAGCCTCTGTTTATTATTAAATCCCTAGGGCTTCAGCCCTTCTCGAATGTTTTACTCCTATCATCATTTCTGGTTAAACCTTCAGAGAAATGACCATCACTCTGGCGTGACTTGCAGAGGCACGTGTTGGTTCCAGCCACACGCCCCTTCCCTCAGCACTCCCAAGGATGCAGGTATCACCCAGGAAGCCGTTCTCCCCACTTCCCGGAGCTCAGAACCCTGCTCAGCAGTCCACACACTACTTCTAAACACCACTGGTCCCTGTATGTGCCCTGTGAAATCCGTTCTCCTCTTCTCCCTTGGACAATACAGAGCCAGGCTTTTAGGTGGCTAGAAAAAAGAAAAGACTATACTTCCCTCTTTTCCCTTCAGCTAGGTGTAGCTATGTGGCACATTTCTTAACAATAGATAAGAGCAGAAGGGATGTGTACATCTGCAAGTCATGCCCTGAAACGGTACTTGCTTGTGAACACCTTGCTCTTCCCACTGACTGGGAAGCAGATGTAATGGCAGGAGCTGAAGCAACCACCTTAGACCCAG
Organism: Choloepus didactylus; assembly: GCF_015220235.1. NCBI lineage: Eukaryota > Metazoa > Chordata > Mammalia > Pilosa > Megalonychidae > Choloepus > Choloepus didactylus. The sequence goes on along the minus strand of NC_051329.1, from coordinate 3,953,338 downwards.
AGGTGAAAGTTATGTGTACCACAGGGTTTCTGAATGTTAGTATTACGGACACTGAAGCCAGATAATTCTTGTCAAGGGGGACAATCCCTTGGCAGCATCCTGGCCTCCTCCCAGTAGATGGCAGTACCACACTCCAAGGCATGACGACCAAAAATGCCTCCAGACATTGGCAAATATCCCCTGGGGGATAAAGTCACCCCAGGTTGAGAATCCCTGGTGTAGACATTGGAGAGCTGCCCTGCCACCCCTCGAGTGACTCTCTGTTCTGTTATGAGAGAGAGAAATGCACACATAGACTTTTAAAGCAAGTGTTTGGGGATCTGTTTGTTGTAGCAGCATAGCTCATACATCCATACAGTGTTAATCATTTTTAATAGATTCTACAGGACCAACTACAGGCGAATTTATTCTGGGTTTGGATAGGCGACTAGCAGTCGACCCCACCAGATCGCTAGACTTGCTGTGTTCATTGAAATTCTAATGCGGTGTTGTGAAAACTTTAAAGTCTAGAAAAGTTTTAAAATAGGAAGATTTTGTATATAAAAAAATCCAGAGTGATGACTTCTCTTCCGAATCGGCCACAATAGCAGTGGTAGGTGTGCCTTCCATGCTGACAGCCACCCTCCGAGCCCAGGCCTGCACTGTTGCCCAAGTCCCTGCTGCTCCCCGCCATGCTGCTTCTGCACAGTTGTGCTAGCGCCAAAGGCAGGGGGACGGTGAGAAGTCTCCATGACTGACGTTGAAAAATAAAAATAGATTTAGAAGGCTGTGGGCTTCACGAAAGGTGGAGAAGACTGAATTCATAAAAGTGCAGAATGATGTATGTGTGTGCTCTGGATACTGTGTCTTCTAGACCCAAACTTCTTGGGACACATTGATTTGACACTCAGTTGGACCACGGGGGAGAACTTTTGAACTCCACACTCTCTCAGGGGCACTGGGGTGCGTGTTGCCTGTAGATGCTTTGTGCTTGCCCTCATGGCATCTTGTAGCAATTAGCAGTGCACCCAGCATTGGGGGGGGGGGCTGCTACTTCAGGCTCAGGTTTGCCCTCAGGGGTCTGTGCATATTCAAGGAGACACACAGCTCTATTTTAATAAGCACAGTTAGCTTGTAGACCTGTCTGTGCAAGGCTGGACTCAAGCACTGCCACCTCCAGGAAGACTTTCCAGATTGTTCTCTGACCTCTCCTTTCTTTGCAACCCTCCCTGGCCTGTGTATTTTCTGTCCGAGCACCGTGTCATGTTACCTGTTGGGGTTGTGTTTTCATCTTTTTTTGGACCTTAGATTCAGAGGGTTGAGGTTATCATACTCTTTTCACAGCCCATCGTCATCCTCGGCCATGACTGCCCCTCTCTTGCTTCACTCAGTCATTTCCTCCCCTGCCAGGCACCGGTTGAGTGTGCTGCCCATTTTCATCTGAGATGTGTATTTTGTGAACACAGGTGCACATAGTTTGACAACTTACATAAGTGCGGCTGATTTGTCAAGTTCATGCTGTGGCTTGCTTTGTTCATTTAGCGCTAGGCTTCTGAGAACCATCCATGGTTCTATGGTGTAGGTGGCTTAACAGTTCTCAGACTTTGGGGCTTAGGACCCTTTTAAGTGCTTAAAAATCTATTGAGAACCCCAAAGAGCTGCTGTTTATGTGGGTTATGTACATTGGTGTGTATAGTCTTAGAAATTAAAACTGACAAGGTTTTAAAATCCATTTTATAATAACTAATCATAATAACAATCTACTTTAAATATCAATAATAAACCGCTTACATATTAACACAAATATTTTATGAAAAAGATAACTAGTTTGAAAAAAAAAAGTGTGAAGGGTTTCCTTGTTTCACATTTTTGAAAATCTGGTGAAACGAAAGGCACCGATTCCCACCTGCCCGTGCATTTGGGCTGATGTGACATGTTGCTTTGATTGAAGTAGAGGTAGAAGGTCTGGCCCCGTGGAGATACATACATGGAAAAAGGGGGCCTCGTGGTCACCCTGGAGGGGTTTGCAGGGAGTGGGGGGCGGGGTCTGGGGGTCCTCAGGCCTCACTTTGAGAACCAGTGAACACTTTGGTGCCTCACATTGCACATCCTCCCCATTTTACCCATTTTCCTCCAAATAAGTACTTACTTGTCCACATAGTCTTGCCCTGCGCAAGGCTGCGAGCTCCCGGGCATGTGGACAGGGGGCTATTCAGATTGCTATGTGCAGGATTGAGCAGAGTCTAGTACCGTGTCTAGAAAATTCAGTAAATGTTTCCCTCACACCTTCTACATGCCTTTATGGGATGCCCAGGTGGGGGGATACGGCAATGGACGCTGGTTCCTGGGGTGCCTGCTTTCTACTGGACGACACCCTATAAAAAGTGAACGGAAACATACCAGGTGCTTTGGTTAGCGACCGGTGTGAGGAGACCGAGTCGGGCGCCGTCTTAGGGTGGTCAGGGACAGCCTCTCTGCGGAGGTGACCGTTGACCCAGGACTCAAATGACCGGAATAAGCTGGTCCCCGAAAGAGCTGGACGAGAAATGTCTCAGGAAGAGGGAAGGGCCAGTGCCAAGCCGAGGTGCGGGACTCCCCGGGAACGGAAATGAGTGAAGCATCTCCCTGTTTGTGTTTCTCCACGTCTACACGGCAGTAGCTTGGTCCTAATTTCCTGGGCACACAGAGCGTTCAGAGCAGTCCTGAAGTGTTAGAAGTGCACTGTTGACGAGGTCCTGAACAAGCTTTGATTTGTCTCATGTCTGCACACAAGGTGGATTCATCTGGTTCTCGGTTGCTGAGACACGGCTGAGGCCAGCTGGGCCAGATCTCCATCTGGGGGCGTTCGGTTCCCCTCACTGCCAGTGAGGTTGGAGGTGTCCTTGATCCTAAATAGGACACTTTGGGTTTAAGGCGACAGAATCCCAACTCACACTGGTGATGGCGAAACAGAAGGAAATGGATCCAGTCTGGAGGTGGAATTCAGTTCCAGAGTGATCTCAAGTTTCTGCCTCTCTCCATTCGTCAGGCACATCCCACAGGGTAGACAAGATGACCCCAGCAGCCTGGCCTCGCATCCTCTGAGTTTAACACCCTTGGAAAGGGGCGTTCTTTCCTGTCACCGTCAGGAAATCTGTCAAGAGCTCAGACTGGCCACGCCTGAGTCATGGCTCATCCCTGAGCCAACTGCCACTTTTTCTCAAGCAAAAGCATGATTCTATCCCAAGAAGCCAAACTCCAAGGCACACTGCATCAGAAAGGAAGCTGCAAACAGTCAACTTGTGAACTGAGAACAAGGTTCCTCATTAAAATCCTGCAGTGAGAAACCACCTATGAGGCTTGCAGGCCGAAAGTTCCTTGTAAAGCAGGCTTTGGGGTGGGAGTGGGGGATTCCTTGGCTCTCATTTTTTCCTTACAGAAAGGGCATGTGTGGAAACAATGGATTCCCTGAGGGTGAGGTGTCGCTCTCTATGAAGACTGGCTTTGCAGACAGTGCTCTGTGAATATGGGGTTGCCCTTCTTGGGGAGTGGGGTAGAAGACTGTCCTCACTTCTGTGGCAGGGGTCATCATAGTTTGATCTAGTTGGTGTTCCCAGCTAATCGGCAAGGCAGACTCTTAAGGGAGTGGATTACCTGCCCAGGAACCATCCTCCTGCCTCCCCTGGAAGATTTCAGGGGTTAATGTCCTAATCTCAGGATGGAAGAGCTGTGATTGGCTTAACTCTGGTCTCCTTGTCCAGCTAGGGTGGTCTTGTGCCCTGATGGAAAGGCGAGTCTCGCGGTGGGCTTCGGGGATGGAGCCCTTGAAGGGCCTCCTGAAGGGAAAGCCTGTCGCCGTTGCCCCCACCTGCTGGGGATGACGGTGAGAGGACGGGAGTCCCAGGGCTGTGGCGGGGTATCCCGAGAAAAGGGAGGGAAGCCCGAGAGAGTCCTGGAGACACGGTCCCGCCCACCTCCACCCGTCTTGTTCTTTGAGATAAGGAAATGTCTTTTTCCTGAAGCCCCTGACATGCAGCCGAAAGCATTCCTCACCCATAACGTCAGATCCGTGAACTGCTTTCTGTGCTGATACCCAATGGGTTGTTCAAATTTTCTTAAATTTTTTTACAGAATTAAAATCAAACAGTGTTGTTTGTTCTTCGGTGATACTTCTCCCAAGTAGAGGTTACTAGATGAATCGCCTTCTTGACTTAGGGTTGTTTCTCTCGGGACACCTGCCAGGGTTGGCACAAACGCAGCCCCTGCCTCTCAGGTTCTTGAGCTCCACAGCCGCAGCTGCCCTCCGTTCCTTAAAGTTCTTCTCGAGCGGCCATCGGGACATCCCGGCTTCTGGGTGGAGCTTGAGGGGCCACCCCAGGATCCCCTGTAACACATCACCCACTGGCTTACCTGTGCAGACAGCTGCTTGCCCCAAGTCATGTTACTTCTTACTAGTTTCAGTTTTAGAAGGTGACATTTTCTAACCTTGTCCTAAAATTCCAGAGCCAAACCCTCTTGGAGGCCCATGGACCCTTCTGCACTGAATATGAACAAAATTCATTGCTAAGTGATTAAACTAATATTATCAACCAAAATTGTGGGTTTTTTTTTTTTTTTTTTACCCCTGAATTTAACTTCAGTAGCATACGGAGATCTGAATTCTGTGTACGTCCACCCAAGAGGCAGCACAGAGCAAGAATTAAGAACACAGATTCTGGAGCCCAAGTGCCTTAATGAGTTGGTGCCTCATTTTCATGTGAAGGAGTTTACATTTGAGGGGCTGAGCAGATAGCTCCAGGGCTCTGTGGAAGCTTCCTGAAGAGACAAGAGGGGCACCCGGGATGCAGTGATGGCCTTTATTTGTCTTCGTAGCAGGAGAACCATGTCAATTGGGGCCTTGCCATTTAGGCGCTCAGAATCCAAGATGGCAGGCCGTGGGCACCAGCCTCCACAGCGCTGCCTCGAGAGCAGAAAGTCAACACTGAACCATCAGGTGTCAAGCCCCGCGATGCAGCCCTCTGTGGGCAGAGACCCGGGGTCTTATTTTCTGTATTTCAGAAAATCAGGTTCCCTGCTAGTCATGGGGCAGGCACTTACTCAGGGCGTATTTACTGAAGTTATTCAGTGAATGTTTGATGAGCCCCTGTCACGTGCCGAGAGCCATTCTGGGCCCTGTGGCTCCAGCCAACGAACAGGCAGCGTGTGGAGCTTATATTCCAGGGGGAGATGGATGTTAACAAAAGATAAACGACCATGGATGCCAGGAGGCCCCAGAGAAGGGTAAAGTGGGCAGAGGGACAGAGAAGGGAGGCTGAGTCCCATTTTGAAAGGGGCTCTCTGAGGAGAGAGCAGGGCAGGGAGGGACGTGAGGCTGCCGGCCACGCAGACAGCGGGGAGGACGCCCGGGAGGAGAGTCAGGGAGACCACACTCAGAGGCCAGAGCAGCTCGAGCCCCACGTGGCTGGAAAGGAGCGAATGAGGGTACAAAGTGGGGTGGGGGAGCCTCGACCGAGTGAACGAGAGTAGAGAGGCCTAGAAAGTAGTGGGGTCTGGGTTCACAGCCGTGCAGGTGGACTCGAGAGCACAGGCCCTCTGACTTCTGGAGGAGCGCGGCCACCCCACACACCGTTTCAAGTTTCCCTTCGCTCCACTGAGCCGCCTGCCACCTCTGGGAATGGAATCCTGGAAAATGTGTGCAAGAAGTGGAAAGCAATCAGGTTGATCCCTGCCTTCTGACTTGCACCCCAAAGAGAGAAGAACAAAAAGACAAATTTGGGGGGCAATGAGGTGGGGGGGTTCTAGAAAATGGCTGGGATGGGGTGTTTCCCCAAGCCCAGGGGCTCCGGGTTGTCATCACGGACTTGCTGTTTGTTAGGAAGGAGCTGTGCTTCCTTGCTGGGGAAAGCAGGGCTATTGAGGGACTTGGGGCTCCTTCAGGGGTGAGTTAGGGGGTCGTCATCATCAAATCCCAATGGGCCAGCTGCCCGCAGCCTAGGGCCCAGCCAGCACAGCCCACGAGCAGGCCACGGGCACCTGCGAGACATCACTCAAGGAGCCGTTACAGATTCGACACATGCTCTTTTGCACTTTCTGGGTTTCATTATTAACACATTCTTTTGCACCAGTGGCTCTCAACTAAAAAGTGTTCTGATTGCCTGTCAGGTTAAGAGTGGTGTGTGTGTGTGTGCTTGCACGTGCATGTGTGCATGTGCCTTACCCTGATAGAAAAGTGCAGCTCAGGGACAATACTTCTGTCCAGCATTGAGCCCAGGGGCTTTAACCGACACGTCAGGCTGCTCAGGCCAAACCCTAATTCTCTGTCTCTGGGTTCTCACCTGTTTTAAAAGGAGCACTGGAATGGCTACTCGATGGAGTGGTTAGGAGGGTAAAAAGAAAAAAGGGAAATGTGGAGAAAGCCTTTAGCAGAGAGCCCGGCTGAGACTAGACATGTTAATAATGGGTATTAGCAGTTGCTGCTGTGTTGATGTTGTTGTTTGCTGTTGTCGCTATGGGACATTCTCCCTGACTTGGCAGAGACCCCGCCCCGTGGCTGTCCCTGCAGCACCCGCAGAACCCAGTAGATGAAGGCTGCCGGACTGGCTTGGTTCTGCTGGCTGGCATTCAGCCAACACGGCCAGTGGGCTCTGCCCCCAGACGTTCTGTCTTCTCGTCCTATCGCCTCACCCTGGGCCACAGTGGGACGCGCCCTCCTGATGGTTTGCTCCTTAAATAAATTACCTGGTGACAGTAGGCACAGTGAGAATTGTGACGGATCCTAAACCTCCTCACCTGTCTGCATATGGGAATCCCAGAGCACCAGGTGAGTGGGAGGTGCTGGGAGAGCACGCTCAGGTTTTTCTGGCAGTCCTGCTGCAGTGTCCCCTGCATGCCGCCATGTCCCCTGCGTGCCACAGTGTCCCCTGCATGCCATGGTGTCCCCTGTGTGCCACGGTCGCCCAGCCAGGCCAGGACACAGCGGATCCTCGCTTTGCCTTGGAGCAGGTCTTAGCAGCCTCAGCGCCTCTGATATTCTGGGCTGGGTCGTTCTCTGCTGTGGGGGCTGCGAGCAGCACCCCACCCCCCAGCCCCTGGTCGTGGCGACCACAACTGTCCTGGTTGAGGACCCTGCCTTGGCGCGTACTCCAGGGTGGTGTCTGGGCAGATGTGTACAGCAGGTGTGGGGCCGGGACCCTGCCGGGTGTCCTGCGGCCGATTTGCTGTGCGGGCACAGCCGGGTGGGCCGAGCTCCTGCCCCGGTGGAGGGCACTGAACTGCGGGGCTCTGCAATGCTTTTCATTTCAGAACCGAAGGTTCACTTTGCAATTTGACCCTTTCCGGAATGGCACCTTCTCACGGCATCCAAACTGCTCCCCCCCACCAAGGTTTCTATAGGGTGTTTGTTGTTTCTGTGCATCTCAGGAATACTTTATATTAAAATATTTTAATATACATTGATCCCATCAGAATGCAAAACCTGATGTATTAAAAAAATACAGAGCACCACGATAAAGACTATAAAGTATTCTGGTCCAAAATAGTAAATCTCTATTGAAATAGAGATTTCAACCACATTTCTAGATCAAAGGAAATACAAAGTACAGGGGAACAAAATAAATAACAATGAAAGGACATAATCAGACAAATCCGGAAGGTGGATATTCTGTAGGGAAAATGTCTTAGTGTCTCCAAAACTAAAAATACCAATTGCCTAAGGGAAATAAAAAGGTTAATGGAGTAAAAGAGATTTTCTAAGGATAAAATGAATAAGTTCTAGGTGTAGACCTAATTTAGATTTTGATTGAAGCAAACTGACTATGTAAAATAACTTTGACATAACTGTGGAAGTATTTTTTTAATGCAGTTTTATTGAGATACATTCACCCACCATACAATCCATCTATAGTATACAATCCATGGCTCACAGTATTGTCACATAGTTGTGAATCTGGAATTTTTCATGTTAGGAAAATATTGTTTGTTTTGTTAGGTATGCTAATGGAAAGGTGATCACTTTTTTAAAATTGTGAAGTATTTATGAGTGCAGTGGCATGATCTGAGTTTTGGTTTTACATACTCCAGCATTAAAAAAAATGGGGGTGGAGAGAAGAAATGAAGTTGGTGAACGGTAGCTGGTTGTGTGAGCTGACTGGGGCTACTGTTCTCTAACCTCTCTGTGTGCCTGAAGTTGGGCAGTGCTGAACAGCTGAGTCAGTGTCTGTTTTCTCCGGGTAGCTCAGGTGTTATATACCTGATAAACATGCTCAGGGTTTCTGTTATGGGGGTAAATGTGTCCCCGCAGAAGGTATGTTTGAGTCCTGATCCCCAGGCCATGAATGGGACCTTCTTTGGAAACAGGGCCTTTGAAGATGTGATCATTAAAGATGAGGCCAGGCTGGGGTGGGGGTCTGATCCACTAGGACGGGGTCCTCGTGAGAGGAGGGAGATGTGGACAGAAGATGAGCACGAGGAGGGCCCCGTGCAGACGGAGGCAGGAGTGGATGGACGCGGCCGAGGGGCGCCTGGGCCCCCGGAGGCCAGGACAGCGGCGGGGAGCAGATCCCCCCGGAGCCTGTGGAGGGAGGCGGCCTGGCCCGCCAGCACCTGCCTCCAGACTCGGCCCCAGGACTGGGAGGAAGAAACGCCTGTGGGCTGCAGCCGCCCCGGTGGTGGTGCTTTGCGAGGCAAACCCGGGAAACTAAGGCAGTTCCAGAGCCTGCCGGAACCTTCCCATCTGCCGTTGTTCTGTGTTCTGAAGGATAATTGTGACCCATCGTGGGTCACTGGACTTGCTTGAGAGCCAGGGTTTAGGGTGTTGCCAGACTGCCGAGGAAGAGGATCTCGGGGTCGGTGTTAAAATACAGAGTTTACGGGGCCTCGAGCAGGTCAACTCCCTCGAGACTCTGGTGGGAAACAGCCTAAAAGCTCAGCAGTCATCATGAAGTGGACAGGACTTTGTTGTTGTGACAAGCGTGGCAAGCACCGCTGCCAGCCTGGAGGAAGTGGCCGGCGACTGGAGGGGCCTCGATGGGAGAAGCTGCAGTGCCCCCCGGCTCCCAGCAGGAGCAAAGGGCACACCCGTTGAACAGGAACCATCCTTATTGAGCACAGGGACCGGGTGTGGCAGTGCAGGCAAGTCTGAGGTCCCCAGGGACCCACGTTGTCACCCCCAGGCCTGGGGGAGGGGGGGGCGCCAGTCTCTCTGGGAGCCCTGGAGGAGGGGCTGTTCCCGTGAGGGACGGAGCTGCTCCCTAAACCCTGGGGCAGAATGGAGGGGAGCAGACACCCCACTGCCCACTCCCAGCGGTGGAACCCACTGGAGCTGGGGGGAGGGACAGAAGCACGCGCGGGGGTGCCATTTTCACAGGTCCGCCCCCCAGAGCGTGGGCCGGATGAAGCAAGGCAGCGCAGGAAATGGGGGTGGGCCATGTGCAAATGGGGCGCCTTCAGCACTCAGGCTCGGGAGCTCATCCCTGAGAAAGGCAATTGGAGGGGAGGAAAACAGAATTGCTGTGCACAGCGCTGGGAACATCGACCCTGAAAATCACCCCGTCGAGGACTGGGGCAGTAGCACTTCTCTCAGGCAGTGTGGCCACTGTGTAAGAACTGGCCCCTGGGGTGCAGGCTGGGGGACACCCTGACTTGTAATGTCTGCCACTGTCAGTGGTGTAAAGGCTCCCACCATGGCCAATTTCATGCTACTAACCTGACATCGCCAAATACAGAGTCAGGAAGTTTGCTTTTGTTTTTGTTTTTGTTTTTTTTGTTTTTGTTTTCCAGGCAGGACTTAGGAATGCACTGGGTGGCTTGTGGCCTAGGCAGAAGGGGGGCACCAGCCACAGTCCCCCAAGAACCCTAGCCTAGGGGCCTTTTCAGGAGAGCAGTAAGTGTCCAGGCCACCCTCTGTGCTCCGCAGGACTCACTCGGGGGCCTTGGGGTGGGGGGTGCAGTTGTGTGGCGGCATCGCTGTAAAAACGTGGCCTTGGGGAGGGCGGCAGTGTGGGGTCCACTGGGCTGGAGCTGCCCGGCCCCCTCCCCACAGGCAGCACTCCCTGACACTCAAGTGGCGCAGTAAACCCCGGGCTCTTTGCACTCCCTGGCGCACAGGCCTACATCTCCCAGGAGCCGGGGTGCAGCGAGCAGCACTCCCAGGGGAGTAGCCAAGCCAGAACCAGGGCTGTGGGCCACCTGGCTCTGCTGCTTTGGGGTCGGGGTCCAGCATTTGAGTGTCCCCATCTTCTTGGAGGTGGCCTAGCCGGGACCCCTCCTCTCGGTAATGGGAAAGGTCTAGGGACGAGGGTGGGCGGCCACGGTGGGCCTGCTAGAGGAGATGGGCTGGGGGGGCCCAGGGCCGGCTGGAGAAGGAAGCAGAGAGCGTGGGGGACGCAGCCGGCCGGTGGGCCGAGTGCCTGCGGGTCACGGTCTCCAGCAGCCCCCAGTATGCACTGCAGGACCTCATCCCTCAGGACACCCTCCAGCCGGGGACAACCGGGACTTCCCAGGGGCAGGCGGAGCCCCTTCCGCTATCTGCAGGGTCAGTGGGCAGCAGCTGGGCTCCCCTCTCCCTCCACTCTTGGCCATACAGACACATGGGCTTAAAGAACCCCAAGAGCAGAGAGAATGGTAAAATGCAGTAAAATAATTAGGAAGTGCTGCGTCTTGAGTACTTACCACCTTTTTAAAAAAAATAGCTTATTGGATTGTGTTTGTATAATTTATATCTGAATAATTGCTGTTTTAACCGTCAGCTTGCGAAATTCCTGAAAAGTTAAAACCCAGCACACCACTGGTTTTTGCTGACCAGCTGAAGTTTCAAAGAAAGAAGAGGATGGTGTGGAGCTGGGTGCAGGGTTGGGGATTCTTAGGAGCGAACGTACAGGAGCAGGATGTTGGTGGTGGTTTTGTGAATGAATGAGTGTTCCTGGTGACAGTTTTGCAGTTGGAGTCACCCATTGTCTGCGGCCAGAAGAACAGGGATCAAGAAGAAATACGGAACTTTAAGTGGGAAAACACTGAGGAAATCCCAGCATTCTCTTAGCTCCGGTCTTTGCTTCAGACTTTTGATGAGCTGCTGATACAGTTTTTGTTAGGAGAAAGAATCTTCCATCAGCCCCCAGGATCAGCGGCAAATCTGAGGCAGTGAAAGATAGTGGCCAGAAGGGTCAGCGTTTGATAAGCTGAGTGGATGACGAAAAGCCCCTCAAGTGGAAAAGCCTCCAAGGGCAGCAGTTTTCATGCCAGACCCAAGAGGGGCGGAAGACGTTTGTTCCAGAAGAGCTGGCCGCAGCTGCTGACCTCGGTCAAGTGGGACACGCGTGGGGAAGAGAGCTGGGTGTCGGGAGCTTCGCACGCACATGCACACGGGCTCACACTTATCCTAGGACACTGCAGTGTAGACACTGACAGCTTTTCCACAGCCTTGGAATGAAGCCTCCCAGAGGTGCCTGCGGCCAACTCCAGAGAAGGAGCAAGCAGTCTGCCCGGCAGATCATTTGGGAAGGATCAGAGGGTTGCACGGCGAGCCCCAGTTGGCACAGGGCCCTGCCCCCCAGGTGCTCGGCCGCCCCGAGCTCAGGAGGCCGCAGGTGGATGGAAGGACTGGGGACAGGAACCAGCTCACTACTGAGAGCAAAAAGCACAGGGAGAAGTGTCTCCAATATTTCACTCCGCGGAGTCCTGAGGATGGCTCTCTCCACTTGTGCTATGAGAGGCTGTGAACGTGAAGCTGTATTTACGAAATAAAACTCTGCATTTAGACAGTGATGCATGTGTCATTGTTTCCCAGAGTGTGCCGTGCATGCTAGGAGCAAGAAGTGGGATTTTATGAGATTCAAGAACAAATATCATGATCTTTTTTTGTTGTTTGGGCTGTCATGTATCTATTTTAATGTGCTTGAGAAAACCAGCTTGTTTTCCACTTAGGGTCATCATCTGTAGTTCCACTTTGAAATAACTTTGCTAAAGTGAAAAAAGAGGGGTCCTTTAAAGCTGGCAGAAGGAAAAAGTATCAAGTAAGTGCTATTAGGGAGGGTGGTGGCTGTGCCAATGATTTGAGGGTGAGCCTTGAACAGCTACATGTGGGAAGCCCAGGTGGGTGTCTCACCTCGATGGAGCCTCCAGTGAGCAGCTCATGACCCCAGAGCCCAGGCCGGCCATTCCTGCTTCCCCCTTGCCCAGTGATTCGCTCTGGCACCCAGCGATTCACCTGCCCCACATGAGCACAGCCAGGATAAGCTGCTGCTTGCCGCCAGCTGCCCCAAGTGCTGTTTGTGGATTCCAAAGGAGATAGGAAATTAACAGTGTCCACTCGGGCCTGAGGGTCTCCCACGTCACCCCACATGCCCTAGAAAAGCTTTGCCTCTCTGTTGAAGGTCCCTAAGGAAAGAAGCAACAGCGACTCCCGTCTGACCTGGAGAGCAAGGCCGCCTGGGTAGAGGTTTGGTGCAGCTTGGTTTGTGCCTCATTGAGGGCCGAGGGGTTCACCTGGAGCAGCGGCTCTCAGCCAGAGACAGCTTTGTTCCGTAGACAACACCGGGAAATGTCTGGGGACACTTTTGATTGTGACAAGTGGGGTGGGGAGGGGGTGCTGTTGCTGGGTGGGGAGAAGCCGGGGATGCTCTAAGCATTCCACCATGCGAGGACAGCCCCCTGGTCCCAGCGAGGACCGTGCAGCCCCAGATGCCCGCAGTGCTGAGGGTGAGGAGTTCTCATGTGACGAGTGAGGGGTGCTGGGAGGGCCACCGATGCCTGAACTGAAGAAAATGCCTTGTGTCCTTGTGCGACCTTGGCCCTACGCCATTTCTGTCTGAGAACGTTGGACCGTGCCCTTGTGTACTTCCAGTCCTGCCACATTGGGCCCCTTGCTGTCCCCAGCCCTGGCCAGAGCCCGGGCTAGTTTTCTACTGCTCTGTAAGCGGTTACCACAAATTCTGCAGCTCAAGCCAGCACTGTGTGCTCACTGCGGGATCCGTGGGCTGGAAGCCTGGGCAGCTAAGCTGGACTCTCCCCTGAGGGTCTCACGAGGCTGAAATCGAGGCCGCAGCGGGGCTGGGGTCTTCTCTGGGGGAGAATCCACTCCAGGGGTCGGTCATGTTGTGGCTGAATCCAGATCCTTGAGGTTACAGGCCTGAGACCCCGCTTCCTTGCTGGCTCTCCGCTCCCGAAGACCACCCACCCCCCTTGACACGTGGCGCCCCTTCCTCAGAGCAGCAGAACGCCCAATCCTCAGGCTTCAAACCTCCCCACCTTCCCTCCTGCCACCAGCCTGGAAGGACGCCTGGTTTTAGAGAACAATCTCCACGTCCCAAGGCCAGCGGGCAAGGGCCTCTCCCTCCGTGGCAAAGTCCCTTCTCAGCAGTCGCCAGGTTAGGGTCCACGTGGCCGGGGACGGGGTTCTCTGGAAGTTCCCGAAGGGCTTGGCTCTGGGTCTGCTCGGCCGTCCCCACGGCTTTCTCCCCGTCTCAGGCCTCTGCTCGGCCGTCCCCCACAGAGTGGCCAGCCCAGATGTGCTAGTTTGAATTGCCCCCACCCCTCCCTGCCTAGCCGTATTTCCCACCATGCTCTTTGCCAGCACCTGACTTTATTTTACTTACTTTTGTTTATTGTCTAACCACCCAGCTGCTACACTAGCCCCCCAAGGGCAGAGATTTGGCTTCATTGGATACCACTCCCCGATAACCATGCTCGTCAGACAGCAAACACTCATAAGCGCTTGGGGAATGAATGAATCTCACAGTTTCAAGAAGGCAAAAATCCAGGTTTTTCTGTGAAAGCTTCTGGTTTTTAGTGTTGACAGCTAATCATATTTGTCCTTTCCCTAACATACTCCGAGGGCCCGTCACCCCTGAAGGCAGTGTGTGGCACGGCCGTACAGGGAGCAGGGACCAGCTGGCATCGAGCCCCTCTCTCGGTGCCCCCCATCACACACATCCAGTGGGCCTTAGAAGCTTCTAGACGAGAGCATTTTACAAGGAGTTTGTAGCTGACCTTGGATAGATGGCTTGGAGGATGGAAATTAGGCTTCCCGTGTTCAAAATTTGTACTGAACATTGATTTTCTTTAAGGAGCACTTCATCATCCCTGTAGCACATCAAGCCAAGCACATTTGAAAAGAAGGGGAATATTTCTGTTTTAACCACTAAAAATCTGGGTAGGAGATCGATTATGAGGTGGTGTATAGGGTGGCATGGGCCCCCCTTGGGAGCCCTCGGACAGGACTGGAAGTGCCACAAGGGAGGCCACACCTGTCCCCACCTGAACACATTGCAGGAAGCCCCACAGGGCAGGCCACACGTGTCCCCTCCTGAACGCATCCCAGTCTAGCACTGTGCCGGGAACAGAACTGGGTCTTGATGCCAGCTTGGAAAGCGAACAACGACAGCGCTAATGCTGTTCAGCTCTGTGCCTGTGAAGCTGGAATCCTCTCCCCAACCACCAGCGGCCCCAGCTCGAGATTGGGAGCCCCTGAACTTCAATCACTGGCGACCAAGGGAAGCAGAAGGTGAGTGAGTGACCATCCCAGGGTCATGGAGCTCACCACTGGCAGACGCGGGGCTCGAGCTGGTTTCCTGTCTCCTGGCCCACGGTCCACCCTCATACCGCGACGCTGAGGAGGGGCAGCCGTGCCTCTCCGCTGACCATGGGCACCGGCCTCCTCACCCAGACGCCAAGCCCACCCAGGGTCAGTCCCCGATGTCGTCGTTTTTAGCGCTGATCTGGTTGCTTCAGGTCTTGGGTCCCAGGCTCCTGCAGCAGCTGTCTCCCTGGAGCAGGCGGGGAGCCTGGTTGTGCTCACAAAGAAACTGTCTCAACAGATCCAGCCTTTTATCACCAGTGCCCTTCTCCCGTCTTGGGGCTCCTTCTCCCAACGCACACGAAGATGAGCCAACCGCTGCCCTGGTGGACAAGCATCCTCCTATTTGCATGAACTGTTACGCGGAAGGAACAGTTTGTAGCTGCAGTGAGACCTGAGGTCTTGAGCAAAATCCAAATGCAGCAAAATCCAATTTTGAGCGAAGTCACGTTTCCTGGGGCATTTGTTTCCAGCAATAGCAGTGGATGGTGGCTGTGCCAGGCCGACAGCCAGACCTTCGCTTCTCTGTCCCAGGCTGAATGGGGGCTCCCGTGTGCTCATGGGCCTCTAATCTCTGCCCCTCGAGCACTTCCTGATCTTCTCGCTGCCGCGGTGGCGTGGGTGGTCAGCAAATGATTTAATGGAAAGTTCCAGAGAAGCCTCTAAAGAAAAGGCGGCTGCTGGTGGCTGGCCTGATGCATCGTCGCTGCTCTGTGGACTGAGCTCCCTGGGGACCCGAGGTCTGGGATGTGGTTTACACCGGCCCTGCCCCCTGCCCCTGGGCTCTCGTGGTGACCACCCGGAGAGTGCATTTGTTCAGCTAGACTGAGACTTGGACCTTTTCGCAAGATCTTATCGTTTGGCTCTGAGGGGTTATCGGGGCAGGGGTGTGTGTGTGTGTATTTAATTTTTAAGCTGTTCCTCTCATAAGACATAACCTTCACTTAAAGAGTTAGAGTCCTGCAGAGCTTGTTGGCAAAAATATGTTCTCAAGGTGACAGAACTGTGGTGAGAGAGAACAGGTGGTTACAGGTCAGGGGTCAGGATTGGGAGGAGGGTGTGAGCATTGAGCGTAGAATCTGTTCTGGACCCTGATGGTGGATGTGGTTGCGTGAATCTACATGAGCGATACGATTTCATACAACGAGCCACCAGAGAGAAAACAAGAAGCACATGTGAATCCAAGATAGGGCCTGAATCTGAGTCACTGTGGTTATGTGGGAGCTTATCATTGGGGGAAGCTGGGGGCCAGGCACCCAGCAACTGCATTATTTTTGCAGATTCTTGCGGAACTCAAACTATTAAACTATTTCAAAATAAAAAGATATGTTTTTAAAAAAACTACAATACTCTGCTCCCTTCCACTAGCTGCCTTTCTCCTTGCAAGAGAGAAAGTTCTTACCCCATCTGGTGTTTACTTTCATGTCACTGAATGACAGGGTGTTGCTGATACTTTTTTTATTTTTTGCATTTTAGGGAGTATTTCTCTGTATTAGGATAAATGGGGGCAAAGGGTGCATCCCTCTCCTTGCCCCCACACAAGTACACCCCTTTGCGTGTCTCCGTCCTTCCAGTGCGATAGTTATCATATTTTGTCCAGATTCATATCAGTGTTTAAAATATTCTAGCTCTGTGTGATCACAATTAAGCCACGTGGTAAATTACAATGACTCTTCCTTTTCCTAAATTATGGTGTTTTTTTCCCCTTTAGAATATAAAACTGATTTGGTTTTATTCTTTCTCTTGGTTTTCTGTGAATTTAACTCTTATTTAATCCCAAATTCTTCCTGAGTTGCCAAACTCTCCTCTTAAAACAGTTCATTCACATCACATTCACTTGGTCCACTTCAGATGCTGAAGAAGTCTCCCAGAATCTTCTCCAAGCCTGATGCTCAGCTGTTTTCCTGGACTCTCTCCACCATCTGTGGATACTTGTTTCACCTCTGCTGTGTTTTAGACCTTCCGTGGCCTGTATCTCATGTCTTCTCCTTTCGGGGTTCACTCCTGTGTTTGATGGAGCGCATCTCCAAGTACTTTACTGAGCAGGGGTGTAGAGGTAAAGGTTTAGAAAACTAGTGTGCTGCAAACGTTTAATTCGTAATTTGACTGGCTACAGAATTCTGGGTTGGCAATCGTTTTCCCTTAGAATATTGAATATATTTTTCACCAACTTCTGGTTTCCAGGGTAGCTGGATTCCTTCATGATCCCTAATTCTTTTTTCTCCCTGGGGGTTGTTGAATGTCCTGCTAGGGCCCCGAGGCTCTGAGATGTAATGCTGTGCCTCTGTCCCCATGCAGGGTGCTGAGTGCACAGGGGGCCCCTTCGGTTCACAGCTCGTGATCTTAGGTTTCGGGAAATTATCTTTAGTTTCTTCCGGATGCTTTCCTCTTCTCTGTTTTTTCCTTGCTATTATTCAGCTATTGACCCTCAAAGTAGTCTTGCAAGTTTATCTTATCTCCTAGTGTCCGTTTCTTTGACTCTGCTCCCTAAAAGTTTTCCTCAACTTTATCCATCAACCTTCCCATTAAAGTTTTCATCTCTGTTGTAATATTTTTAATTTCCAAGGGCTGATTTTTCTCTTTCTGGATGTTCTTTTTTCATGGCATTCTGTTTTTGTTTCATGATTATATCTTCTCTCCTCCTCTGTTAATGTGAAGTGACTATTTAACGCTGTTTTTCTCCATGTAGGCTCTGTGTCCTTTAGGTTGTTCTCCCCCCGCCCACTTTGCCTGTTTTGGTCTCTATGATCTTGCAGATTTTTCTCAGAATCTAGCAGTGCTGCTCAGGTGGAGATGTTATGAGCATAGCATAAAAGGGCTTATTGACCACAAGCACCACCGGAAGGAGAGCTGACTGGTTGTTGAGGCTCAGCATCAGTGCCTTTTGGTTTTTGTTCTTCAGATGGTAGAATTTTCTAGAACCCCATCTCTCTTCTGGAGAGAGAAGATACATCTGGAGAAAGGCTGGGAATCTCAGCTGTCAGTATGCACGGGGGCACTTAGTCACTCCACTCACAGGCTGGCACGTTGATGAGAATTCAGCTCTCCCCAGTACCCCTGGGCCATAGGCGGAGTTTTGCCACACACCCTGTTGCATGTAAAGCGGACATATATTTGACTCTGGCTGCTTCATAAACAGACTATTTTAGTGCTTATTCACTCCCAGTTTTAGGGTGTTTTGTACCACCCATTCCTGACATCATAGGACTCTATGGTATAAATTGTGTTGGTTCTTTGCTTTCTTCACTGGCAGCTTATGACTTAGGTTGCAAGACCTGCTAAGTCGTTTTACCCACTCGAACATCTGCTTTCCAGTTTCCAAAATTTGTTGCTGTTGCTGCATCTCTTCTCCCCATCCGTGGGTTTTTGCCTTTAAAAACGGTCCCTCTGCTCTCCTTCAAGTGGGATTTGGGGAGAGAGTATAAGTAGATGCACAGGCTCCATCTGCCGTCTTTTGGTTTATTGGTGTGCAGACTGAGCCTCAGAGGGGCTGCTGTAGCCAGAACAGCCCCCGGAAAGCCAGCTCCTGGCGTTTTTTAAACTCCGTGACTTAGTTCATGTCTGCGAATGTGTGCCAGCGGAGGACCAGCAAGTCACGTGAAGGTGGCTGGGAGCTCCCTGGAGTAAAGTAACGAGACACAGTTACGAAATGCTTACTGCTTGCCTGGCACTGTTCTAATCTCCTTGTATGTATCAATTAATTTAATCACCACAGCAGCTTGATAATGGGAGTAACTATTATTCCCTGTTCACAGAGGAGGAAACTGAGGCACAGAGAGGTTCTATTCCTTGCCCAAAGCCACACAGCCACAAAGGGGTGGGCACAGATCTAAGCCCAGACTAGAGTTTCCCAGCCTGGGCCCAAGTGATGTCGGATGGGACAGTTCCTGGTTGGGGGTGGTGGGTGTGGGCTGTCTGTGCACCGGAGGATGTTTAGTAGCATCCGGGCCTCTCTCCCAAGATGCTTCCTGATGTTGCCAAATGTCCCACAGGGGACATATTGGCCACCAGTTGAGAACCCCTGTCCCAGGCAGGGTGAGGGCCCCCGAGGCAGCACTCTGGCCGCAGAGCCTGTGTTCCTGACCCTTGGCTGTGGTGCCACTTGGTGGGTGAGCGCCCAGGGCCCCTTCCCCTTCCCCCCAGATAGACAGGGTGCTGTGGGATTCCCTTGTCTGGGGAGCAAGGGGGAAAGTCAGAAGGCGAGTGTGATGGGGCAGGGCGTGGGGGCACATGACGGGATCAGCTCTCACCTTGCCGCTCTCTCCCACCCTCCCCGCAGAGCCAAGGTAAAGAAGGGAGTGAACATCCTGGGCGCACGGCCCAGCGAGCCCGGGCAGTGGGACATCCGGCAGGAGACGGGCAGCGGCGGCGGCAAGCACGCGTCCACCACCGTGGTCTGCCAGCGCCGGGGGGTCTCACACGCCAGGTAAGCAGCGTCTGCCTACACAGCTGCACCTCCCCATGGGGCCAGACGTGGACTCAGGTGACCCCGAGGCCCGCGGGACCACCGCCCACTGCGGTGCCATCGGGCGGCCTGCTGCGGGCGGGGCAGGGGCCGGGCGTCTCTGCTTTGGGCCTGGGGCAGAGCACTTCAGCGATGCCCTGTTCTGCTTCGTGGGGCTGTTGCATCCTTTCACCCAAGCCTGTTTCCGTGGGGCCGTGTCAGGTCTTGGCCCTGCATCCCGGGGGGGGGGTGACTGCTCTGCTCCCGAGTGCTCGGCCCTTGCTGTAGTCGTCAGTGACAAGGCATTTAAAGAAAGGATGTCACAGTCAGTGGCAATGACAACACTGCACGTGGCATGCTGATACACCTCTGATTGTTGGCTAAAACAACTGTTTTCTGATTATAAAAGCAACACATGCTCGCTTTAGAACATGTGGTCAACACAGGTAGGTAGACGGGAAAAATTAAAATCGTCTGCCACTCTCCCTCCTACCCAGAGATACCCACTGCTAAGACAGTTCATTTCCTTGCAGTGTTTTAAACATCTCTAACATCTCTATGTAGGAAATGTATGGTAGATTTATTTATTTTACAAATGTGATGTCATAATACACATACTGATTTTTTAAAGTTTTCTTTTTGTTTTTATAGAAAACACCTTCTCATAGCATTAAATATTCTTTAAAGACACTTGCAATGGCCTCATACTATTCCCTTATATGGATTTAACATAGTGTAAATGACTGTGTCTGTCCATCTGGACAGTGGGGTTCCTTCTGCATTTTTTTCTTCTAGATAATGCAGCAGCAAGCCACCTTGCACATAAATTGTGTCCACTTCTCTTTTTCCTTAAGGTGACTTCTTAGGATCAAAAGGTATGATCCTTTTTTAGGCCTCTTGATACATTCAATCAGTGTATTTTCCAGAAGGCTTTGTATCAAAGGAAAAAATGTGCCATTATTGGATAAATATGTTCCATGAATGCTCCAAGGCTGCCATGAGAAATCCTGCAAATGCTCCACTTTGTTTAGAAATACTCGGTTCTTTTATCCAGGAAGCCCCTCCTGAGTCCTTCCTTTAATGTGTAGCCAGCAAAAGCATCTGGTGTCCTGAAAAGCGTACAATCCAAACAGCGACTTCTGCTGTCATTGCCCTGAGAAGGCCCTTCAGGCTGTCTGGGAACAGGGACGGGCGATGGTGGGGCGTCTGAGAGTTTCAACTTGCAAGCAATGGTGGGAAAGAAATATCTTGTGCACGGTCCACTCATCTTAAGCAGATCAGAGGCCAAATTAAATCTCCCGAATTCTGTGTACATAAAGTCTAATTAATCTACAAGATTAGTGTTGATTATGCAAACAAGAGTGAATGTGTTAATTCACAGAAGAGGAATTTAAAAATGGAAATAGTTCTTCTCAGACTTGGAACGAGACTCAAAGTGAGGGAGATGAGCCTTGCTGCTGTGAGTTCCAGAGGGTGCAGGGGTACCCCTGCCTGTTCTGCGGCTTCTGGAAACTTCTTTGGGCTCACTTGTGTTTGCGGAGAGGGAAAATGTGAATGATTTTTCTCTTGATCGTACTGGATGTTTGGGCAGAGGGTGCTGTGGTTTATTCCTAGTATTTCCTGGTTTTGAATTTGAGTTGTCCTCTATCGTGAGTTGGAATCAGGCTGGATGGTTGTGGAAGGCCTGGGCTGGTCGGGCATTGCATGTTCTCAGCTTTCCTCATGTGCAACCTTAGAAGATGGGTGTTTTCTGCTTTTCCGAAGAGTGATCCCGCAGGCCTGGTGGTGGTGGCATGCTGGAACTTGTTCACGCCAGCTTGCAAGAGCCGATTGGGCACCTCTCAGTGCCACATTGAGCAAGCTCACACTGATAGCGTGAAATTGACCGTGATAGAAGTGTGTTTAAATGCTGCTTCGGGGCTCTGGTCCATTGATGCTGGGGCCCACTGATTGGAATTCCGTTGCGCACTCATCCCTCGCTTAAGTCTTAGGAAAGTGCTGATTGCTTTCCTATGCAAGCCCTGAAAAGCTTATGATCCAAACAGCAACTTCTGCTGCTGTTTCCCTGAGAAGGCCCTTCATCAGTGCTGTGCTCTGTGCTCAGTGGCTGTGCTCTGTGCTCCGTCCACTCAGGTTCAGACCCTGCCTTCAAAGGCCTGAACTCTGGGAGCAGCTGGGACCAGACTGAGCACAACCCGAATGAGGGCAGTGGATGGTACGGGAGGGGCCGGTGCCCAGCTGTGACGAGCAAAGATGCCCGGTGGGTGAAGGCCAAGTGTATCTGTTGTCTGCTGCTGCGTAACAAATTACCCCCAAACCTAGAGGCTTAAAATTCCACACACGTGTTCATTTGCACGAGTCACCATCTGGGCACATCCTGCCTCCATCCTCGTGTCAGGGTCTCTTCCCAGTCTGCAGTCAGGGTGGAAACCCAGGGTCTGGGGTTTCATGTGATGGATCAGCTGGGGAAGGATTGAGTTCCTCAGGGGCTGCTGGCTGAGGCTGCTCTCAGCTCCTTGCTGGGTGTCCCCTCCAAAGGGCAAGCATGTGCAGAGAGCCAGAGAGGAGGACGGTGCCCCGGGGTTCCACAACCCGTGACGACTTGACACTTATGCTGTATTCTGTTCATTAGAAGCAAGTTACTGGAGCCAGCCTACGAGTGAGACAAGGAAGTTACACGGGGCAAGAAGATGGGCAGGTGGGCTCGTTGGGGCCGTTTTAGAAGCTGCCTACCATTCGCAGCCGGCTGGCAAGGGGTAGTCGCTCTGCATCTGCTGCCCGTGGGTCCTCCCTGAAGGGCAGGAGGGACTTAAATATGCAGAAGGAAGTAGAGAATAGTGAATTCCAGGCACAGGAACAGTTCGGCCTATGAAATCAGGAGGGAGGGATGTGTTCTGGCTGGAGGTGACACCGCAGAGAGCTGCGGGGACTGTGCCGGGAAGGTAGGTTGAGGCCATGTATAGGAGGGTCATGATTAAGAGCTTAAGCAGGCACTTCCCAAGCTACTCACCACCTCTCCTCATCTCCAAATAATTTGCTTTTTCTGTTTGTCAGTTGATTAAAAGTAAAATGTTCATCAGTACTTGTATCAGTAAGCATTCTTATTTGTACCAAAAAGGGTGATCCTTTGTCGATTTAAGCAGAAGAGGAATTTATCCAAAAGATATTGCTGGGAAACTGCAGAACCAACTCGGAAAACAGGCAATACCAGGGGAGTTTTGGCAGCAGTGGGCCCTCACCCAAATCCTACATTATCCGTGGACCACCTACCACTAGTCGCTTAATATTTTCCCTTAAATCAACTTTAAACTGTCTTGTTTTTTAAAAATTTTCCTTTAGTTTTGGTAGTATATTCTTGAAATTATACTTTGGTGCCATTGATGTCATTTTCTAATATACAACAAATAGAAAACAATGCGTTATTATTTTAAACGATTGTGCAGACACCCTCTAAAATCCCTCGCAGATGCCACCAGAGCCCTTTGGGGAACGCTACCTTAAAGGAACCGGGTGGTGAAGCAAGGAGTCTTTAGAATGTGGGAAACCCCTCCCTTAGTAACGTGCTCTCCAGGTTTGGGATTCCTGTGTCACCTTCTAGTATGGTAAACACATCGTGCCCACTCCGTCCTGAGCCACCGATACACCGGCCTCGGTCCGTGAGTCGCCGCGCTCAGGCCGTCCAGATGGTCCGAGCACCCTGTTCACTCTGGGCAGCAGGGGGTGGCTGTCCCCCTCGTGGCAGCCTGTCATGTGGTTGAGGAGGCCCGATAGTGAGATCTTTCTCATGGACGGTGCTGTGCAGGCAGTGGGGCCACACTCCTCGGTCTGGTCAGGGAAGGGGCCAAGGGCACCTTCCTTCGGGGAGATGGCTGGCCCCGTCGATTCCCTGAGATCCCTGCGGGTGCCGAGCTCCCGCAATTCTACGATTGGTGGCAGCCCCAGGAGCCTCTCGGCAGGACTGCAGAGCCGTTACCAGCTGTGGTGGCATTTGGCAGGCTGAGAGGGGCTTGGCCCCGGCCTTGGCCTCTTGGAAAGCCCCTCAGGAGCTTGGCAATCAGAAGAGGAGCTGATCTGAGCCATGGACGGTGCTGCTACCCTCCCAGAGCACAACATCCCCACCTTCTGGTTCGTAAGACAGGGCCCCTGGGGTGATGGAAACAGCTTTGAGGGAGAAGGGTGGGCAGCCCGGGGTGGGGGTTTGCCTGTGAAACACTCAGCTTTCACCGTGGAGGTCCGGAAAGCTGGCTCTGAGGGCTTCTCACCCCCACTCCTCTCAGCTCCATCTGTCCCGTCTCCTCAGAGGCACTCAGAACGCACACTCCAAATCTAACTACAGATAGTGTGCTGGAGACACAGACCCGCTTCAGAGCATGTCCCATGGCCCGTACCCGCATGACCGGATCACTCCTATTTCCTGGCTGTACAAACCTTGTAAACAGGAGGCGAGATAGCTGCTTCCGAGCTCAGGTGACATCTGAAACCAGCAGACAGTGAGGACTCTGGAAGTCCTTCCAGTTCACAGGTTTCGATCCAGGACCAAGAAAGGGCATCGCGGGCCCACAAAACCTTAAAATTGTCTGAAAAATATGTGGTGAACGAGAGACTGTGCGTATATGCAATTCTATTTAAAAGAGTTTCATTGCTTTCTTCCAATTCTTTAGTACACATAACTGGTAGTCCCAACCTTGAATTTGTTTGATTTGTGTTTTTTATGACACAATAAAACTTGAATTTGAATGATTTTAGGTGGGACACACAAAATATGTTGATTGCCTTGTTCCCGTGTTTCCCCATTGTCTATATCTGGCTCTTTGCATGTATGCATTATGCACTTGGCGTGTGAAAGTGTTTTAGTGTGAGCATCTGGTGTATCAGTCCACTATTGCTGCAATAATGCGACATAACAGAGCACCCCAAATCTCAGTGACACAACTAAAAGCATTGATCTCCTGCTCCTGGGGCTCTCGGTTGACTGCAGCTTGGCCCACCTGGGGTGGACTCAGGGAGGGACATCCTTGGGGCACGAGTTGCTGGGCTTGCCTGCAGGCTGTCAGGTGAGTTCATGTCTGCTCCCCGTGGGTCTGATCTGGGGTGCAGGCTAAAGGGGTGGCACCTACCATGGGCATGTTCTTCTCATGGCAGATCACCCGCGAGCCCCCCGGGACTGGGTCTGTGTCACGTCCACCAGCATCCCAGTGGTCGGCGCAAGGCCCATGGCCAAATCCAGCATCAGGGGGTGTGGGACATGCTCACCACCCACAGTGGGCAGGGGAGGGCAGCGCTGGACAGTGAAGGCTGGGCTACAGGGACAGTGGGCTCCAGCAAAACAGCTTTCTCGTTTGACGGTTTTCCCAACACGCTCTCCCTCCCAACTGCACAGCATGGAGGAGATGCTTGAAGACCATCCCTAATATGAACTCAGCACCTGGCACACGAGAAACCGTCCGTCAGCGGTGGGTGGGTGGGTGAGGGAAGGGCAGTGACAGCCGAGGCAAGGAGCACTCACTCAGGGCGAGGCCCACTTCCAGATGTTACACACACGCGGCTTCATGTCATCCTTCAGCAGCCGTGGGAGGGAGGCAGAGCCCTGGTCCCCGGTTTACATGTGGGGATCCAAATCCCCTGCAAAGGATTCCTGAAGTTCACTCAGTAAGAGGTGGAGTGGAGGTGGCTGTGGCCTCTGCAGCCCAGGAGCTGCTTGGCTGGCACTGTCAGGATGAGGAAGGCCAAGCCGCTGGCTGACGGGCTGGCGCAGACCTCCCTTGTGCTCATTGTGTCACAACACCGAGGACAGTGCATCTCCCGGTGCTGGACGTGTGCCGCCAGGCTGCCCTTCAGTCCCTTTCACCTCTCTGTACGCGCCAACCCCCTCCTGGGTTTGCCCCGGCACCCTGCACGTGTAGGTCAGTACCCTGCAGCTGTCGGGCCCTTTGGCCCACACCACAGGTTGCTGGGAGGACTCGGGGGTGTTGGCCCCCTCAGGATGGGCCTTGCCCAGTGATCGGTGGCTGTGGAGCACGAGAGCCCAGCTCCCTGTCCTCCGAGGGACGACTCCAAGCTGTAACTGACACCCCAGAGTCTCCCATAGGGCCATGCCGAGGCTGGGACTTTGTGCAAAATCCAACTTCTCGACTTCTTCCCTTACCTGAGCTCTCTCCCTCTTTCCCTTATCAGCCTCTCCTGGAAAAGCTTCCTTCATCAGTTACTTACCAACCTTCCCCTTAGGGTCTGCTTCTAAGCAGCTCAACCAAAGAGTTCCAGAGACGTGAGGGACCCCTGCCTCGTTCCCTGGCAGAGTGTCTTCACAGACCTCCAGCTGGGAGGGGGAGCTGGTTGGGAAAACTGTCGAACAAGAAAGCTGTTTCGCTGGAGCCCACTGTCCCTGTAGCCCAGCGCCTCTGAAAGATCCGTCAGGGGGCCCCGGGCCGGGAGGGACGTCTGTCTGGTCCAGATGCAGACCGGTTTGTGTCAGGGTAGTTCCCAGGATTAATCTCTTCGCTGTCTGAGCATCTCGGCAGTCGTGCAAAATCAGCTAGCAACCGCCTAGAGAGTGCTTCAGGCTTGCAGGGTTTCAGGCACACGGAGAGCCGACTCTCGGGATGAGACGTGAAGGAGCAGCCTCTGTGACGACGGGGAGGGCACGCGCCTGTGGGCAGCAGGTTTGGACACAGGGCTACGTTTCATGGTCCTTCTGCTCCTTCCTTCCACTTCCCCTTCAGCGCTTTCCCCCGTGGCCTTGGTCCTCCAGCTGGTGCCAGCAGCTGGGATCAAACAACAAGGCTTCCCTAAAGCCGGTGAGGGACCCCAGTGTGAAGGCAGCAGAGGCTGACCTGCCCCCCTCGAATACCGGGTTCCACCTTTATGTAAGAAACGCTTCTGCCCCAAGCTTCACCTGAGCCTTACTCTCCCGAGTGCACTCCTTCAGGGGAAATGCCAAGAAGGGGGCCTTTCTTTAAACCGTGGGTACCCTCTGAAGTTAGGGGGGGCTCCATGTTGGGAACGTACCCCCGAGGCTGGACAGCGACTGGCCCCCCAGCATGGGTCACTGCGAACCCCCTTCTCTGTTGCCAAAGATCCCACCTGAAGACCTTGATTTAATTGATTGACTCATGTATTTTTAAAGTTGCCTTTTAGGCTTTATTATTAAAATATTACCGTTACGCACTCTTTCAGGAGGCAAGCATAGCATCTTAAAAATAGAAATTTAAATAAAAGCAATATTCTCTATATTTCACAGTGCTTGACAGCTCCCCAAATAATAAGCTGTATATTTCATAGTGCTTGACATGTTGCAAAATGCTTTGTGTACATTATTTCAGTAAATCTTTTCAGGCTGTTGTGTACCGAGGAGTCACGCCACTGGGCAGAGGAAAGGAAAGAAATGAAGGCTCGGGGGTGAGGAACGAAGCATCCAATTCAGTACTTGTGCAAGTGGAATAAACGTTCTTTTAAAATAACTTTAATGTCAATAAATAGAAGAAAACTGGTATGGTTGCTACAAATTAAAGGTGAACATGGACCATACAGAATTAGAACATTGTCTTGTTAACGTCTGGCTGCCCGTGCTGCCAGCTAAAGGCTCCTCTCCTGCCAGCCCGTGGCAGAGTGCTGCGAGTCTGACTGGCTCCAACTGAGACTTTCTTTTTAACTAACCGTAAAGCCCGTGTGATTCCTCTGGGAAACACGGCCTGGCGTGCTGCAGGGGTCTCCTAGGGTTGCCATCCCTGCAGATGAAACTTGCAAATCCAGGCTGCAGATTTGGGTGGCCCGTCTGAGAGCGGCACGCTGAGAGGCCGGCCCTGGAGTGGAGCTCGGGTAGGGGAACCCACCTGGAGTTCAGAACCATTTAGCTGGGGTGCAACCCAAAGGGGCTGGCAAGGATAGAAACTGAGACGGTGGGTAGATGCGCTTGCTCTCTGTCACCCAGTGAGAGGCGGGGAGCATGACGGGTGCCCTGGTTAAAGGGGGTGTCCCCTTCCCAGGCTCTGGACCCTTCCTAGATGGCTATTGGAGTCCTGTGTTGCCAGAGCTCTGATTTTCCTAGAATAGCTGAAAATTAGATTGTCCAATGAAATCTCCCACCTTTTAAATGTGTTAAAACATTTGGAGCATTTGCTTGGATTTTTTACGTCACCGTGCAGATCAAGTGGCATAGCAGCATTTGCAGCTTTGGCAGGAAAGTTTGCACCGGCGTTTGGGGTCCTGTAGGAGACAAGGTGGGGAACGTGAGCTTCCCTGATTACAGGCGCCTCGTCAGAGCTGCTGGGCCTTTGGGGCTGGGGCTGGGCAGGAATATCGCTCATCAGCGCGTCAGTCAGGCCACCCTTCCCGCTGGTGAGCGTCATGCCCATTTCTCGAGGTGCTTGACCGCCCTTGTCTTCAAGGTGTCAATTCTGCGGCAAGCCAGCCGTCCTGGGGCTGGACTGTGCCAGCCCCTCAGAGGCTCAGCCACCCCCCACCCCCGTTTTCACCAGCGATCCCTTCGCCCAGTCCCCCACGCCTCCAGCAGATGTGATAAGTCTGCGTCTGTCCTGCGTCTGTCCTCTGCTCCTCCTTCCCCTCTACAGTGGCATGTGATCTAACTCACCCCGTCGCCACCAGCGTCACTCATTTTACTGAATCCTCAGCAGACATCCCTCATCCTGTCAGCACCAGGGCCCTCTGATCCATTTCTTCATCAGTAAACCAGGGGCAGCGTGACACAGCTTAGCACGTCACTGCAAGGACATTCATGTGTCTGTTCATTCTGCAAATATTTGAAGCCCTGCCCTGTGCCAGGAATTAATCGAAGCAGGAAAATATAGGCGAGGGAGATGGCCTGTCCCTGCCTGCAGGAGCCACGTTCTTTATACAGAATATTATGCTACTATCTCTTTTGGCAGCAAGCACTATACCTTGAAAGTGGCGTAGAACCTCACCTTTAATAAGACAGAGGCTTCCTGCGTGTGGTGTGATGGTCCTTCCTTCCTGCTCTTCTTGCGGCCTGGTTCCTGATGCGGTGGGGTGCCAGCTGTCCCTGGGGGGATTTTCTGGGGTCCACGGATTCCCACTGGGTACCCAGTGATTCTCGTTTTGCTCTGCCTGGAATGGAAGCGGCGGCTGCAGCCCACCCTCTGCTCAGCTCACGAGTGGGCAGCCCGCTCCAGGACTTCCTGCTCCAGAAGAGACAAGTAAATCAGGCTGGTAATAAAACAAAAAGGCCTTCCCCAAAAAAAAAAATTCTGGAAAAAGTGAAGAAAGTGCCCATTAGTATTCATCTAAGCTGTCTCAAGTGCATATCTTATACACATAAATATACTCAGCTATTTGTTTTTGGAGAATCGTGGAATGTGAATGTGCTCATGGCTGCTGACTGTAAACAGTTTTAGCAGAGTTTAGAGGAGTGATGCGCTGAAATAATCTACTTTTCCCTAAAGGAAATTACCTGGACTGAGTCCTCCCTATAAGACATATTTGAAGTTAGCCCAGATCACCTCTTAAACAAAGTCTTCCACAAATTAAAATCTCCCAGTCAGTGCTATAAGCTTGCATTCTGGGTCCTCAAGGGAAGAAGTTAAAAACGTCCCCGGCTCTGCCTGCCCAGAGCACTTGGCCGGCTCTCGGCTGCACTTGGGATACTTTATTGAGATACAAGTTGTGTGCGTCCTCCCTAAAATGCCCCCTCCCCTCCCACTGTCACTCGGTGGCCAGAGCTTTGCCTTCCTGGTCTCCGTGGAGGTTTGTGGCAGCGGTAAGCACACACACTGCTGGAGGTGACTGGTGCTTCCTATCGGGTGTAGAAGCTACGCTTTTGGAAGAGAGTGTTCTGGAAGCATGTGGGCACGGGGTGGGAGGATATGTGGAGGAGCAACTCTGAAGGAGTGGGTGCTTTGTACACATATCACAATTTCCCCCAAGCCACACAGCAAGCATGGATGTGATCCATGTTCAGCTGCTGACACTGTGTGGCAGCTTGTATTTTCCAAAAATGTCCCCATCCATATACCCCAAGGTGTTAGTTTCCTGCAGCTGCTGTGACAAATGACCATGGACCTAGTGGCTTAAAGCAACCCACACTATTCTCTTATGTTTCTGGAGGTCAGAAGTCCAAAATGCGTTTAAAGAGCTAAAACAAAGGCCAGCAGGGCCAGTTCCTTCCAGAGGCCCCAGGCGGGGAGCCAGTTCCTGACTCTGCCGGGTTCCAGATGTTGCCACGTTCCTTGGCTCCTGAACGCAGCTCCCCAGACTCAAGCTTCTGCCACCACATTGCCTTCGCCGTCTGCCTCCTGCTGCCCTCTTAGAAGGACCCTTACGACTGAGTCAGTCCCACCCAGAGACCCAGGAGAATCTCCCCGTCTCAAGATCCTTAACTCAGTCCCGTCTGCAGGGTCCTTTTTGCCAATGAGGTGCCATGTTCACATGTTCAGGAATTGGAATGTGGACTCTTGGGGGGCTATTATTCTGCTTCCACATGCTATTCTAGAACATTGCTGTTCTGCCATTAAGAAAAAGAGTCTGTGTCACTTCCCCTTGAAACTGGGCAGGCTAGTGTGACTGGTCAACTCATAATAGTGCAACACACGACACCATAGGGCTTCCAAAGCTAGATCATAAGACCAGTCAACTCAGACAGGAGCCCAGAGCCAACGCTTGAGCAGCATGATGGCTTAAGGCCGCCATGCTGGAGGAGGCCCACTCACCTCAGATGGAAGGACTGGAGGCTCCTGTGCTAGAAGAGGCCCACTCACCTCAGATGGAGGGACCTGAGGCCGCCATGCTGGAGGAGGCTCACTCACCTCAGATGGAGGGACCTGAGGCCGCCATGCTGGAGGAGGCCCACTCACCTCAGATGGAGGGACCTGAGGCCGCCATGCTGGAGGAGGCCCACTCACCTCAGATGGAGGGACCTGAGGCCGCCATGCTGGAGGAGGCCCACTCACCTCAGATGGAGGGACCTGAGGCCGCCGTGCTGGAGGAGGCCCACTCACCTCAGATGGAGGGACCTGAGGCCACCATGCTGGAGGAGGCCCACTCACCTCAGATGGAAGGACTGGAGGCTCCTGTGCTAGAAGAGGCCCACTCACCTCAGATGGAGGGACCCGAGGCCGCCGTGCTGGAGGAGGCCCACTCACCTCAGATGGAGGGGCCCGAGGCCGCCGTGCTGGAGGAGGCCCACTCACCTCAGATGGAGGGGCCCGAGGCCGCCGTGCTGGAGGAGGCCCACTCACCTCAGATGGAGGGGCCCGAGGCCGCCGTGCTGGAGGAGGCCCACTCACCTCAGATGGAGGGGCCCGAGGCCGCCGTGCTGGAGGAGGCCCACTCACCTCAGATGGAGGGGCCCGAGGCCGCCGTGCTGGAGGAGGCCCACTCACCTCAGATGGAGGGGCCCGAGGCCGCCGTGCTGGAGGAGGCCCACTCACCTCAGATGGAGGGGCCCGAGGCCGCCGTGCTGGAGGAGGCCCACTCACCTCAGATGGAGGGGCCCGAGGCCGCCGTGCTGGAGGAGGCCCACTCACCTCAGATGGAGGGGCCCGAGGCCGCCGTGCTGGAGGAGGCCCACTCACCTCAGATGGAGGGGCCCGAGGCCGCCGTGCTGGAGGAGGCCCACTCACCTCAGATGGAGGGGCCCGAGGCCGCCGTGCTGGAGGAGACGCACTCACCTCAGATGGAGGACCCTGAGGCCGCCATGCTGGAAGGAGGCCCAGCTCACTTCAGATGGAGGGGCCCTGAGGCCGCCATGCTGGAGGAGACGCACTCACCTCAGATGGAGGGGCCCAAGGCCGCCATGCTGGAAGGAGGCCCAGCTCACTTCAGATGGAGGGGCCCAAGGCCGCCATGCTGGAAGGAGGCCCACTCACCTCAGGTGGAGGACCCGAGGCCCCTGTGCTGGAGGACGCCCAGCTCACCCCCAAATGGAGGGACCAGAAGGAGAACCCCTGAGCCTCATGAAGAGAGAATGATTGCAGCCAGCTACTGGCTGCTCCATTTCTAGACACCAGCTAACTGCAGCTGCTTGAGAGACACGAGCCAGAACTACCCAGCCAAGTCTGTTCTGGGTTCTCGATTCACAGAAACCATGAGAGACAGTAAGATTGTTTTTGTTTTGTGCCACGAAGGTTTGGGGTGGTTTGCTACACAACAACACATAACTGGAATACTGGGGATCTCATAAGGGTTTAAACAGTTGTTAAGTTCACCCAGCTGCTAAGGGGCACGGTGAGTATTTTAACCCTCATCTGTCTGAATCCAAAAGAGATTCTTGAGTTAAGTTCTGAGGAGCTTGTGTTCTCACACAGAAGAACCTCCTGTTCCCCAGCCCAGCATCAGCTCTAGAAGGTTATTTCTTCACTTTGTCTTCCCAAGTCCTCTTGGCCAGAATCAAGAGTTTCTGTTTTCATTCCCGTCACAGTTCTGACATACGTCCCCAGTTGAAATGGAAAATGTATGAAGTAAATACATCTTTTGGGAGCATCTCGAAATGATCTGTTGTATCAAATTAACATGTCCCCCACGCTCTGGCCAGAGCAGTGATGAACCTCAGGGGAGGCCGTGGGCCGAGGTTCCGCCCCCGACGTGGAACCCGGGCCTTTCCCAGCCTGTGACCCCACCTTGAAGCCCCCGTGTTCTCCGCAAGTGGGGGTGCGGCTCTTCCCCTTAAGCAGGCCTCCGCGCTGCTCCTCAGAGAGCAAACCAGAGGCAGGGCCAGGGCTCAGGACAGCTTTCCCAGCCCCGCGGCGCTGCACATCACACAGGCCGTGTCCGGGCCCTTCCGGCCGCTGCCCAGCCGCCCGCGGGTGTGCAGTTTGCCCACGTGGTCTGACTCCTTTGCCTCGCAGGGCCCCTCGTTCAGGCTGAGGGTCCTTCTCGCACTGGAAAAGGAGCTGCCTCCTTTTTATAGTTGCTTGGTTTTTATTTTTTCTGCTTCAAAAGTGGACGCTGTGCTCCCGGTAAGCCTGCACCCCCGTGTGCTCCATGAGGCGGTGTAGCTCCCCAAACATGGCTCAGCCCCCAGAGCCATTCTCCTCCGCTCTTCTACTTGGAAGCTGTGTGGTTTTGTGCAAATTGCTCCATCTCTCTGGATCTTTTCCAAAATGGGGGTGATGAATGTTCAATAGCTCCCGCATCATGGGGTGGTGGCGTCACGGGATCGGCTGAGGTTTATGTATGTAAGGTGCCGACACAGAGAGCGTGTTCTTGCATTTCCCAGTGAGCACGACTTCCTGAAGTGCCTCCTGACGTCTCTCACACGGCGGCCCAGGACCCTTGGCATGTAATTGTGACGGAGGCATGGAACTCCTCCCCGTTGGTGGCACACATCAGTCCTGGAGGCCCCTGCCTGCGGGCTCTGACCCCCCACACCTTCCACTCACGTCCCCTGGGTGTCCTCCTGGCTCACACCTCGCTGGAGGTTTTAGCAGCTGCTTGGCTCTGCCCTTTGCTCCCAGGCTCCGGGCAACTGATGGACTAAGAGGTGGCAGAACTCAGCCCAGCCTGTGGCCTGTGGGCATCTGGCAGTTTGGAGCTGTAGGGTGCTCCAGAAAAGATCATGTTCTTTAATCCATTCCTGTGGGTGTAGACCCATTGTGGGTGGGACCCTTTGATGAGGTGATTTCAGTGGAGGCTGCTCCAGGTGGGTCTTAATCCTCTCACTGGACTCCTTTATAAGAGGGTGAAAGAGAGCCAGAGAAGTAGAAAGACACACAGAATCTACTAGAGACAGAGGCTAAAAGAGAGAAACACCTGGAGAAGCTGAGAGAGGACCCACAGGAAACCAGGAGGAGGCCCCTGAAGTCAGAGGCTGGAAGCAACAAAACCTGGGTAAGGACCCACAGACACCGGCCGTGTGCCTTCACCTGTGACAGTGGAGTCCTACATGCCAGCAGCCTGCCCTCAGAGCCCAGATTTCGTCCTGCTGATGCCTTAATTTGGACTTTTTCATGGCCTAAGAACTGTAAATTGTAAGCTAATAAATCCCCATTGGAAAAGCCAAACCATTCCTGGGATATTGCATTCCGGCAGCGTTAGCAAACCAAAACAGAGCACCTGCTGCTGAGAGTTTGCTGTTTTGACCACAGATAAGCCAACCCCAAGGCCCAAGGATTGCAATCATTTGTCACTTTACTAAGGCACATCCCCCCCTTTTAATTTTTTAATTATTTTAATTTATTTTGGGGGAGGGGGTAGGTAATACATGTACAGTTCAAACTCAGAGCCTGCACGCTTACAGGCGAGAAACAGTCCTGTACTCCAGCCACCTAGTTCCGCTCCCCGGAACTAGGGGACATCTTTGGAAGATCTTTTCCAAAGATATTTTATGCATATGCAAACATACATAAGTATACAGACATCTTTCCTCACCCACTCCACCTTTAAGTGGCATTGTTTTGTTTTTTTTCTTCTTGGTGGTTCATCCATATCAGTACATAAACTTCTTTACTTTCCTTTTAAAAAGCATCTGCATATTACAGTGCATATATATATATAATATATATGTATTTATACGCCTCAATTTATCTAAACCAATTCTTATTAATTGACATTTAGATTATTTCCAGTTCTGTGTCACTATGAGTGCTTTGAATAACCTTGTCGAAACACCGTTTTTCGCTTTTGTGTTTCTGTCTGTGAAATACATTCCAGAAGCGGATGAGCTGAGTAATGATACAGCATTAGTGGACTTTATAGATACGCTGTGTTGCCCTGCACAGAGACTGCCAGTTCACGCCACCCTCCCCCCGACGGGCACAATAAGCTCTTTGATCCTTCGAGGGTCACATTTAATTTCCTCGCAGGTGGCTCAGCTGGCGAGTGACATGAACTGAGCACTTGAGGTGGGACTCCTGCTGTGGTTGCTAGAACGTTGCTCCCGACCCAGCGCAGCAGGCTGTGTGAGCGGGGGAATGCGCCGAGGTTCCGCAGCACCCAGGTGGTGCATTGCAGACCCGCTGCAGCGATGGTGACCGTTCGTGAACATGCACCCTGTGCAGATTCCACACCAGGGCTTCTCCCATGCTCTTGCTTCATCAGGGCTCTCGGTGCCCATTCTTCCCCCCGATCCAACCCCATCCATTCTTTTCAAAATGGCCAGAGTGTTCTCTTTAAAACATACAGCGGATCATGGAACTGCCTTTTGTCTCAGTCTCCCAGTGGCTTCTCATCACACCCGGAGTAAACCCCAGCTCCTGAGCACAGCCCACCTGCCCGGCCTCGCCCGTCAGCGCCACTCCCCTTCCACTGGGCTCTGCGGGGACAGTGGACGCGACCGCGTGCTGGTGCTTTAGGTCTTCACACAGATGTCAGCTCAGAGAGACGGTCTGTGACCACCCCCACAAGTCACCTCTTTCGTTCTCTTTCTGGAACTCACCGGTGTGGTCGCCTTATTTATGTATCTTCTGCCTCCCCGAAAAGAATGTGGGTGCACAAAGGCAGCGACAGGCCCTTCTTCATCAGCTCTGTACTTTAGTGTTCTGATCCATTCCTGGCCCTGGTTGGGACTCAAATACTCTCAGAGTGGATAAGTACATGAATGATCCTTGCAATGACGTGCTGAGTTGGGTCGTGCTGTCCCTGGTTTACTGATGCAGAAACGGCTCAGAGGGTTCTTGTGTCAGGAGTGTGAGGGATGTTTGTTGAAGGACTAAATGAGCAAATGATGCTGGTGATGATGTACTGAGGTAAATCACATTGGCCCGTTTTACAGATGAGGGAATAGGCTCTGAGGGTCTGCATGTGGGGCGTGGTGTGCTGGGAGCCCCAAGGTTCGGGTGGTGAGGAAACCAGACCCTCTCACACTCAGACTTCCTTCCCCACAGCCCTCCCCTCCGTTCTCATCCTCCCAGCTGCGATAAGGGAGAGGCACCCCATCGTGTGATCAAGAAGGCATTTATGAACATTGTGCTAGGCACTGCTAGACATACGGACATTTTTTAACCTGCTGTTCCAGGCTGCGGGGACCTCACAGTTTGCTGAAGTTGGGGTCTTGCTCATCATGAGAAGGTCTGGCATTCCTTCCTCATTGTATCCCACGCCTGGCTGCCCCACTGGACTCAAACCTGCAGGAAGCAGAAAGTCCCAGGCTGTTCTGAACACCTGCATGCTGGTTCCCTAGGACTTCCCGAGCAAAGCATCCCAAACTGGGCGGCTTCAGACAACAGAAATGTGTTCTCTCTCTCAGTTCTGGAGGCCAGAGGTCTGAGGTCAGGTGTCGGGGGGCTGTGCTCCCTCCTAAGATTCTAGGGGGGTTCCTTCCTGGCCTCCTGCACCTGGCGGCCCCGGGTGCCCCTGGGCTTGTGGCTGCATCACTCCAACTCTGCCTCATCTTCACGGGGCCTTTTCCCTGGGCATCTGGGTGTCTCTGTCTGGATCTTCTCCTGCTATATGGACACCAGTCATCGGATTTAGGGCCCACCTCATCCCGTATGCCTCATGCTAATTCCATCTGCAGAGCCTGTTGCCAAGTAAGGCCACATCACAGCACCTGGGGGTAGAACACGGACATATCTTTTTGGGGACCCAGTTCAACCCACAACAGCCTCTTAAACCTTCCGGGTAAGGAACTTTCTGGCTGCATAAGCCTGACTGGAGGATCTCGGAGTGAGCCACCTGAAGTTTTGTCCTTGTTTTCATTAATTAGTTAATTGTTCAGTGCCTGCCACGTACTGGGGATATGATGTCTAATACAACTTAACCCAAAAGGGTTGGTTCCCGGCTTTATGGAATTCACAGTCTTTTAGAAAAGATGGAGACTAGTTAAATAAGCTCACCAAGAAATACTCATTCACAACTCAGGCAAGTGCTGTGGAGAAGCGGTGTGTGCTGTTAAAGCACCCACAATAAGCACATGTATTGGGTAGCACATAGCGTTAACTGTTCTCAACAGAGACTGGGTTTAGCAGTGGCTTAAATGAAAGAAAATGTCATTTTTCTCTCACGCAAGGGTCTAGCCTGGCTTGATGGCTCTGCAGGGCAGTGCCAGCAAACCCCAGGTTCCTTGTCCCTGTTGCCTGGGTGGGGGCTCCCCCACTCACATGACCAAAATGGCACCAGCACGCGGCAGCACGGCCAAGGGGAGACAGAGCAAGTGGGGGCGTGGGTGCCAGGCCTGCGGGAGGGGATATTCTCTTCATCCTGAGGACAGTGGGAAACTTTTGAAAGATTTTGAGCAGGCTGGTGTCACAATCACGTTTATGTCAAAGATGTATGTTGCCTGCTAACACATAAAGCATAGATTGGGGAAAAGTGGTCTAAAAAGAAACAAGCTCCTGGTGCGACTGCTGGGGTAGGCCAGGCTCAGGATGGCGGGTTTCCCCACCTCTCCTCGTCACCTCCCTCAGACCGAAGGCCGGTGTCCATGAGGCCAGTGGCCTTGCCAGCTCTCTTCCTCCCATTTCACACGGTTCCAGACCCCGCTGGCATCAAAGATGCTGAAGTGACACTCATCACCATGCGATGGCAGGGGATAGCGCTCTTTGTTCCGGAGAACACAGCAATGCTCGTTTAAAACAAACAAACAAACAAACAAAAAACAGCCTCGTAACACAGAGTATATTTTAATAACTCTAAATTAGTCCTCCAGACCCCTCACTTCTCAAAGACACGGTACGGGTTGTTCCGTAAGGCCGTTCCCTGTGCCTTTTTGCGTAACCTAATAACTTTTCTCTTTCTGTTTTCAGCATCACATTAATTCTTCATAAGTGGTCCTTATTATTCCTTAGTCATTCCGTCTTAAGTGCAGTATTTTCTCACCGGTGGTGTGTAAACTAGGCCAGCTAAATGACAAAGACACCTCATCCATCATGTCTTTAATTTCCACCTTGGGAGGAAGCACTGAGGCTTAAATTAAGGATAAACGCCACCTTAGTAGCTCAGCGGTGGCGTCAGCTGAGGAGCTCTGCTCCTCGTGTTCCCGTGGTGGGGCGGGCAGAGGCCACCAGCTGGGGCCCACATGGTCACCACGTAGCTGTGGGCGGGTTGGGATGAGAGGGCCAGCTGCTGGGACAGGGACCCCCAGAGCCACTGGCAAAGCGAGGTGGATGGCTTCTTCCTCAGGTCAGCATTCTCGTTGGGGTGGCCATCCTCCCTGCCAAGGCGTCAGGGCCCCAGCCGCCTTCCAACTCGTGGCTCCACCACCCAAGGTGTTGCTTGGCCACCATGATCCAAGACAGCTCACAACACGGGGATTCTAGCCAGTGGGTGGCGCCGGGGAGGCACAAAAGGGACACGGAGAGCCTGCCTCCTCCGTTTAGATTTGGACGTGCCATTTCCACTCACATCCCATGACCGGAACAAAGACACGTGGCCACAGCTGGCGTCACCGGGAGCTGGGAAAGGTCATCTTTCATCTGTTGGTCTTGTACTGAGTTAGAAGTGTGTAACAGAAGGAGACAGCTAGTATTTCTGCCACATGTAGGAATTGGACAATACTGAGGACGAAATTGGAAGGAAAACTAAGATGGAGCCAAGGGCCTGGAAAGAAGGGATGCTCTGAAGTGGAAGAACATCCAAGAATGAAATATTGGAGCAGGGTCTTGGCAGTCATGGAGCCCAGCCTGGCTGGACGGCATCCAGACAGGAAGGAGAGGGCAGCCCTGGGCCGGTGCTTCAAAAGCCAGAGCACATGCGAGAGAACCAGGGAGCACGGGAGAGCTGGCCAGCTCTAAGTGGAATTTGAATATTTAAGACCACCATTCCCGCAAGCCAAGAACTTGCGTCTGATGTATAATAGTGATGACACTATTGAGAGAATCATCAGATGTCCCCAGTTTTCAGAGCAGCTGCTGTTTTCCTGGCACTGTGCTCTTTGGAGGGAGGATGTATTTGAGTTGAATCTAGGCTCTGTACAGTCTTGGAAAAGTTACTCTATAGACCTCAGGTTCCTTGTCTTTAAAATGGGAATATGATAGGGTGGTGAGATAAAAATAGATTTTAAAATGTAAGAAGCTTAGAATGTGCCTGATACTTAGTAAATGCTCAGTAAATAGTGCCTTTGTAATAATTATTGTTTCTAGCAGCCTTGCCAAGTCATAGTGTGCCAGTTTGAATGTATTATGTCCTCCAAAATGCCATTGTCTTTGATGCAGTCTTGTGTGGGCAGATGTATTAGTGTTGATTAGATTGTAATTCTTTGATTGAGTGTTTCCATGGAGATGTGATCCACCCCACTGTAGGTGATAACTCTGATTAGATAACTTCCATGGAGGCGTGGCCCTGCCCATTCAGCACGGGCCTTGATTAGTTCACTGGGGCACTATATAAGCTCAGAGAGAAGGAGCGAGCTTGCTACAGCCAAGAGGGACACTTTGAAGAACACACAGGAGCTGAGAGAGCAACCTTTTGAAAATAGCCTTTGAAAGCTGAGTTTTGTTCTGGAGAAGCTAAGAGAGGAAAAACGACCCAAGAGCAACTAAGAGTGACATTTTTGAGGAGCTGAAGCCTAGAGAGGAACGTCCCGGGAGAAAGCCATTTTGAAACCAGAACTCCGGAGCAGATGCCAGCCACGTGCCTTCCCAGCGAACAGGTTTTCTGAACGCCATTGGCCATCCTCCTGTGAAGGTACCCGATTGTCGATGTGTTACCTTGGATGCTTTATGGCCTTAAGACTGTAACTTTGTAACCAAATAAACCCCCTTTATAGAAGCCAGTCCATTTCTGGTGTTTTGCATTCCGGCAGCGTTAGCAAACCAGGACAGGTATGTCAGGGGCTTGAGGCGTTCCCACATCATCTCTGGCAGTCCCCTTGGCCACTCCAAACAGACATAACATTCAAGTCAAACAGGGCTGCTCTGAAAAACAGCATAGGGTCCTGTCCTCTGTCCAGCATGCAGTGCCAGCCGGCCCAGCTGATGGCCGCCATGATGGTTTCTTTGTGGAGAGTCCGATTCAGCCACTGATGGTCTCCGATTCAGCCACCCCACTGATGGCCACCCTGAAATAGGGGTATAATGAGTACCCATGTTACAGAAAAACAATATCAATATTGCAAAGCGATTGAAAGAGGAGGATCTGCAGTTGGAAGTAAACTCTGCCACTTATTTGTTGTGCTACAATGGGGAAGTTGTCGAACCTCTCAGGGCTTTGGTTTCCTTATCTCTAAAATGAAGGTGATGCTTCCCATCTCATGCACTTGCCATCAGGAGCAAATGAGCCAGTGTGCATCAAATGCTTGGCCCAAGATGACAGGTCCTGTGATTAGAGAAGCCCGTTTGGGGGTTTGCAGAAGGCAGCTTCTGACACGGCGCCCAATGATCCCTACCTCCTTGTATTCACGCCATTATATAATCCTCAATTTATTCACACCATTGTATAATCCTTTCCTCTTGAGTGTGAGCTGGATGGTCACTTGCTTCTAACCCAATGGATGTCTAATTACCCAATATTATGGGGTGTCTAAGCCATAGCGATGGGATGTCACTTCCGTGATGACCTTACAAGTATTGTAACCTCTGGAAAGCTGGGAGACTTCCCTCTGTTGTCATCTTGGCTTCCGTGCTTTGACGAAAGGTGGAGAGGCCCACACGGCAAAGAACTGAGGTGGTCTTGAGTCGACAGCCAGTGAAGAACTGAAGCCCTCGGCCCATTGCCCTGTGCAGATCCGAATCCCACCGACAGCCCTATGGCACGGAAGCAGATCCTGTCTCAGTTGAACCTTCAGATAAGCCCCTGAATTGGCCAACATCGTGACTGCAGCCTTATGAGAGACCCTGAAGCATCCAGCTCAGCCTAGCTGGGGTCCCTGGCCCCAGAAACTTTGAAATAATAAATGTCTGTTGTTTTAAGCCACAAGGTTTGGGGGTTAATTTGTTACACAGCAATGGATAACTCATACGATGTTTTTACAGACTCAGTACAATTGTTCACATAAACTCATGAGATTAAAAAAAAACTACTGACTGGGGACACATGAAGGGCTAGTATAAAAATCTGTCCTATATTTATGGAGCTTTATAAATCACAAAAGTATTTCCATGGGTCTTATTCCATTTGCATATTCCAGCAAACCTGTGACAGGTGGGCAGTACAGTGGACACAGGTAAAGAAACTTCTCAAGGAACTAAGAGAAATTCACCCAAACTAACTTAGCAGGCTAGGGACAGCAATTGGTATTCTATGTTCAAATCCTATGTTGAATCCTATCTTCAAATTCAAGAAATGTGTCACCTAATCGGGATTCTTCTTTGCAAAGTCAAGAATAGGTGTGTTCTGCCATGATTTGACCCCTGAGGAGTACATGAAAGTAATAGAACCCTAATAGGTAAACATTTAAAAAAAAATCAGTAGCTCTCTCTGTTCTTTCATGTTCCCTTCATTCTGGGTTTCAGATTAAAAAAGGCTTCTAGAGAAGAGTCCATGACTAAGATCATATGTCCAGTATAGAGAAAATTGACATTTTGTGTGTATATTTCTGACAACCCGTATCGTTCAGCGTAGGTTTTCCTAAGGAAGTTATTGACGTTTTGCACCCAAAAGCATTCTTTCTTGTTCCGTTTTATTTAAAAGTGTCGAGTTGGTTCAGCCATTCATTACCTGGACGTTTGGAACATTGTTCTTTAGTCCTGTGTGGCCCGCAGCTACGTCAGAAGAGGACAGAGCTGTGCCTTCCTCTGCTTCCCAGTCTGGGGCATGTCAGGCTGACCTCAAGAGCCCACGAAATGACCTTGAGGATGAGCAGCGGAGGGATGGCCTTCTACGTGGGGTTGCATCCTACAAACCAATCTTCCATGAGGGGAGCAAGGGGTTTGTACACGGCCATATCCCAGCCTCAGTGCCACAACGTGGGAGTCATATGACACAGGGGAGAAGGGCATGGGCCCTGAAATGAGACCGTCAGGGTTCAGCTTCCAACACCCCAACGTGCTAACTGAACCCTGGCAAGTTACAGGCCTTCTCCATGTCTAGATTTTCTCATAGGGATGATGATGATGGCATGTTAAATTTGCTGTTGTACATAATGGCTCCTACATTTGTTTTGAGAATTCAGTGAAAATGCTTATAAAAGTTCCTGGGAAACTGAGTGCTAGAGCTATGCCACTGTCATTGTTCCTGCTTATTGCTCTTAATAGCTGCAACGACCTTGGCTTCAAGAATCTGGGAGCCTGGCCATAGTGCCAGATGGACAGAGCCTTTGGAAATGTCTTTCAAAGAGCAAATTTGGAAACTTAACTCATCAGAAGACATCTAGGTCCAATTCCAAATCTCCCCAGGATAGCTCAAGGGATAGCGGGTCCACAAATCAGAACGCCGTCTGCCCCCTCCAGGGAGTGTTCCACCCAGACCTACCTTTATCAAAACAAAAACAAAAACAAAAGAAAAAAGGGAAAAAAAAACTTTTTCAATGCAAGAAAAAGAAATGCCAACCTAAATTGGATTGAGAAGACAAGAATTGGAAAGCCAGGAGTAAAGCTGAATTCCACGTGAGAGTATTTTCTGGTTCAGATTATGTAGACTCCTGGCTTTAGGAAGTTTGATCTCTCTGTTTTCCTCCATCGTAGTCATTCTCACACTTTGCATGGTGGGGTCATGGCCATGGCAGGTCCAACCTCAAACCCCAGTCCCAGACCACTGGGCAGAGAGAAGTTCTTTTCCAGTGTTGGTGCCTAAGTCTGGAGGTCTGTTCTGATGTCACGGTTGTGGGCTAAGCGCAAGTGTCTGAACTCAGTGTGGCGTCCTGGCCGATGGGCTGGGCTCTGCCTGGTGAAGCAGGTGCTGAGCTGCCCCTCTGGAGTCCACAGGGCCACATAGGTGCAGAGGTAGGGGTGCGAGGAATGTCAAATTAGAAAGTGGGACCTTCCTTTCAGGGGCAAGGGTTGCTTCCAAAGACCTGTCCTGCCCCCATCTTCATCATGTCTGGTGTTGGGAAGAGGTTCATAATTTAGGGAGCTAGTGATGCTGAGGAAGTTTCTACTAGACAGGAAAGTTGCTTCATTTCCTTTCAAAACTTCCCTTAAACTTGAAGAGACATTCCTTCAAAGACGATATACAAATGGTCAATATGCACATGAAAAGATGCTCTACATCATTAGCCATTAGGGAAATGCAAATCAAAGCCCAAAACACCATCTCACACCCGACTAGAAGGCTATTAAAGGGAAACCAGGCTTGTGGCCCACAGCTACACTTGGCTACAGGCAACGAGCTCCAGAGTGTCATGGCCCAGGACACTGTGCTTGACCCCCGTGAGGCGGCCTTTCGCTGCCCATGTGCTCCCGTGGCCTCTGGGCCCTCTGGTGTCTGCCTCGGCCTGAGTGCAGCCCCTCTGCACCCACGGATCCCTCGCACCTGACCTCATGGCCTCTGAGACGTCATCTCTGCCTCCGTCACCTTTGCCCCTGCTCCGCGGACCCAGCTGAGGCGGAAGGTGCCAGAACACGAGCTGCAGAGCACGAGCGGCAGGTGCGGGAGGAGGAGAGGCCGCGGAGGCGCACAGCGCAGCTGGCCCACACGCTGAGAGCTATGGCCAGGAGCGCCGCACGCAGGCAGAAGAGCCCAGTAAAGTGCTCCATCGTGGGAGAGGCGGGGATAAGAAGTCTGATGTAGATGCACAGACGGAAAGCCATGCTCCTTGGCCCATCTCAGTTATTATCATCGGGCACAATCTCAGGATGTTTAAGTCTTCCTCAAAAAAAAAAAAACAAGTGAAGTCTCAGTTCAACAAGGTCAGGATATAGATGCTTCTAATTTCAATTCTTAAGAACAGTCACAGAGAGAAAACACTGCTTATACTGTCACTGGTGTAACAGAAGATGGCAAACATGGACAAGACGACCGCTCTCCCTCAAACTCCAGAGGAGCCAGCATCTGCTTTAGCAACCGAAGATATGCCCGTGGAAGGTTCATTGTTAGCTGAAAGTAAGTGGCACTATCACAGCCGAGATTTAGTTGTGATGAAAATACTGGATTGTATTTTGACCACAGTTCTGGTTTCTCTTATGATTCTGAGAATCAGCTATATTATGACCCTTCCACTCAAATTTATGACTAATGTGATGTGGAAAGTGGTCAATATCAATTTCATTCTCGAGTAGATTTGCAATCTTATCAGACTTGTAACATGAAACAAAGTAAAGATAAAAAATTGAAGAAGAAAAGAAGGGATCCAGATTTTTCTACTACAAATGAGGAAAAGGCTTTGAATTCAGAAGATCAAAAAGCAACCACTATTGAGCATATAAGCTGTAATGAGGGCATTTTGCAAATGTGAAAAAGAAAGCCCAGCTAGACATTCGTTACAGAAATCACCCCCGAAAGTCCACTGTTCTAGTTAGTGGACCCGCTATAGAATCTTCTCGTAACGAAAGCATCTGTGATTCAACTTCATTTAAAGATGAA
Source organism: Choloepus didactylus (assembly GCF_015220235.1). Taxonomy (NCBI): domain Eukaryota; kingdom Metazoa; phylum Chordata; class Mammalia; order Pilosa; family Megalonychidae; genus Choloepus; species Choloepus didactylus. Next base: position 3,910,064 of record NC_051329.1, on the reverse strand, counting down.
ACCATCATAGAGACGGATGGTGAACCAGAAGGTGTCACTGCAGAGTCAGACCAAGGACAGTTAGGACGAAGACATTACCAGCGAAGACAAGGTAATAGCAGAATACACTGAGGTCGAACGTGACGAAGAAAGAATTTGGCCTCCACGTATTAGAGTAACTGTCCTTAGATCACCAGCACTGCAGACAGGGTCACTTTTTATCGTTACAGCCATAACCCTACTACAACTGGAAGAGAAAATGATATGGAACATACTCTCCAAATCCCTGAAGCTGGTGTCAGTAAGTTTCATGCAGAAATGTATCTTGACCATAACCTACAAAGTCATGTCCCTGTGGGTGAAGACAGTAAAAATGGCACAATTGTTGATGGAAAACATTCTTCAGCCTGAAACTAAGTGTGACCCTTGTGTACCTGAGCAGAGAGAGGACGTGGACATTGGGGAGACTGCGTTATCCTTTCACGTTCACCCGGCGGTGATAACTGCGATGGTGAACCAGGCAGCTTAGAGCTCATCTTCACCTCGGTAGACAGATGAAGCTCTTCTTGGTCCGCTAAGTAAGGGAGAAGAAGAATTGGAGAGAAGCAAAGAATTGAAGAAAATACGAGTTCATTATGGTTCACAGAATACAGACTATGAAGATGAAAAGGCATTGAAGAATCTGCAGTATAAAGACAGAGCCGGAAAACGTAGGGACAGATTGGAAGCGTAGGAGCTTTCCAAAGAGGCGATGCTCCTGAATGTGTTCATTTTGAAATCACTGATAGCAGCAGAGGCCAGGAAGTGTTGGAAAAGGTGGGCTGGAAAAAAGGAGAGGACCCAGGGAAAGGTGGCGGAGAAACGAAAACTCCATTCTAGCTTCCGTTTCAATGAACGCATTCAGGCTTGGGGACAGGGAAGCCATCCACGACTGAGGATGTTCGCCTTCTTCAAAGCAAAAGCAAGAAGAACTGGAGTGAAGCCCGAAAGAGGTTGGCTGAAAATTTCCCAGAAACTAAACCTCAGAAAGATGCACCAGGGACCATGCCGCGGGTAAAAGTGGCTATAGAACAAAAGCAGCTCTTGGAAAGAGTTAGGAAACACTCGTTTTATTGCAGAACTTTTCCTCCCAGTAGAGTCAGTGGCACAAGGGAACTGTGTCTCAGTTTATCTTGTCACGATTCAGAAATGTGTCATAAAGTGTGGGTTAGTTATTTGGGTAAACTTTGCACCTTCCCAAAACCACTTTTTAAACTAACGGATGGTGACTGAGTCAAGTTACGCTGTGGGTGGGCTAAAGTTCACAGGGCACAGATGAGCTTACAGACTTTGTTGTTTTGTCGTTTGTAATTTCCATGTAAGCAAAATCCATATAACCACTTATCTCTTACATGTAATTTGTCCTTGTCTCCATATATTTGTTATTGTAATCTGAGCAAAAGAAAGAAACATAAAAAGTTTATAAATTAAAAAAAAAAAACAGTTGTGATCATATGCACCCTTGTTCGTGCCCTCAAACTGGGACATGGTACGTAAATTTTATTTTCCTTGAAATAACCTGAGTAATATTATTGACAAACTAATGAACAGGAGACAGATAGAAAATTAGTCTTTAATTGTTTTCTTCTACGATTTGTACTAGATATTAAGCATTTACATTTGGTTTGTTTCATAGCTGAGGTACTTATATATAAACAACTGAGTCCAGCATTGAATATTGAAAGTGCTGGTGTTTGTAGTTTGGAGACATCCCGCTGCAGGAGATGGAACTGTGCCAGAGAACTCTGATTTTCAGCGCAAAAAAATCATGTAGCCAAGGCCTCAAACTCATGATATTTATTGCAAATGTCCTCAAATGCAATAAAAACATTATTATAACATAAAAAAATATAGTATATATACATACGGTGGAATGTTACTTGGTCATAAAAAGGAATGAAGTTCTGATGCATGTGACAATTTGGATGAAGCCTGAAGATGTCATGTTGAGTGAAGTGAGCCAAACTCAGAAGGACAAATACTCTGTGAGGTCACTCATATAAAATAATTAGAATATGGAGAATTCACAAAGACAAAAATTAGAATACACATTTTAGGGGGCTGACTTGGGGTGGGGAGTGAGGAATTGATGCTTAATTGGCACAGTGTGGTGAAGGAACAGTTTTGATGATGGATGGCAGCGGTTGTGGTTCAGCATTTTGAGTGTAATTAACACCACCGAGTTACACACTTGAAAGTGGATAAAGTGGGAAATGTTAGGTTGCATGTATGTAACCAGAATAAACATTTTTAAAAACAAAATCCATAAAACTGTACAGCACAAAGAGTGGACCCTGAAGTAAATTATGGAGTATGTAGTTCACAGTATAATTATGATACTGTTGTTCTGTCCATCATAACACACTAATTCAAAGTGTTAAAAACTGGGAAACCGGGTGGGGGTATACAGGAACTCTCTACTTGGTGCGTGATTTTCCTACAAACCTGCAACTTATCTAATTAAAAAAAAAATCCCTTAATAGTGTCATCTCGCAATGACAGAGAATAGTTCTAATGCGATTACAAAGCAGATGTCTCTCATGGTGCCCCTAGATGATGAAGCAGCTCCCTAGTGCCATGAGAAGGAAGGGGCCAAAGTATATGGGAACTGAAAAAAATAAACCCTGTATGTGCGTGGCAGCAAGGATATGTTTCCCTTCTGGCTCATTCCAACAACTTTATTATTTACACCCTGCACCTTGTTCTACAAAGGATCTTAGGTGATTTGCGATGCTGCATGCAATAGCGCAAGCCCAAACAGATTTCAAATCAGTACTAACAGCAGATGCTTATCCTGTGCTTGCCTCACATCAGGTGCTATTCTAAGCACACAATATGTACATTCTCATGGAATCCTCAGCATGAATGTGGGGTCGGTCCTGTTATCGTCCCTATTTTACAGGTGAGGACACGGAGGCCGGGATTGAGTAAGATTGTTGTCCAAGGTTGCACAGCTGGTAAGAGGCAGGGCTGGGATGTGAACGCGGTGGCCTAGCTCAGGAGCCTGTGACACTGACAAGGGGAAACGAAGGTGGGAAAGCAAGACCAAGCCCAGAGTGAGGCTGGTGCACAAGGCAGAGTCCCCAGGCTCTGGTCCTCAGGAGGGCTGGCCCCAGATGTGTGTCTTGACTTTCCAGCAGCCAACTCAGCAACCAGAACCCCAAGTTAGAAGACGCAACCTCCCTGTCTCCCAGGTAAACTGCAGCAGTTTCCCCAGTTGCAGTGCAGTCAGGAAGGATGGCTTTCCGTGGACACTTCTGTGCAAATACTGTGATCCTCAATTTCGTTCATTCGTTTCACAGAAGTGTCTTAAGAGCCTTCTCTTTCCTGGGGACACTCAAGAGACTAAGACCCGCCTCCCATGGCTTTCAGTCCAGAGAAGAACGAGGACAGATAAATGCATGCTATGTCCGACGAAGAGAACGGTGATGACGCGAGTGGGAGCAGGACAGGGGAGACGTGGTGTTGAAGTGAGGACATCCTGGAGGAGGTGGCCTGGCGCAGACCCCTGGATGAAGTCAGGGCGAGCCTCAGGGCTCTGGGGGGGTGCTCCAGGCAGCTTGGCGAGTCCGAGGGCAGTAAGGAGGCAGTGTGGCTGCAGCAGGTTGCAAGAGGGTGGTGGTAGGGGTCATGTCAAAGAGGAAAGGAGGGGCGAGTCCTGATTTTGTCAAGGGATTCGAGACCTCATATCATCCCAGTGTCCTTTTTTCGGCAAAATCCAAGCACGATTTTGACGTTTTAACTCTGCCTCTCTTACAAAGACAGATGTCAAAAGCACTAATGTCCTCTTAAATGGGGAAAAAAGAAAAAGTGCTTTCACCCACCTCAACAAAGGAATATATGTATATGTCAATTCTAATATAAAAAGAACAGGACGGAGATTTTTCTAACCAAGGAGTAAAGTGGAGGAACGGAATGTGAGAAAAGGAAAAAAAAAAAAAGAAAGAAAGAAAGCACAATTTACATTTTCCGTTTATACCATCAGCTTTTTATTAGCCAGGTGACGTGAAGACGGAGCTCACACGAGACGTTGCTTGCGGAGGGAGTAGTAAAACCTGACAGGTAATTTAGTAAATCAAGGCAGTCAGCAAACATCTGTTGAGAATGATAATATTCAAGGGGTTTCATCGTTCCTATAAAAACTTAGCTATGCTGCATGTGGATTAATTTTTCATTGTCTCCAGTAAAACGAGGATTGCTTACACAGCTGCCTCAAATAGAACCTTGATTGCATTCCATCTTTTGCCAAAAATCATAAAAGACCGGGAAAAAAAGTTAAATAAAACCTAAAACCAACTTCAGACGTATTGAAGTCATTTCTGCCCTCCAAGCCCCTGGCTTCTTTCTCCACCACATTTTCTTTTGATCAATTTTGATGCCATTTTATTATCATGCTGTTAAAATGAGAAGTGAAAAGAGAGATGAAGAAAAAACTCTGGCCATATTAGGAAAAAATATGAAAAAGCCTATAACCTAGAGTGAATGCAGCCCAGGGTTATTTTCTCGTCGTTAAGTCCCTTAGCACCAAAGAGGAGTAGAGAGATTAAAAAAGAAAAAAAGACAGAGAAAGCAAGGACTGGAAAACTTTGACCACCCCTCACCCCCACAGTCACATTGCAAGATGCGTTCTGATGTTCACTGGAGCACAGCCATTTGGGATGTGCTTTCCATTGTCAGTTTCATTTCCAAATAATTAACAGTACTTGAGTGCATCCATGGGCCTTCACAAATCTTGTTGTGACTTGCAAGTCAGGGAAAACTACTGTGATGAATGGGTCTTGAGTTAGGACTCTCTTCCAAAATGTTGCTTTTCTCTTCTTTGCATATGCACTTGCTGCCCTATAGGAGGCTCTTGCTGGTGCCGGGAGTGGAACCCAGAGTACAGTGGCCTAACCGAACATGCATGTGCTTTTCTTTGACAAGCATGATGTTCAGAGCTAAGCAGGCTGATTCGGTGGCTGCTCAGGCCATCAAGGACTGAGGATCCTTTCATCTTTCCCCTCTGCCTCATGTGTGCAAGATGGCTACTATACCTCCAGCCATCGTATGTGTGTCCCAGGTAGACAAATAGTGGAAGGTATGCTTTCCTGGAGGCCCAACCAGTAGACAACTGCTTGTATCTCCTGAGCTATGACCTCTGTAGTCACCCTAGCAACAAGGAAGTCTGCAGAGATGATCGGTTTTACTTGGCCACATGAACTCTCTGAACACCACTCTTCTGTTAGGAAGGAAGAACGAAGGCATGGAGGGTGGGTAGGCGACCAGCAGCAGTTCTCAGGGCCCGAGAAAGAGCCTGTCTCCATGGAGCTGTAATGCCTGGAGTTGCTAGAGCAGCCCTGAAACCCAAAGGCCCGAGAACAAACGCCAGTGCTCCTGGGGTGGTACAGCAGGAACTTGAAGCCACCTGTGCCTTTGACCACGCTGCCGGCTCACCGAGTTAACTTGTCCCCCGCCAGCCTTCTTGCTTGGTGAAACAGCATGTTGCACGATCGTTCAGTCTAGTCAATGTTTGGGTTTCTGGATCTTTCAGTCAAAACATTTTAACTGGCACAATCTTCTATCTCCATCTGTTGAGCCCGTGTAAAGGAGTGTTTTGATTTGGACTTTTATAGTTGTAGGTGACAGAAAAACCTAACTGAAATCTGTTGAAGAGAAAATATTTTAAAAGAAATGTATTTGTTCATGAAACTGCAAGATCCGTAGATCCATTGGTTTCGGACATGGCTGGGCTCTGACACAGAACTAGTCCGTCAATCCTGCCCTCTCTTCCTAGAGTAACTTCATCTTCGTTTATGCTGGCTCCATTCTGAGGCAGATTCTCCTGTCCTGGTGCCAGGTTTCCATCCTTGGAGGTAAAAATAAGGTGAACAAGAGATTAGTTCATCTACATAGTCCCAGAAAACATCTCTGAGTACAGGCTGACCAGGTCTGACGAGTCATGTGCTTACCCCGGAACCAGTCATGTGACTTCTGAGGGCCTCTGATTGGCCAGGGCTGGTCACACGCCCGGTTTTTGAACTGGAAGTTCCGCTGGACTCACTTCTGCTAGAACCTGAGGCCAGACTGCGAGTGGTGGGGACATGGTTCCATCCTGAAGCCCCTTAGCACCAAAGAGGACTGGACAGGTTTCCCCAGGGAAAATTGAGTGCTTTTATTGGAAAAGAGAGAATACATAGTAGACAGCCAGACTGCACTGTGGGAGCCCTTAAAATTAGTCCACGGGGGACCCAGAGTCTCCCACACCTGGGCCGCCTCAGCCATCCCGTCTCCTTGCTCCTCGCTGGTCTGACTCCAGCCCTTCTAATTGCTCTGCTCAGTTGTTCCGTCGTTAACCGTTGTATCCCTCAAAGCTGCTTGCCCGGGGTGGTGCTAATAAATACTTACTGGTTATCCGAGTCATTCCATTGGTGACACTTGGAGCACCATCTTTATACGAAGAGCTCAAGTTTCTTCAGCACCAGATGTGTGCTGGGCAGCCTGCTAAGTGCTGCCCCGCTCTCGTCTCATCTTTACGATGTCCCTGCCCCTGCTGCGGAGATGCAGCTGCCCCCTTTTTCACAGATGGAGAAACGGAGGTGCAGACAGGCTCAGGAACCTTTGCTCACGGCTCTTGGCTACCTCATGGCAGAACCAGGTCTCCGACCCGGATCTGACCAATTCAAAGCCCGTGCCCGTCTGCTTCCTTGCACCAACTCTGGATCGTCCTTCTCCTTGGCCCCTTTCTCTAGAGACAGCGAGGAACTCCGGTTCCAGGAAATCGACAGTGCCTCAAATGTAGACCAGATATTCTCGCGAGATTCAAGCCTATCGCGTAGGATTCCTGTGGTCCCAAGGGACAAAAACATGTGGCGGCAGAGCATGACGTCCTCACCAACTCACAGGAAACACCTGAGGCCTCTGCGCTGGGTCCCTGCGTGTGGCCGGCTCAGGCGGGGAGTGCGTCCCCCCTGTTGTGACCCACCTCAGTGGGCTCTCGGCACATCTTCGTCATCTCACTGGTCTCTGACAGCGTCTGGGTTTGCAGCCCCTTCTAACCGGTCAAGAGAAGAGCAGTGGGCCCGAGCAGAGGTGACCAGTGGGCGGGTGAGGGCATCTGAGGAGTTTGTCTCTCTCGTTGTTTGTGCCCTCCCTGTATGGACTCACTTCCTTGCTTTAGGCTCCTTTGGAACATGACTAGGCCCGAGCTTTCTATAACTTTCTTGACAGCGGGGTTACAAAATAATACCTTAGACCAACTTCTACAGTGTTAAAGGATATATTTCAAAACATAGAAGGTAAAATCATGACTCGCCTACAAATAAGAAATGAACACATATCCAAAATTTTACTTAACCGCTGATGAATGAGGGAAGCAGTAAGACAATACAACCATTCTAAGGAGAACTTTAAAACCAGTGACATACATAGGCCATGAAATAAATGTGCAAGTGGCTGCAAACCTGACTTTTTGCACATGGGTGTAGAGAGAAAGCAATTGCCCCTCTGCTGGACACATTTTATTTGTATGTCTATAGATAGGAATCATTTACACTGCTGTCTTATATCTACAACCTGCAGAGTTGTAAAATAGATGAAAGACCAAGAAACGCACAAAAACCCTGGGATCAGATGCCCCAGAAGGATATTTTCCAAACAACAACGTGATTTTCCACTGAAGATGCTCAGTAAACTTTTGATCCATGTCAATGTCTCTCACACTATCTCCCTACAACCTGTGGCCACCAAATTACACGGAGCTGGAGTCCCATGTTTCTTCACCGTCACGAGTGTCCTGTGGTACAGCTGCATCCCTTTGTTTCCAGGATGGGGGCAAAGCCGTGTGGCCTGAAGCTTTTGAAATTATTTGGGACAGAGAAGAGAGGCATTGAGTGAAAAGACAGTGGTCACATCTGCACTTGTGGTTCTGTTTGTGCTCAGTTAATTAAAACAGCCCATCTCGAGCCTGCTCTCTTTGTTCAGTGGTTCCTATCCTTGGAGTTTATCTTCCTTGAAACGAGGTTTGGTGAGTTGGGTGGAGGATCAAATGGCCCTTCAACTCCTCACCCAGGCGCTGAGTATTAGTAATTACAGCCGACTTGCTTACTTGCTTTCTGTTTGCTGAGACTTTGCCGAGCCCTTTGCAGGCATCTTGCAATCTGTCAGTCTTCTGCAGTTCTCTCTCTTCTCTCCATGAGGAACTGAGCCAGGAAGGGGTTTACCCACGTGCCCAGGGTCATGCAGCCAGTGGACAGCAGAGTTTCGAAGGCAGGTCGTCTAATTTCTAGACCCGTGGTTTGGTGGTGGTGATCGACGATGATGATGGTGATGATGATGATGATGAAATAGAATTTTTATTGTGTTTGGAGAATGCTGTTCAGAACACCTTAAAGATGTTTTAAAAATTAACCCCTTTTTTGCTTTTTGTTTCTCATACAAATTTTTAAAATTAAGACAGAATTCACATGCTATTAAATTCACCCTTTGAAAGAATACAAGTGGGTGAATTTTAGCATGTTTATAGACTTGTACAACTATCACCCCCATGTAATTCCAGTCTTTTCATCCCCCACAGGAAACCCCGTACCCAGTAGCACTGCTCTCCATTTTCCCCACCCCCAGTCTACGTCTGTCCCAGTAGATTTGCCGTTTCTGACAGTTTTGCACACATTGCATCATACGCGTAGCCTCTGTGGCTGGCTCCTTCCACACAGCATCGTGTTTTCAAGGTTCCTCCGTGTTGGAGCAGGGATTGGAGCATCCCTCTTTCATGGCTGAATAATATTCCATCATGTGCGGAGCCACATGGACCGTGGTCTTAACCCCATTCTCTATTGTCTCTGTTCACTGTTGGGAGACAAATCGGGACATCAGGGTGGGGTGCAGCCCCCTTTATGAGCAGAGGTTGTGGTTCTGCCTCACGTTGCACTGAGAGAGCCTGGGACATGCACCTGCCCAGGCCTGCCTGGGGGCACAGGTGTGCTGCCTGGGGGCACAGGTGCGCTTCCGTCGTCCACTGACTGCCACCCTGGAGGGGCGTGGGAAGGCGCCGCTCCTGACCGCACTGTCCCACCACGGGAAGGGACCGTCCCTCCGGCCGCTGCGCACTCCGCCCCCCCCCCCCCAGCTCTGTTCTCCTCTCCACACTGGCCCTCAAGTGGCTGTTGATCTTTTAACAGTCTTGTCATCCCGTCTTGGGGCCTGGGATGAGTCTCTCCCTCACTCCCCGTGGCAGGTGTCCCCGCGGGGTGAGTTTGAGTGGCCTCTGCCCCAGGGCTGGCTTCAGGGGTGGCGGCGGCAGTGGCTCCCGAGACCCCTGTGGAGGGTCCCAGATGCTGTTCCCCATTTTGCCATAACCACGGTTCATAAATACTATCGTTATTTTGCAGTTAGTGTATTTTATTAAAGTCAATTCATCTTTTTTTCCTACTTGAATAAATTTATTTTAAAAGGAAACTCTATGTCATCGCTGAATAAGAAAAAACCAGTATCACTTGCCATAAATAGAAGGCAACCGTAAAAATGAAAGCAATTAAATTTTTGGCCTGGGGCCAGCATCTCTCCACCCCAGCGGAGCTGAGTGATCCTGAAAGACCCCCTCCGCTCCTCTGATGGCCCCAAGAGAGCTTTCCTTTTCATCCTCCTCCTCTGTGTGAAGGGGCGGGTGCGTCTGAAATTAGAATGTAGGTCATGCCTTGAAGTCAGGCAGGCTGTGCGCCCCCCACCCCGCAACTCTAGATGCTTCCACTTGTAGTCGTCCTGAGTGCCACCTGCGTGCCTCCCTGTGGTGGATGCCGGGCTCTCAGACAGCATCCAGGGCCCGTGGCATCAAGTGGCAGCTCACCTGTCGACAGGTGTTCACCTCCCGCCTTACCCCGCGCTCCTCTCACCTCCTCCCGGCTCCTTGGTGGACCTGCGCCTCCAGGCTCTGCTCTTTCCAGTAGCACCACATATCTTCTTCACAAACCCAGACGCAGCCCCAACTTCCGAGCCTACGTCTGACTGCACGATCAGAGGCAGGTTATATTCCAAATAGAGACTTCTCTTATGCTTACTTGTGAATGGGCTAAGGGAGTTTAAAGTGTTTAGGTAGACATAGATGTGGATAAAATAAATAAATAAAAATAAAATCATGGAAAGCATGACTTCAGGTATTTTTAGGGAATTATCCACCCACCCCTGCCTTCCAACAAGTAGACCAGTTCCTCGTAGTCTCTTCAGTGGAGCATTAGTGCTGCAAATGAACAAGCCAGCACTGCCCACGGGAGAGAAGCTGCACCTGCAGGAGTGGCCAGTGGCGCCATCTTGGACCATCACGGGATGTGCAGCTCTGGGACCTCTGGACCACTGGCTGGCTGCAGAGGGGTGCACCTGAAGCAGCCCACTTGGCCTGTGCTCTCAGCATACCTCACCACCTCGTGGCTCAGTGTTGTTCCTGCATCAAACAGACTGGCTCTACCTGATAAAGCATTTCCACTCTGATGTCTTTCATTAAGGCCATGCCAGTTATGTTAACTTATTGCTTTTAAAATTGCTGAAATACTGCTGCTTTGGGCAATGTGTCACAAACAATTCCCTTGCATTGCCCACCTCTCCTCCGAGCAAACATCCTTGGTTCTTTAGTCAAATAAGCTTACGAAATAATTCAATTTATATTCCTTTCTTGGAGAGTCCGAATGCACATTACACAGTAAAGGCTCTGATAAGTCCTGCAAGGAAGAAACTTCTTGCTTCCCAAACTTACTGGATACTAGAACCTCTCCCCTCAAGGGCAACCTAGGAAGAGCCCAGAGACCCACTCAGAGAACCAAGGCATTCTCTGCGTGGAGCTGGGCCAGGGAGAGGGATGGAAGCAAAATAATGATAAGCTGGAGTCCCTGCCTCCAAGGAGATTTTAGCCCAGGTGGGGAGAGAAGGCCCGTTGCTGCTGTCCCCGGATGGGCTGAGATTCCCTGGGCTATCAGGATCCAGAGGTAGGTGCAGGTGGCCTGGGGCAGACAGAAAAGTTTCATGGAAGAACCTGAACTGACACATACCTGGAAAGGCAGCCGCAATTTAGACAAAGAAGAACCTGAAGGTCAGACGAGGGGAGAGCTCAGGTACGAGACAGTGAAGCTGTGCGCCCAAGCGGCAGGAGAGTTTCAGGCAGACCCGGGTTCAAAACCCACACTGTGCTGCCAGCAACCTCGGCGAGATCACCCAATCTCTCCAAGGTTAAGTTCGCCCATCTACAAAATGGAGAGTAGGACAAGGTGCCGCAACGTGGTGGCTGGAAACTGCAGAAATTCATTCTCTCACCACTCAGTGTCTGGAAGTGAGGTGTGGGCAGGGCCGTGCTGCCTCGGAAGGCTCCAGAGAGGCTCCGTCATGCCCCTTCCAGCTTCCGGGGCCCCTGGCAGCCCTCAGTGCTCCTTGGCTTGTGGCCGCAGCACATCTGTGCCTGCCTCTGTCCTTGTGGCCTCCTGCCCCGTGTGTCCCCTGCGACTCTCCTTTCTCATATGAAGACACCAGTCATCAGATTTAGGGCCCACTCTAATCCAGAGAGACCTCCACTTAACTGAATCTGTCTGTAGCAACTCTATTTCCAAGTAAGGTTGCGTCCACAGGAACTGGACGTTAGGAGCTTAGTTTTTCTCTTTGAGGGACATGAGTCAGCCACTGCAGCTGGGAATAGCGCCGTGGAGGGCACTGCAAGGAGGAAAGGAAAGAATCCAGCCAGGAGCCTTGGTGGCTCAGGACCTGCCCGTCACTCCCTGCAGCTGGCTCGGGATGGAGCCCAGGGCCCCCACAGTGTCTCGGGAATCGGGCCCCTGGGTGCCTGCCTTTGCTCCAGGCAGAGTTTTAAATTAGCACATTTTACCTAAAAACCTGGATTTCCAACTTCTCTTGGGACTCTAGACTGAGAGGACGGGACTGCATTGCACAGCGATGGACGGGGTTGAGGGGCGGCAGGTGTGTCTTCCTGTGGCCACTATCCCACCACTGCCCATCAGCCCACCCTCCCTGCCCGCGCATCAGACCTGGACTGCTCAGCTTCGGCACCGTGGGCATCTGGGGATGGACGACCCTTTGTCATGGGGCTGTCCAAGGCATGCCACCCACCAGGTGCCAGCGACATTCTGCCCACCCCCACTGTCCCAAGCAAACGTGTCTTCAGACCTCGCCAGATGTCCCCTGAGGCAAAATCGTCCCTGGTCGAGAACCACCGCTTTACACCCATCGCCCTGCCATCCTCCAGAAGCTTGAGAAATAAAGGGACCATGAGTTGATCGGGGAAGATGATGGGGTCTCTTGAAAGGCAGAGAGAAGTTTGCAGTGGGTCAGGGGCAGATACAAAGCCCCCTCCTAGATGGTCGGTGTGGACATCTGCTAAATTGGATGGCACTCACAGGCTCTATCCACAGCCCTGTTGAAGTCCCCGCTCTGGGAATTTGTTTTTCTTTTAAAGTACACGCTACCTAATGAAAGGTTTAATTTGCAAATCACAGTGAGCTGCAAAACATAGGCAGTCCTTGAACAAATGCACAAGCCCTCACAGACTTCTGCTTCCATTAGTGAGGGAGGAGACACTGTTTATTGCATTTGCAAAGGGCATGTTGCATCATGGGTTTAGCTGCATTTCCTAGCTCACTTTGACTTTCCTTTGAAGAGGATCAGTCCTCATCACAGCAGTTAGAAAAACCCCAGGCTCCTTGAATCGGAACCCATTTTCCAGTCTTTAAAACGCAAACACTCTCTGTTATAATGACCGGCCAGGATATTAGACGCATTTGAGACACAGCTGGAGTGTGTTTCAGAGCCAGGCAGCTGATGCCGACTTTCCCCGACTTCTCATCTTCTCTCTTTCCTGCGCTAGCTTGAGGGTTCTCTGGTTCAGGGCAAGCCCAGTGGTGCCAAGTCATAAAGCAACAAAGCTTTGAGGAAATGGAGAAAGCAGATGTTCAGTCATTCCCTGGAGAGATGAATTGGGGGTGATGTATGGCTGAAGGTTTTTCACCATTGACAGAAGGCTGAGGAGAGCGGAGTTGCACACCGGGGGTGTGGAAGGGTTTGCGTTCCTCCTCCCAGACCCCAGGGGGCAGCTCGGTGCCCTGACTCCTTTCCCTGGCCACGTTGACCTAGTGAACGCTGCTCTCCTACTGTGTGCTGATGGAAGGAGCTGTTAGAGGGAAAGGAGTTAGAGCAGCGTGGTCCCCGGCCTCAGCCACATGGCCTTGCTGGGGAGACACACATGTAAAAAAAATGTAAATATTTGCAACTCGTGTCTTAGTTTCCTGTGGCTGCCAACAAATCACCACAAACCGAGCAACTTAAAACAGCAGAAATGTATTCTCTCCCGGTTGTGAAGCCAAAAGTCTGACACCAAGGTGCCAGCAGAGCCACACTGCCCCTGGAATCCACAGGGGAGAGCCTCTGCTGGCCCTGCCGGCTTCCGTGCTTTCCGGCCATCCCTGGTGCTCCTTGGCTTGTGGCCACATCCCTCAGACTCGGCCTCTGCTAAACCTCCCTCCCCTTCTCTTACGAAGACACCGGTCACTGGGTGTGGCACCCACCCCAACCCCAAACAGACTCATTTTAACTCGATTCCATCTGCAAAGATCCTGTTTACAAATAAGATCATATTACAGTTCCAACCCAAAGCACCCCGTAACATACAGAGAGTCGTATCAGGAATTCACAAAAGATAAACCACCCGCTGGAAACTGGACAAAAAATGTGACAAGAAGTTCACTGAAAAGAAAATACAAGTTGCCAGTTAACTTAAGAAGAAACTGCTTGACCTCAGTGGGAATCAGAGACATGCAATTCAAACCACAATAAGATGCTGCTTCCCCTCTATCGGATTAGTGCAGATTCAGACGTTCAGTCACATCACATGCGGTTGGCGTGTAGGAGGAACAGACGATCGCACACCTCTGGGGGGTGCTGCACATTGGTGCAGGCGCCTTGGAAAGCAATAGGGTGTTTGCTATTCAACACGTAATTGTTCACCGCTTATGATACAGCAGTTGCGCTTCTTAGTGGCCACACTAGAGAAACTCACAAAGAGGCATTAAGACTAGTCAATGCAGCATCATTTATAAGAGGAAAACATGGAGAATTACCTAATAGTATAACAATTGGAGAACAGCTAATTAAATCAGGATGTGCCATCGGTTTCCAAATATCTTTGATGTTGAACTCCTAATTATAAATAATTTTTGAGCATGCAATTCAATATATGTGTGTATATATATGTGTGTGTGTGTGTATATATATATACTTTTAGCAGGTTTTATGATGTACTTCTATGCTGACATAGTATATTATTATATAGTTTATATAGTTACAAAACATATACCAAAATAAATTTTTGAAAATGAGAAGACAAGAGACTGGCTGAAAGTATTTTCAAAATGCATATTCTATAAAGGGCTTGTATCCAGAATTTACAAAGAATTCTTATAACTCAATGATAAGAAGAAAAACAACCAATCACAAAGTGGGCAAAAGATGTCATTTCACCTAGGAGATACGTGAATGGCTAATAAGCAAATGAGAAAATGCTCAGCATTAGTCACTAGGGAAATGCAAATCAAAACCACAAGATACCATGTCATACTCACTAGAATGAATAAAATTTAAGAAGCAGGCAATAACTAGTGTTGACAAGGATGTGGAGAAATGGGAGTCTTTGTACATGGCTTGTAGGATTGTAAAATGGAGCAGCCATTTTGAAAACCAGTTTCTCCAAATGTTAAACTTAGAGCTACCGTATAACCCAGCGATTCCACTTCTAGATGTATTCTGCAGAGAACTGGCAGCATCTCTCTCCACAGAGACTTGCATGTGAATGTTGATAGCGGCATTATTCACAATAGCCAAAAGGTAGAAGCAACCCAAGTGTCCATCCACAGATGAGTGGATAGACAAAACGATGGAATATTACTCAACCGTAAAAAAGAATTAAGTGCTGAGACATGGTACAATGTGGGTGAAAGTTGAAAACATGAAAGCTGAGTGAGAGAAGCTAGTCATAAAAGATCATATACTTTACGATTAATTTTTTATGAAATATCCAGAATGGGCAAATATAGACAAAAGGCAGAATAGTGGTTGCCTGGGGCTGGGGAAATAAGGATGAGCTGTAAGCGGGTATGAGGGATCTTATGCTGGGAGTGTGTATGTGAAAATGTTCTAAAACTGACTTATGGTGATAGCAGAATTACTAAACATCATTGAATTGAACCTTTGAAATTAGTTAATTTTATGATATTTAAAATATACCTCAGTAAAGCTGTTTCTAAAACATTGGAAATCAAAACCCTGTTATTTGCTGTCCAAATTGCAATATATCATAATGCAGCTCACTGTGCTGAGCCGTGGTCCATAGTAGGGGTTACTAAAAAGCTATCAAAAAGATTGAAGTAAATCTGTACTGATGAAAAAGAAAATGAAAAATTATGTGTGAAAAAGGAAGATGATAATATTTCTGGCAGCACAGTGGGGCAGTGTGTGTGTGTGTGTGTGTGTGTGTGTGTGTGTTCACACACCTGTATAGGAGTGTATAGAAAAAAGACCCCGTCAAACTGACACCTGGTGGTCACCTGCTGGGCGAGGGATGCTGGGACTTGAGCCTTCTTCGTGATTTTTTAAAATTTTTTTTTTATTAAATTCAGTTTTATTGAAATACATTCACACACCATACAATCATCCATGGTATACAATCCACTGTCCACAGTATGATAACATAGTTATGTGTTCATCACCACAATCTATCTCTGAACATTTTCCTTACATCAGAAAGAACCAGAACAAGAATAAAAAATAAAAGTAAAAAAAGAACACCCAAATCATCCCCCTATCCCACCCCATTTGTCCTTTAGTTTTTATCCCCATTTTTGTACTCATCCATACACTAGATAAAGGGGGTGTGATCCACAAGGTCTTCACAATCACACTGTCACCCCTTGTAATCTACATTATTATATAATTGTCTTCAGGACTCCAGACTGCTGGGTTGGAGTTTGGTAGTTTCAGGTATTTACTTCTAGCTATTCCAATACATTAAAGCCTAAGAGGTGTTATCTATATAGTGCATAAGAATGTCCACCAGCGTGACCTCTCGACTCCATTTGGAATCTCTCAGCCACTGAAACTATTTCGTCTCATTTTGCATCCCCCTTTTGGTCAAGAAGATACTCTCAGTCCCACGATGCCGGGTCCACATTCATCCCCGGGAGTCATACTCTGCGTTGCCAGGGAGATTTACACCCCTGGGAGTCGGGTCCCACGTAGGGGGGAGGGCAGCGAGTTCACCTGTCGAGATGGCTCAGTTAGAGAGAGAGAGGGCCACATGTGAGCAACAAAGAGGTACTCAGGGGGAGACTCTTAGGCACCATTACATGAAGTTTAGACTCTCCTTTGTGGTAATGAGCTTCATAAGGGCAAGTCCCATGCTCGAGGGCTCAGCACATCAAACCGCCAGTCCCAGTGTTTGTGACAACATCAACACCAGTCCAGGTGAGGATGTCCAACACATCCACACCTTCCCCCAGATCCTCAGGGCTGGGGAGGGGGAGGCTGTAAATATATTTTTTATTATCTGCCCAAATTACTCTAGGATGTGTCACTATTTCACTCCAGCCTATACTAACCTACCGTATCTCACTTCCTATTCAAAGTTCCATGCAATTGTGGTGTTTGAACAAATCGACTGTAGAGTTGTACCGTTTAGAAAATTTAGATCCTGTACCAAATAGATATCTATTCCTTTGTTCTCATATGAGAGTTGAAGTTTTAAAACACAATCAGTTTCAACCTTTACCCTTTGGCCTGGCTTGCCCTGGTCTTAACCAGACCTGCTTCATTCATATCACTAATTGAAGTCTCCTTCATGATGTTTTAAGCCTTTATGAGGAGAATGTAGTAATCTAGTATTTTAGTGATTAAAAGTGAATGTCCGGTTGAGATGATGAAAACGTTGGGCTATTGGATGATGTCATGTAATCAACACCACCAAACTGTGCACGTGAAAGTGGTTACAATGGGAAATTTCCAGCTGTATACACACCACTGCAATAAAAGGTTAAAATAAAACACAAAGATTACCAAAACTTAGGCACTTTGAACAAACAAACAAGAAAAGTAAATAAAAGAAAACTACGACAGGACATCTTCAGAAGTTGGAATTGACAGGAGATGCAGCATGCAGGGTCTGGGGTGGAAACAGTTGGTGACATGCAGCTGGGAACTTCCAGGCATGTGGTCAGGGGCCGGGACTGCAGGAGCAGGCAGGGGCCCTGCAGGGCAGCTGCTGTGGGAGCTCTGGCTGCCCTCAGGCCCAGGAAGGGCCGCGGCTTGGAGGACGGGGCCACCGACGCCACAGATGTAGGCATGGACCTGGGAGGTGGCAGGCAGAGTATCCTGGGCTCCCTCCACCCTCTGACCCCGGCCCAGGCCTCCCCCAGTCACAGCAGCTGGCAGGGAGGTGACTAGGAGCAGAGGACCCTCCTGAGACACAGAGCAGGGGTCAGAGAGTGAAAGACGAGGTGAGTTGGGTGGGGAAGGACGGAGAATACACAATCCAGAACAGATGTGAGGCAACGTGGTTTTTAAAAAGCTGCTAAGATAGCTACGTGTGTATATGTGTGTATAGTGTTATGTGCATATGTATATAGATGTGTGTGCACACGCGTGCTTCCACGGTAAGATTCTGGATTTCCCGTCTGTGGAAAGTGGGGGTGCAGGAAGAACATTGATCTGGAAACAAAAGCCTCTCAAAGTTGGGGTCTGTTGGGTGAGTAGTTGTTTCCCAGGTGGAAAATGGTTCGCCATCCGAAGCGGCCACTGTGGAAAGAGGCAACACCTCTCGTCACCCAGGCCATGTGTGCGCCATTTGTCTGACCCGTGGCCAAGGGGCACCTAGGTCGGGGGCTCCCGTCTCAGCAGGGGCTGAGCGTTCAGGAACCCCTAGTGGACCCTGATGCCCCCACCCCCCACCTGTTACATCTGGTAGGACCCAACAAGCTTTTCATGCTGTTGGCATCCCCACCAGAAGGAATGTTATTAAAACGTCCCCTGACCTCTGTTCCTTTACCCACAAAGAAGGGTGATTGGAAAACGCTCCCTGGGCTTCTCTGCCGAACGGGCTCTGGGAGACAAGAGGGAGACGTCACCGTGGCATTTTCCATCCTATGAGATGCAAAAGGAAAGCTCTGTGCATGTTGCTGGCTGTACATTTCAGATCTTCTGTTGCGAGATGAACCACGGTCCTGATAAAATGGTGTTTCTTAATTACAAACTCAAAGGGGTGGCTGAACTGCCGTTGAAAGGAACTAGGGCATTAGTGTTAGAAATCTTTCCCCCACAACCGTGATTCTCAGCCACCGCTCCCGCTCCCACCTGACCTTTGTCAACTGTATAGGAAAGAGTTCCCTGGAAGCATGGACCACCAGGAAATAATGGGGGACCTTCTGGAGCTTTATGCATGCATCCAAGGTGGCCTCCTTCCACGGCCGCAGACCGTGCTGGCGGGTGTCAGCTGGGTGCTCAGCCAGGGCTGAGGGCCGGGCCGTGGCTCCGAGCCAGGTGGGTGGGTTGGGCACACCTCCGCCCGATGGTGATCTTGGGGTGGTCAGACTTCTCACGTGGTCACTGGCTTCCTCAAAAGCAGAAACCACCAGGCTCCTGAAAGGCTTTGGGTCTGGGTCTGGGTCTGGCTCCGCATCACATCAGCCACCCTGTCCGACAAAAGTCTCACGGGGCCCTAGGTTCGCGGAGAGGGGCTCCCCCAGGCTTGCGTGGCAGGAGGCGCGCCTCATCACGGCCAGAACGGACGCGTCAGCAGCCAGTCAACCACCCTCACCCTGTGCGGTGTTTCTGCTCCGGGAGCTCTATGGTCACATTTTTGATCAATGAGCTTTTGATGCCAAATGACCACAAGTGTGGGAAGGAGGAACTGTAGGACGTTGCTGGTGAGCTTGTAATTTGGTGCAATCTCTTTGGACAGCATTTGGGCAATGGAAATGTTTTAAATACCCCAAACCTATGCCCCAGCAGGCTTCCTTTGTAGCATTGTATCCTGCAGGTCGTTTGCACGTCTGCACAGAGACATTTACACAAAGGTATTTACTATGGCAGTGTCCGCTTTAGACTGGAAACAGCTGATGAAATATACCCTGGCACTTGCGTTAAATGAAATATTATATAGTCATTTAAAATGAGTTATATTTATTTCCACTGGTCTAGAAAGTTCTCTAAGAACTGTTGCTAAGTGAGAAAAGACATCAAGCAGTATGTGAGCATGCTCATAGATGTGGTTAAAAAGAAGAAGGGATATATTTGCAAGTGCATTAGCAGATTGCTGGAAAGCTATACAGTGGGAGGGTGGTTGAGAAATTAAGGGTGAGAGATGAGAGGGAAACTTCATTTTCACCACATTCCTTTTTGTAATGTTTGTATTTTTGTTACTTTATGCACTTTTTTGCATTTAAAAATATATCTTTTCTAAATCCAAAAAAATTGTTGGATAATTATAACCAAATGTATTTTAGCAATATACATTATAAATACGTAGTGTATGTTTATATGTAATTTATATTATATACTTACATTAATATATTGGGTACGTAAGTGTTTAGTTTATATTATAGAAATATATTTAGCAGTATATATTTAGCAACCTGTGGCCTAGTTTGCAAGACTAGAATTCTGCTTTGTGATGGTTAAAAGGATTATTAGCTACAGGGTGAAATGGGATTTGGCTTGTATTTTTCCACTATTACATAAGCAAATAAAACTGCCAAAGTGCCGTCTTTTTAAAAATATTCCTTAATGGTGTGTGAGACTTTCCGTCTACGTCTTCCGATTTTTCGTCTTTCTTTTAAGGAAAACAATCATGCTTTTTGTGAAGAGAAGTCGTGGCCGATAGGGAACAGGACGCTCAATGGAAGCAGGAAGGGAGCTGCTCCTCTTACATAAAGCCAGTTTGAGCTCAAACGACGCCCACTTGAATAGAAGTGCCCGCGGCGGCAGGCCCCTCTGCCCTTCTCCGCCTCTCTCCTTCCCTCGCGGGGCTCCTCGTTCTGTCTCGGGCTTCCAGGCTGCCACGGGCCTGGCCTCAGCAGCGGAGCCAGCCCTGCTCCCTGAGCGCCCCTTACCTGCAGCCCTCATCAGCTCTGGGCCAGGTGACCCAGGCTGAGGACCGAGGACCCTGCCTTTACCTCCCCTCCCGTTCCTCACTTAGGGTTGTAGCATGGCCTGGTACGACTCCCCAGTTCCCTTTCCCTACGGACCATTTAGCATCTGGGGCCTGGCCCTGCCACTTGTCTCCTTCAAGGAGCAAGAGGCCTGGGCCTTGGGTGGGGAGGGGAGTGGGGGTCAGGGGTGGAGGGGTGATCGTGGCCCTCAGGTCGTCAGGACCGTGGGCTCTGCCAAGGGACCCAGTGAAGTGACTGTTGCAGCCACCGCCTGGAGGCTCACGTCCCCTCTACCCTCTCTCCTCGCTCGGCACTCTCACCCTCTCTCCTCCCCTCTCACCTTGTCTTCTCTCTGTCCTCTTGCCTCTCACACAGGGGTGGAGTCAGACAGCTGTGAGGCCGAGGCCTGGTTTAGGAGCCCCGGGGCTTGGTGCCATCCCTTGCTGCAGGTGAGCCTGGCACCCACGCTGTAGGACTGCGTTAGGGCGTGTGAGCTGGGGCAGCTGCAGCACCCATGGTGGAGAGCTCTGGGCACCGGCTGGGCGAGGAGCCTGGGTTCCAGCCAGGGCCTCCCGAGGGTGAGGGAGGGAGGGGGCTTCCTTCCCCGGGTGCGAGGGTCCAGGCCGAGCCCCTCCGTCCCCACCTGGGGTTTCCACACCGGGCAGGCTGCTGCTCCACGCCTCCCCATCCCGCACAAGCCCCCAGAGCTCGCTGCGCCGGGAGGCCAGGGGACGAGGGTGTCCATGGGGGGAGGCTCCAGCTCCTGTTTCGGGCTTATTCGCTACCAGCCCATGTGATGTGTTCACCACAACTATCAACAGTTCCTGTTATCCGTGTCTGTCTCTTTACTGGCAGGTCCCCTACACACACACGCTTGTGTATGCACACCCACACACTAACACGAGAATTAAAGCTCCGTGAGAAGTGGGGTCTTTTTTTGTAGCTGCTGCGTCCCCAGTTCATCAAATCATGCCTTCGAGCAAATCCATAGAGATGGTGACAAGGCCACTGGTGCCCAGGGCCTGGGGACGGAGGGGCTGGAGTGGGGGAGCCCAGGGACTGGGGGGACAGAGAAGCTGCTCCATATGCTGCCGTGATGGTGGGTGCGTGACATTGTGCGTTTGTCAAAACCCACAGGGCTGTACAGCACAAAGCGGGAGTCCTGATGCCAGCTACGGGCTCTGGATCCTGACAGTGAGTCAACACTGGTTCGTCGTCGTAACGAACGTGCCACACCAACACAAGATGATAATTATAGGGGAAGCTTGCAGAGTTGGGCGGGGTTGGGGGTGTCTTTGGGAATCTCTGACCATCCTGTGCAAGTTTTCTGTAAACCTAAAATGGGTCTAAGCATTTTATTAAAATCTAAAACAAAAAATAGTGGAAATAAATCACAAGGGAGGAAATTGCCTGGCTTATTGCAGCACCCAGTGCGCTCGTTGGAAGGAAGCCCGTGGCGTGTGTGGGCCGCTGTGGCCGGGGCCTCCCAGCCTGGGTCTGGAGAACCCTGAGCCGCTGTGGCTCCAGGGCAGCCGGGCGTCGGAGAAGGTAAAAGAACAGCTGTCACCGTCGCTTTCTAATACTCTTCGGCCCACGGAGGGCTCTGGGATTGAACCTGTTTTTCAGCAAGGATAATATTCTCCATTTCCAGTGTGAACACACTATTGTTCAATTCCTGCAATGCCTTGAGTCTGGGGAGTCCACAGCAGCGGCATTTAAGATGAAATTGCAGCCCTCAAACTGATTTCTCGAAGGACACGGTTCATTTCAGCATCTTTATTCAGGCCGCTTTCAGGACTCCCGCAAGTGGCTTTTTCTAAATAGAGGTCCCCTCGGAGTGCCTCAGCTCGATAGTTATGGCTTCAGTGCCTTTGATCTGAAAAAATCCCCTGGCTCTCCATCACCGGTGTTGGTCGTGGCTGCATCCTTCATCCCCGAGGAGGAAGGGACTGCCTGCCAGCGAGCATTCCTTTCTCACAACGGTCAGAATGGTCAGTGAGGCTGCAGGAAAATGCTGCTCCCCAGAGAGCAGGGCGGGAAATATTGTTTTGATCCTGCGTTTATTTTTCCGTCGCCTGCATTTTTCTTGATGCCTGATTTCTCTCCCTGTGCCTGGCGATGGCTCACAGGGGAGGCATCTGTTTTTGGCGTTGGCCTGCCTTTCAGGCGTCTTACCGCCAGCCCGCCGTGGCATCGGAGCACAGGGAGCTGCTTAGGGTGAAAGAGTGTGAAGCTGTTTCCACGGAGCTGGAGGGGCGTGGGGACCCCTTCAAATGAGCATTTGTCCAGGATCTGCCTTCCCAAGTGGTGATGTTGGATGTGGGGTGGGTGTCTCAGTCGTCCAGAGTGGCAAATGTAGCGCCGTGATTACCCAAAGGGGAAACCGAGGCCCAGGCAGCGGCCAGGAGAAGAACCATGCCAGGAGCACCCATCAGGGTTTGTCGGGGGTTATGGGATGTTCAAGTCCCGACCCTTTCCCTGTGACTGGGCCCTTTCTTCAGATAGGAGCTTTGAAGACACGTTGGTTAAGGTGAAGCCAATGTGGACAGTGTCCTCCAGAAAGAGGACGTCTGGGCTCAGAGAGAGAGGCCTGGTTTAGCCCCCTCAGCTGAGCCAAACCAGATAATTAGGGGGGTTCAGCCCTTCAGCTTTCAAGTTGGGAGGCGGGAGGCAGCAGCCACCAGAAATTCACCTCCCACCACGGCTGCATCTAAGAGAAGGGTGATCCCCAAAAGGAGCTGCCAGGTACCCCAGGGGTGCCTGCTTGCAAGCCCAGAATGAGGACTGCACCCTGCACTGGGGCTGTGGCCATTTCTGGGTCCCTGACCCGGTTTCCGTCAGCCACCTGAGCTGCCTCCGGGTGGGATGAAACATGGGTGGAACACTCTGCCTTCCCCACACACCCACAATCGCCCCATCCGACTCAAACGTCCCCACACACGTGCGCTCCCAACTGCAGCCCACCCGGTGACGTTGATTTTGTCAAATGTCTCGTCATCTCCACGGTGCGAGGCACTTGGTCAGCGAGGACTTCACTCGCCCTGAAGGAGGTGGTGCTCACAGCTCATCCCCCTTCTGTGAGGGGTGCTTTCGAGGCACTCGGTGCCAGCGTCTCCTGAACTGGGGTCTTCCCAGGGGTGCCACATGGTGTTGGCACTGGTGTCGTCGTGCTGGGCAGGGCAGCTTGGCAAGGAGACTTGGCCCCTTGCCTGCTTTGGGGACACCTCAGGGACCTCTGGAAGCTAAAAGGAGACTCGTACGTGCCAACTGGGGCCCCTCTGGATTTATCACAAGCACTTGATGCCCTTCTTGAGCAGCAACAGATTGCAAATTCCGAAAGAATTAATGCAGCTCTGCATTTCCACACTCCAGCCCCAACACTGAGGCTCCTTCACACCTTTCCTTCAGCTGACTTTTTCCTCCTCAAACCAGCTTAACCAGCTGGTCACACCCTCTCGGTATCTTGCCCATAAGTATTGCCAGCCGAGGACAGCTGTGCTGGAGGCTATGGCAAGGGCCAAAGTTTCATTCATTTAACTAGTCAAGATTCGTCCCTCTCCTCCTACACTGCAGACTCTATTCTAGGCATTGGGGGCACAACAAAGTCCAGGACAGGCAGTTTCTCATCTCAGGGAGCTTACATCTTAGTGGAGAAGAGAGAAAATGAGCAAAGGAAAAAGAAACAAATGAGCTGTCCGATGGCGAGAAGTGCTAGGATGAAAACTCCCGGAGCTGAGGGGATTGGGGTGCGGCTCTTTGAGTTGGGTGCGGAGCCGGTCTGAGGGTGCCGACGTCTGTGCTGAGTGCTAAGAGGAGGCGGCAGAAGCGGGAATGAGCTTGGATGTCCGTGGACCAGGTGGGAGTCCTGAGTGGCTATGCGGGGGCCGGAAGGAGGATGTGCTCAGAGGGAGAGCACGGGTCCAGATCCAGGACTTCAGGTGCACCCTCACCGTGGTGGGAGGCTTTTAAGGCTGGGAGTGATGAGCCGGGAGGACAGGTGCTCCTCGGGCACACTCCCAACCCAAAGCCATCTCAATTATTGTTTCAAGGTAAAATGTTGACATGGCAGGTTATAAAACTTATGTTCTAAAAAGTGTCGAGGACTGGGTGTGCGAAACCTGGTCTCCACCAGCCCCTTGGCCACCGAGTGAGCCAGCCCCACCCGTCCCAAGCAGTGGTTATTTTGCATAACAGCAGCATTGGCAAACCAGAGCAATACCCTGGGAAGTTAACCAAAAAAGTGATATCCAGGCCCACTGCAAATCAGCTGACTCTGAAGGGGAGAGGGGAAGGGTGGGCACCAGGGCTTTATCTTAAGCTCACCAAGTTTGTCGAGCAGCCAGGGCTGAGGGCTAGGAGTGTTGGTGTCCTTCCTCGCAGGATGACGATGGTGGGAGCTCACGAATATAAAGAGAACAGCACAGTAAGAGTTAGCCTGTGTTCTCCTCTCTCTTGGGAAAATGCTGCCGCAGTGGCCAACACTAAGGGAGCCCCAGGTTCAAGAGCAGCCTGAGGGCTGCCGCATCTGCATTCCCTCTGGGCCAGCTCCTCCCTGAGTCTCTAACCACATAAATGGAGGAGTGCTTGCAGGTGTATGCAGGCTCCGCTGGGAGGTCTGCCATCTCCCGTGGACCACAGGCTGCCCAGCTCTCTATCCCTGGCATCTGAGCACAGGGCCTGGCACAAACCAGGCTCTCAGTAGATGATGGAGGGATGGGGGGATAGAGGGATGGTTGGTTGAGCACCGAGTAGAGAAGGTATTGTGTTTTAACAATACAAGCTTTCCTTTATCCCCCCCGCCCAGTGCCTTTTAGCCTTAGCCATTAGTTCAACCACAGAGCTCCACAACTCATCAATTATAAACATTAACTGTAAATTATACTTTTGCATAGTTAATTTAGCCTCTTCATTATGTATTTAGTAGAGCTCAGCAGGCATAAAATTCAACAGCAAGCTTTGGAGCAGATCCAATTCCTGTCTTCTGTGATTTTCAGAAAATGCCAAGTTTTAGTAGTGGACCTTGAAGCGTGTCTTTTCTGGAAGGTCTCCAGTGAGTTCTGCTTTTAGCTTTTCTCTTGGAAAGAGTTCAACCTTTCTGGGAAGGCTGATAGCTTCAATGGATGCTTGTGCCCTTCTCTCCAACTAAGCGGAGGCTCCTCCTCTCTTCTTGAACAGAAAATTAGTATTTAAGCTGACTAGTGGAAAGAAGGGGAGTTACGACTTTCAGGGAACTCAGTTCCTGGAGCAGTCGCTCATTTTGTACTCATTCAGCAGATACTCCTCGAGGCCCTCCTGTGCGTCAGTGCTGTGATGGGCCGTGAGGATGGGGCAGCAAACAAGACAATGTCTTTGCTCCCAAGACTCTTGCATTCTAGAAAGGGGAGACAGATGGTGAACTGCAAAATGCATTCAAGTGTCGTCACGTGGTGGCACCAAGGGGCGAGTGGTTCATGACAAACGGGGGTCAGCGTTATGGACAAGTGAGCTGTGGATAATGGGCGGGTGCAGTGAATGGGTGAGCCAGGCTGAGGTCTGGGGGAGCTCGTGCACAGACAGCGAGGCGGGGGCATGCTCGGTGCATCTGAGGGATACTAAGGAAGCCAGAGTGAGTGAACTGGGGAGAAAATGGGGAAAGATCGGAGCAATGGTGGGCGAGAGGGTCACCCTCTTACCAGGATTTTGGAGACGAGAGCTCAGTCAACACAGGGCCAAGCTCAGAATAGCCACTTGGGAAAAATCTGTTAAACCACGTTCAGCATCAGCTAACAGTGTGGTGGGTATGTTTCCGGTCTGCAGACTCAGTGTGCAAAACAGTGTATGCATCTCCCTTTGTTTTTCTGTAATGGGACTAGGTTTCTACCTCAAGCCCCCGATCTACCTGGTAGCAGAGAAGTTAATCCGGTTGATTCGAGGTTTGCTAAGTCATTTGAGGTTTAAACTCAGTTAGTTCACTTCATTGAGCCCGATTCTCCCTAAGAGTGGCCCTGGTGGTGAAGGGCCATCGTAGCCCTGGGCTGTGGGGGACACGTCGGGTCTTCAGATACTCCCCCTCTGTGGTTTTGTTTGTGGGAATGACCAATTCCATCAGGCACGTGGGCCTGGTCATTGTTCAGTCGCAGATCCTGATAAAGGGTCTGACTGCTACAGTTCTTCACTTCCTTCCGAGTAATCCCATTCTCCCTTGCAGTTTGCCAGCAGGCGTGGCAGAAGTAGAACAGGACTCACTTGGGAGGCCTGAGGCAGAGAGGGCTGAGAAGTAGCCCACCCTCTCCTCAGCCTCCAAGGCCCTGAGTGGGAGGGAAGCTGTGGAATTTTTCCCCAGTTCCAGGGAAGGTTTCTGAAGTTAGCTGAGAGGGAGAATGGAGGCAGACCCAGGCATGGCCTCAGTATGGTGCAAAGGTGGTGGATGCCGTGTAACAAACATCCCCTGCTTAGTGACTTAAAACAGCTGTTGATTATTCCTACATTTCTTTGGGTTGGCTGGCAGTTCCTCAGTGGGTTTGCCTGGGCTCAGTTATGGACTGTGGCTGTCTGGGGCAGTAGCTGAGGCAGGGATGGCCAAGCGTCTCTCTCTCCGTGTGGTGGTGCATGTGGCCTTCCTCCTGACTTGCTGCTTTCAGGGCAGTGTTCCAAGAAAGTGTAAACAGAAGCTGCAAGGCTTCTTAAGAGCTTTCCTTGGAGGATTCACTGCATCACTTCCACAGCAGTTTATTGGTCAAAACAAATCACAGGGCCAGCCCGATTCAGGAGGCGAAGGAATAAAGGAATACACTCCACCTCTTGATGGAAGGAGTGGAATTTGATGGGTAGAATTTGATACCATTAAATAATTTACTACAAGTTCTAAGAAGGAAAACAGAAAGCACTCTTAAATGCTTACAACAGAGGGAATTTAACCAGGGAATTAGTTATAAAGTGATGGTAAACACACGAATTAGCAACAACAGGGAGTCACAACTGTCCCCAAGGTGAAGAGACGGAGGAAGGTGTTGTTGCTAGAGTTCAGTAGAGGAGGCTACAGCCGTGGGGGGGCCTCAGGCAGGTGCCAGAGCCAAGGAGGGGATGCCAGGTAGAGATCCTGGTCCAGGCAGATAGAGAAGGCGAAATACCCCAGCTTCTCCCTTCCTCCCACCCTCCGATCTCCCTCCAGGGCCTCCATTGGCCAGACTGAGCCTGGAGCCTGGGAAGCAGCTGCGGGGGTTGCCCCTGCATCCCCTCCCACATACAGAACAGAGCCTGAGAGGAGTGAGAAATGCATCTGGGGGCAAATAGGTCTAGAACCTTGTGCCCTGGGACCCTTAAACTGACCTGTGGAATTTGTTGGGTTCCCAGCCCAGCCCCTGTGAGGGACCTGCACCAGCACTGGCCTTCCCCTCCCCCAGGTGACCTGTACCCCTTACATTGCTCGTGCAGGAGTGGATGTTGGGGTGAGCAACTTGGTAAGCATTCTTCAGGAAACATTTTTACTGATACCCAAAGCAAAGCTTATTTTACTTTTTTACTTACCTTTAACTTAAGAGACCTACAGTTTACAGTCTGTCCTTCCACAAGGCAACACTTTCCTCCTCTAACTGCCATTTGGGACACCAATAAAGTCATCAAATTCATCTCCCGCGAGGGAAACGGATCTGTTAATGCTTCAGCATCATCGAGCCACACAGCGACTGGGAGCGTCAGAGAGGAGAGGGGGTGCGCTGGGTGCCTCGAGAGGGTCAGCTGGAGCGAAGCAACGTTTCCTCAAGGAGTCGGGCTCCCATGAGGGGCCACGGCGAGGGGTCCCTCGGAGCCCTGAGGAGCGGGGAGCCGTGGAGGACCGGAAGTGGCTCTGAGGAGCAGCATGTGGAGCACTGCGGGGGGCACCCCCAGTTTTCCTCCCGGCTTTTCCCCACTGGAATCAGCCTTTCCCTTGGGAAGGTTTCCCGAAAGGAGCCCGAGTGGGATAGGGGCGGGTGGGCCCGCAGCTGGCTGCCTGGGGCGCATCGGCGGACGGTGGGGCAGGGGCAAGGGGGTTTCTGTGGGCAGAGCCGCTGTGCATCTCTCCTCGGCCCCTCGCTCATGGTTCCAGAGGTGGTTTTGCCGACAGATCTCCGGGCAGATCATATACCGTAATTGCAGAGGTGGACGCAGAAGGTTCTTTATCAGGTTCCTCAGCCCTGTGGGGGTCTTTGAAGCCCCTACGTGACCCCGTTTTCTCTGAGAGTTACTTTGAAGGCATCCTTATCTTGTCAGAAGTGTTTGTCAAAATGTTCATGAACTAGCCCGCTGGGGTCAGAAGCAGTGAACCTGGAGCAAACCCACTGGGTGCCACTGCGGCATCCCCAGGAAGCCCACCGCAGGCGCTGCACAGCCCCGGGAGCCCACTTGGGCTGGGGGTGGTGTGGGCTGTGCCCTCCTAGGTGCTCTCGGCTGCTGTGTTTCCCTAAACTGCCACGCAATTTAGCTAAATTTTCAGCTGCTTGAGAATTAATAAACCACACACTTCTGAGGAGCTAGCTCCAGGTAAGCCACGGCCTCAACTTCGGGAAGTTGCAGCCCAGATGGGAAATAAAAGGCAGCAGGGATGCGAGACCACAGCCAAGCCCTTGCCTGTGGGGGTCAGGGGTCCCTGGGGTCACTGTGGGGCTTGCACTCAGGAGGGTCCTTGAAAGACCGGAAGCTTCCATGCTCTAACTCCTCATCTCTCCAGGGCTCCTTTTAGCCCACAGTGCTTTTTAGTGTGCCTGTGTCCTCCTCATGTCCCAGGGTCTTTTATTAATTGATTACCTCCAACATTTCCACAGCAGGAGATTTCCCATTAAAAAAAAATCCAGACTTCTGGTTTCTCTTAGAAAACTGGAATTTCTGACAAGATTGGGCCCATGTTCTCACCTGGCTAGAGCTGTTAAAACCAGGAAGCAGCTGAACCCCGGATGTGGCGAGGGATTGCTGGTTTGTCACCACCTCCATCCTGCCCCACTGCCCACACCCTGTCAGCTTCACCTGTTTGTTTCACCTGCCCGGCCCCTTTTGCCCTTGGGCTTGGGGACCCTGTCTCCCCTCTCTCCCCAGCTCCAAGAGACTCAGCAGCAGGGGAAGGTCTCCGGCCTTGAGGCCCCTCTTTTATAACTGATGAGCTTCAGAGAGTGCATTCTGTCCAGAAATGTTTCTTTTAATATAATTTCATTCTGTGAATATTAAGTGTCTGTTATACTTTATCCTCTGGACATATAGCGGTGAACAAAACAAGTTAAAAAAAGAACTCATTTACCTGGAGCTTATGTTTTAGAAGGGAGGCTCTGAGGAAAGATGAAAAATACGGTAAATAAATAAAATATAGTGTTCCAGCTGGTAGAGAGTGCCATGGGGAAGAATAAAGCAGAGGGGGCCATGGGGACTGTGGGGTGAGAGGTGCTGGCTGCAGATTTAAACAGTTGAGCTAAGAGCCCAAGGAGGTAAGAAAGTCACTAAACAATTGCTGTAAGAGGATTCTAGGCAGAGGAGAGAGCACAGTGCAAAGATCCTGAAGCAGGCATGTGCCTGCAGTGTTCTAGAAGCTGCCAGAAGGCCAGTGGGCTGGAGGAGTGTGAGCCAGGCAAAGGGTACACAAAGTCAGAGGGGTGGGGCTGTGACTTCGGTCCCGAGTGAGAAGCACCCAGGAAGACTCTGGCCGGAGGAGCGGGTGGTGCCAGTTGCTCTTGGACAGTCACTGCAGCCGCCTCGAGGAGGAAAGACTGGAGGGCAAGGGGGTAGGTGAGAGCAGAAACAGGGAGCCCGGGGGGGAGGTGCTGCAGACACCCAGGCCAGAGAGGGTGGTGGCCTGGACCAGGGCAGGGTGTGGAGGAGACGTAAAGCCTTCAGACCCTGGGCGTGGTTTGAAGGTGCTCCTGACAGCTGGGATGTGGGGTGTGACAGAAAGGAAACTCCAGAATGGCTCCAGGAGTGTTGGGTTATACCCCATATAACCAGGAACACGCTTGCCTCAAAGTAGCAAGCACCATTTATTGAGCATCAACTATGTCCCCGGCTCAGTGTGTGTTAAGCATGAGCTTACATTATCTCACTAAATATACTCAACAGCCAGCACAACCAGAATGTATATCCCCACTTCACAGATGAGGAAACTGAGGGTTTAGACTGCACACTTACCAGTCTCCTACAACCTGGGCGGCTGAAAACAGCAGAAATTCATTCCCTTGCAGCTGTGGAGGCTAGAAATTCAAAATCAAAGTGTTGGCCGGGCCACACTCCCAGAAGCCTGCAGAGCAGGAGCCTGTCCTGCCTCCTGGTTTCCTGAGGCTGCCGACGCTCCCTGGCCTCCTTGGCTTGTGGCTGTGTCACTCTGATCTCGTTCTCCTTCTGCCTCCACACGGCCGTCTTCCCTCCGTGTTGGTCTCTCTTCTCTCCTTATGAGGACATCAGTCATATTTGCTTGGGGCCCGCCCTAACCCACGGGGCCCGGGATAGCCTCATCTTGATGAATCACCTCTGCAAGACCCTATTTACAGATAAGTTCCCTTTCAGGGTTACCGGGGGTTGAACTTGAACATGAGGCACTATTCAGCCCACAGCCATGAGTAACTGGTCAAAGTTAGTAAGCGGGTGAGTGGGCTTTGCCTCCAGAGCTTGGGCTTGCCCTCTTCTGCCATGCTGAGGCCAGGAAAGCGGACAGTGGGGTGAGGTGGAGCAAATACAGGAGCAGCTCTCGGTGTCAACTTGATGCCTTGGAGGGACTCTCAGGACGGGACCTGGCGAGCTGGAGTAAGGGCTTGTCTGTCTTCACCTGGTGTCTTCAGCAGGTCCCAGGATGTGTGGCCTGAGGAGGACCACAGGGGAGCAAGCCCTGCCAGGTGACCGAATGGGAGAAGTAACTGCGGCAATAATAAGAGCTGCCTCTCGTTGTACAGTTGCCATGATGTGCGCTGAACTCTACACATTATTCCTATGCGTCCTTGTGGCAGCCTCGTGAAGTCGTCGTATCTATCACAGATCAAATAGCCGCCTCCTACAGAGGTGAGATTAGTGGTTCTTAAACTTCACTGCATTTTAGAATCACCTGAGTAGCCCTTAGGACGTCCATCATCCAGGCCCCACTCCACACAAATGAAAGCAGGATTTTGGGGGTGGAACCCAGGCATCTGAGCTTTTTGAAGCTCCCCAGGTAATTCCATTGTGCAGCCAAGGTTGAGAGCTGGTGGGTTAAGTAACTTGCCCAAGGTCACCCTTCCGCTAAATGGCGAAGTCAGAATTCAAACCCAGGTGTGTCTGATTTTAGAGCCCGTGGTCTTAACCCCTACTCAGTACTATCTGTGCAAAGACACTGGAGGCTAAAAAATGTTAGCAGCTTAGTGATGACAGAAAGAGAAACCCTTTGTGTAGAGGAACAATTCTCTACCGTGGCTGCGTAATGAGTTTTAAAAGCACTAATGTCTGACTGCCACCTCCTGAGACTCTCAGAGTAGACTCAGGTATCGGGTAGTTTCTGTTTTTTTTTTTTTTAATCTTACCAGATGATTATATATGCAGCAAGTGTTGCAAACCCTTGTTTTATAGGATGCAAAGGCTCAGATTACTTCCATAAAGGTTTGCATTTCTCTTTTGAAGCAGTGTCGTCAACATCAATATGATTTGCAGTCAAGTGCTCTCTTTTCTCACTCTTATAAGCCTTTACCTGCTACGATAAATTTTTAGGCTTTTGTGGCAAGAAAGGGAAAATGAATTTTTTTTTTTTTTTTTTAGCACAAACACATAATCTAATCTAAAACAGTTTGGAAACAGGGCAAACCTCAAAGACTTCTCCATCTTGCTGCCCTTCACTCTTATTCCTTCCCCTGAATTCTGTCCCTGAATCTCTGTCACCAATAGCAGAGAGCAGTGGTGAAAGAGTACTCGAGGAACAGTCACTTTTATATTTAATACTGCCTTGTCTCTGAAACCCTTTCAGCGTTTATGGAATTGCAAACAGCATTTAGTTTTTGAGGCTGACTCCAGCTGTAAAAAGCGGATTTTTTTCTCCTTGCACTGGCAGATTGGATTAGGGCATGTTGTCTGGGTTCAGCCGGTCAGATCTCCCCCTGAAGGGCTTTCCGTCAGGGTTTACTGAGCGGTTGAAAACTAGTTTGGGCATCAGCAGTGTTGTCCTTTCTAGAACCAGTGTGGCCTGAGTTTGTAGTCATAGTACCCTCCTTTCTTCCCACCTGTTCTCTTGTCTTTTTCTCCACCCTTCCTGGTGGATTTGATGCATTTGTTAAATTCCCTTTCTGTGTAAATCAGCCCAAAGCACTGTCTGTGGCTTGCAGCTTGGAGTGCCGGCTGATACACATCAGCACCATGGAGAGCTCCCAGAGAACCCAGGGCCTTGGGTGTTGACCTTGGGGTCGGTGGGACTTTCTAATGAAGGCTTTCTGGGCACTTCAGTTTGATGGCACCTTCCAGGGTCCAGAGGGAAGGATGTGGCCTGAGCCTTCATGAAATGGACATGAAAAAGAATGAGTTAAACGAAACCTGGGCCAAGTGATCCTGTTCTCCTGAAGCTTCCCTGTTAGAAGGTTGATTTCTTCATTTTCTTAGTCTCATCTCTTTCTGCAGGTGCTAAGTGGTCAACAGCTTTTGATGACTTTGAAACTAAAATCCCTCACACCCCACAGTGGAAAGGGAAAGCCCTTTTGGCTTTTCAGCACAGATGGGGTTCAAAAGCTAAGAGGTTTGGTAAATTGGGTCTCCAGTACTCCAAACCTCATCGTGACTATTGGGGGAATTTATTTGCCTTGAGTAAGAGCTTTTTGTTAAAACCAGTTGTGAAAATTCCTTTCAAGAGTAACCGCAATAAATCTACACTATTGATTTAGCAAGTGGTGGGTCTTGGGCGCTCTCTGGAGTCACTTAAGTGTTTAACTTCTTTTTTTTATGACTTCATAAAGGCTGGTGTGGAAGGCTCCTGGTCCCTTTGAGGCAAAGGCTTAGCAAATATTTCAGTCTGCCCGGAGGCATTGGGGGGGGAGGGGAGCACTGATCACAGACAGAATTACAGACAGATTTCTGCTTTCCCGTCTCTCCACCTCCCTGTATAATGTGGCATCGTGTCTGACAGACACAGGTCACACAGGAGTGTGTTGCCTGCAAGTCTGAACGGATCCTGGCTCTCAGTGCCTGGCAGACAACCCTCCTCGCCGCTGTGACTTGCTCTCAGGAGCTCCCGGGCCAGCTCAGTGGCCCGTCCTGAGGTGGGGGTCAGGACTTACAGTCACTGAGCACGGGCGTGGTGTCATGCCCAACAAATATTGGGTGCTTGCTGGTGCCAGGTTCTGTTCTAAGTGTATTAGGCATATTCATTTCAAAATGAGACAGAGTTGCCCAAAATTTCCTGGTCAGTAACTGGCAAAGCCAGGATTTGCATCCAGGAAGTCTGTGGGAAATTCCACAGCATGAATCACTATATGCAGCTGTGTTGTCCTTGAAGATCCATGGGTCATAGTCTCCTTTCTAACCCCTAAATTCCCTTTTTCCTTCCTTCTCTTCCTTCCTTCCTTCCTCCCTCCTTTTTTCTTTCCCTCCTCTCTCCCTCCCTTCCCTTTCTCCTTTTTTCTTTCCTTCCTTTTTCATTCTTTGAATAAAATACTTCATGGAGACCCAGAATATAGAACATATTGGACTAGAGCATCCCTTAATGGAAGGAGAGAGTACTCAGGGGAAGGTGGGGGGGTGGGGTGGAGGCCAGTTCTAGCCCTGCGACCACTGCCGTCGTCCCTTCCGGGAACGCTGAGGGTTCTGAGGACCACAGAAGATCACCAACGGCATCATCTCTAAGGCAATTTCTGCCTCAAAGAACTTCTATGAAATTCTTCTTCCAGAATATAGAGATGCTGGAGAGAACCATTGTCCTAAGTTAGAGATAGCAAACTGACACCCAGCAGAGATTTGAGCCACATCATGTTCAAATGGATAAGGTTCCTATATTTAAAAGTGAAGATATTTCTTAGAAAACTCTAAATCCCCAGCTTCTCTAGAAAAACCTTTCATTCTCTGGCCCCACCGGTCAGCCTTACCATAAGGCTGCCGTTGGCAGGCACGCAGGATGATGGCCCCTTAGAAATCCTGAGCAGGGACCACGGCACCATACAGCCTGTCCACTCTCCTGCACAAAAGTCTCAAATTTTAAAACATCATTTGATTCTGTTTAATTTGGATATCCCAAGTTACACAGTTATCAGAGATGAGAAAAAGGAAAAGGTGGTGTGGGGACGGAGGGGAAACAGGAAGTCATACCACAGACTGAGAGTGAACCCACAGCCTATCAAGGCATCTTCCCAAAGGAATTCCCGTCTCTGGTCAGGACGTTTGTCCTGAGCCCCCCTGGGGACCTGTCTGTCTGCTCTTTCCTCTCACACACGTTCCGGAGTCCCTGTGGACACAGAGGTGTTTCTTCTCGCCGCCTCAGGTCTCCAGCGTCCTGCCAAGCTTGTGCCCCCACCCCCACCCCAGCCCACCAGGCGGCTTGGCCCATGTCCCTCTGACCCGGAATTCCTCAGCGCTCAGTGGAAAGTGAACGTTTTCATCACATTGTGAAATGTGTTATTTTTTCTATTCTGAAACCAAGAGGGAGTTTCGTTGGTGCACCGTGGAGGGAGTGAGGGGGGCTGTGGCACGTTCCCAATGGGTGCCGGCCACGCCACCCACCCCCATCCCTGGGTGGCTCCTGGACAGCTGCGAAGGTGCGGCCTGGAGTACACGCAAGAGGGTCTGTGCTCAGGGGCTCGTGCCACAAGGGCACGTGGCACCACCACACGGGTGTTTATCGGGCCTTGGAGGAGCGGGCACCTCATCCGGTGCCCAGTCCATTGCCCGGCCCACGGTGAACGTTCTGAGAGCAGCCGCAGGCTGTTTCTTTCTGAAGTTAACTGGAGCAGTAGGCCTTAGGGAGGCCCACCCGTCGCTCTGTATAGCACCGAAAACCCCTTGAAACTGCCTAGCATAAGCCTTTCAAAGCCAGAAGGGGAAAACCGCTTCTCTCTTTCCGTTGCACAGAACCATCCCCTCCTTAGCACCCCACGTTGGCATAATTGCAGCGGAAGGGGGCGCAGCCTGGGGCGGGAGAAGTTGTGCCGGCCCCTCGTGTACCAGTTTCCTTCCCCGTGCGATCTCTAGATGATGGAGCTGAGTCTCAGAGAGAACATGAGCACTGTCAGGAGGCCCAAAACAGAACTTCAAAAGAGGATGAAGACAGATGGTGGGGGAGAGCTCGTTGCAGACTCTACAGATTCCTCTGGGGGCCGAGGCCGAGTCCCTGGACAGGTGGATTTGCACCACATCCGAGACTAGGCGGAGCGGATCGGCTCCTGAGCAGAGTCGATTACCTGGCCCACAGCTCCTGGACACCTCCAGCTACCCAGCTCGGTGGGAGATGAGGGGACTCTGAGGCCCAGTGTTCTTGCCAAGAGACAAGTTTAAACCCCCGAGATAAAGCAGTGTCTGCAGCTCAGTAAACGGAGACGCTGGAGAGAGATGGAAGGATTTTGAGGACTTGAGTTGAGCAGGCTCAGCGCCTGCTGGACCAGGAGCACATCTCTTGGTTTGGAAACACTCTGGATGTTTCTCCCTCACTTTCCAAGGCCGATAATTCGCTCTCCGGGATTGCACTCCCATGGCTTGATGCTCCAGACATCTACTCCCCCCGCCCCCCACTAGGGACCCCAGCGTCTCATAAATCACAATTCTCCAGGCACTGCTTCCAGCCCAGGCAGCTTGAAGGTTCCAAGTCCCAGTGCTTCGGTTGGTGCTTGAGGTGGGGCCACGGCCTCCCGGGACCTCCTGCCCCCACCTCTGAGCAGGCTGAGGGCGATGGGTGGAGAGTTAGGGTTGTGGCTTTTGAGCAAGCCCTGTGTCCTCAGTGGGTTCACACCCCCAGCAAGGGGCAGGGCCTCTCCACCAGTCTTCACGCTGGCACCAGCACGGTCCTGGGGCCAGTTTTAAAGCATGTTTGGTGTCTCTTTCTCATGCTGTGGAAAAGCTGCTTTGATTCATCTGAAAATATGATGAATGCATCGTCAAAGGAATGCCACAGGGATTGCAGTGAGTTTTCAACCAACATCTGTTTCCAGCGGAGGCCAGCCTGAGATACTGCCATCTGTTGACCCACTTACTACAACTGCTTGTGGGCAGAGGGGCATTGGGGGCACCTCAACCTGGATTTCAAGGCCCCCAAAATCCTTACCCACCTGACAAACACAGTTTTATTTATGCCTTCTTGTTTCCACCAGTAATAATTCTATCAGCAGCTCCAGGAAGTCTGTCCACATTCCCCTTCTCTGACCTCCTAGAGCAAGAGTTGGGAAACTTTTTCTGTAACAGACAAGAGGCTAAATACTTTGTTTTCTGGTCTGTACAGTCGCTGTTTCGACTGTTCACCTCTGCCTTGGTAGCACAAAAGCAGCCGACAGTGCGCGACCGAATGGGCAGGGCTGTGTGCCAGTAAGACTTTATTTACAAAAGCCACTGGAAGGCTGGATTTGGCTCATGTGTCACAGTTTGCCGACCCCTGTCCTGGAGAACCTCTTATTGATGCCTTGTCATTTCACATTTGGCCACACGCTCTTGGAAGAGAACACTGTAGAGAGCATTGAATCAGAAACGGGGAGATGCTACACTTAGTGTTGCCTCTGCCACTGTTTTCCATTTCTGGGCCCTGATTTTATCATCTATAAATTGAAAATTTTGGACTCTCAGTAGCTTCCTAGCATTGGTAAGCGTCAGAGTGCCTGGGGCGAGAGCATGAGGGACTGGAAGCCGGGCACATGGCTACAGCCACCCCGCAGAACCAGGGCCTCTGGCTTCTTCAAAGCCCGCATCCTTCACCCTGCTGCTGCCCAGCCCGTCACCACAGCCAGGCCGCAGCGGAGTGGGCCCAAGCGGTGGGAAGTCGGCTGCAAGCAGCGTGG
Source organism: Choloepus didactylus (assembly GCF_015220235.1). Taxonomy (NCBI): domain Eukaryota; kingdom Metazoa; phylum Chordata; class Mammalia; order Pilosa; family Megalonychidae; genus Choloepus; species Choloepus didactylus. Next base: position 3,872,980 of record NC_051329.1, on the reverse strand, counting down.
AGCTGCAGGGGGCCCTGAGGGGTGGGTGTGTCTGCTCCTCAGCTGCTGTGGTCCAGGGAGGCAAGCCAGGAGGGGAGAAACTCACAAAGAGTGATCCTCCCACAGCACCTGTCCCCCCACCCCCACCCCCAAAACTGAACTTAAAGGGGCACAGAAGTCCACATTCATGCTGCAAATATGAGGCAAACTGGATTTACTCAGTGTCAGAAGAGCTGGAGAAAAACAGTCCAAGGGTTCATCAAAATGGATGCTGGCTGATGCTCAGGGCTTGAACTCTATGTCCAGACCCTTAACTCATGGGTGGGGCCACACTCCAGGGGCCAAGGTCCCTAACTTGTATGTGGCACCACACCCTACATGTTCTCCCAAATCATTGAAGTGTCCCTGATATTATGGGTATAATTGTCCTTGTGTTATGGGTATAATTGCAGAAGGCGGGACTAAGGGAAAGGAGGGCCATCCCATTGAACAACACCCGCATAAAGCTGTTTTCTTTTGCTCCCTTCCAGAAACAGCAGTTCATTCAACGAGGTGGTGCAGATGAACTTTGAGATAGCCAGTTTCAGCAGCCTCTCGGGGTCACAGCCCATCACCTGGCAGGTCGAGTACCCCCGGAAAGGGACCACGGACATAGCTGTGTCCGAGATCTTCGTCAGCCAGAAGGACCTGGTGGGCATCGTGCCCTTGGCCATGGTAAGGCCGCGCGATTGTGCGTGTATATTTAGCTGCCTCATTGTGTCTTGCCCGTCTTCCCCAGGATGATTCTTGCAGTTGCTTTGTGGGGATACTTAAGTTGTGAGTCCCGTTTTCCTCCAGTCTGGAAGTGGCTACATCTCACTAGTACAGCCTTCCTCAACATCGGTTATTTTCGTACCACCTTCATAATAGTTGCCATATTTTATTATTTACTTACTCTTCTTTCTTTAAGTTGACTCCAGTTCTCTCTTTTTGTTCCTCCATTTCTTTTTTTAAGGAAGCTTTCAGTACTATGCGTATTAGTCAGGATATGCTAGGCTGTGCTTCAGCAACAAGTAATCCTCAAAGCTCAGGGGCCTGAGGCAGTGACAGTTGTTCTCACTTATACCAAATGGCTTATATGGTAGAGGCCTCCAATCGCCCAGTCCCCGGGGACTCATGGAGGCACTGCCATCTCACAGCTTTGCCGTCAGAAGCGTGTGGTCACCTTGGTCACCAAGACAGAGGAGCAGGCAGTCGGAGAGTCATCATGCCAGCTGTTCTAAGCGTGGCCTACAAGTGGCCTGTAGCACTTGCACTCATGTCCCATTGGCTAGAAGGGGTGCTGTGGTCCCCTTGAACTGCAAGGGGGCTGGGAAACGTGGGTGTTGAGGACCCCCATCCACACCTCATGCAGGAGGAGGGCACCCCGTGTCATCAACGCAAATAGAACACAAGTGCTAAGTACAACGTATGTGCACAAGTCCTGTTGCTCACTTTTCACTGGACCCTGTTGAGCTGGAAGTGAGCAAAGAAGAAAGCAGTGGGGTTTGGGACTGAGCACCCACCCCATGTTCACTCAGCCGCAGTCTGCTCGGCCCTGTGCACTGTGTAAAGAGCCCCTGGTAAGAGAAGCAAAGCAGGTACAGTGTCAGAGATGTGGGAAGAGTATTTTGAAATGTGCTAGCCTTGCTTTTGCCAAAATTCTCCTTCTCGGACATGGAACCTAGGACTCTTTGGGTTGCACATGGCACAAAGCTGAAAGACCGTGATCACGGTGGCTTCATATCCACCAAATCAGGACTGAAACTCTGTCACCAGGTCCCAGTTTTGCTCTGCACCCTGGCTTCCACGTCAGTCTGCTCGGAAGCATGGGTTCCACGCGGCTTCCCTGACCTTTCCCCGTGGATTAAGCCGCAGTCACACACAGTGGTCCCTTGCTTGATGCCCCACACTTGTTGGCTGAGGTCCCTGCCCGTTTTTTCCCCACTCCCTCACCAAAGTTGTCCGCACCTCCTGAGTAAACCGCTTGCCCTCGAATCGTCATCTCATGGGATGCTTCTGGGGAAAACCAAACTAAGACCTGGGCTGACCCTACAAACCACATGACTTTGTGAGTAGAGGAGGGAAGGTTTCCAAGAGGACATTTCAGAGTCATTTGTCTAGAAAAAGTGTGACTGGACACCGGGCAGCAAACAACAGAGGGCCCCCCCTAATATCTGGCATGCCAGGAGGGTTAAGGGTCTCGTCCCAGTAACAAGGCTGCCCTGTAGAATAAGGATCAGCAAACCACGACGAAATACCGAAGTAAAGTTGTACTAAGGCCCAGCCACGCCGGCTCATTTATTTATCACCCATGGCTGCCTTCACCCACGACAGCCGGGTTGCATGGTCACCACAGAGACAATATGGTCCACAAAGCCTGCAATATTTACCATCTCTTCCTTTGCGTCAAAAGCTTACCAGCCTCTGCTGTAGCAGAAGGAAAAGAGTATTTCTTAACCCCGGCCGTAGATTTGAATCATCTAGGAAGACTTGAGAAATTACTGTTGTTTGGACCACATCCTAGACAAATAAGCGAACATTGCTGGTGGAGGAGGCTGGGAGCTGGTGAGTTTTAAAACATCTCCAGGTGATTCCAAAGTACAGCCAGGGTAGGGGACCCCTGAGCTGAAAATATGTTCTGCTGTACCATCTTCCTGCTCCCTCTCTGTGCGTCTTCTCCCCTCCTTCCCGCAGATGATGGAGATCATTGAGCACTGGGCTCTAAAGGGTTCTCTGTGGGCTGCAAGGTCAACCTAAAAGGTAAAGCTTACACAAGTCGCAGGGAGATGGAGTAGCACGGTACTCCATGGCTCACTTACGTGAGGTTACTCTTATTATTAGTCTGCGTTGATAAGAGCTTGGAAACAAGCATGCTATTTGGTTGTATTTACGCTCTGAATTATGGAAAATGGATAAGTCAGTACTCTTTGTAAAAGCTTCAAATCCAACCCCACTTAAACTTGCCTCATGTTGCTTAAAAAGTCTAGAAAAGCATTTCTCAAAATGTGACACGTACACAGATCGCCTGACGGTTTTGCCCAGGTGCAGACTCTGGCTCGGGAGGCTGGGTTGGGAGTTTCCCGGTTTGCAGGTTGTGCCGGGGCTGCTGACCTGAAGACCACAGTTGGAGCTGCAAGGACACAGGTGGGCAGATGCTTTCCTCGTGGACAGCAGCTTCTCCTCCTCTCCCAGATCTGCTTTCCTCTCTGTTAGGGTCGCTATTCAGGAGGGGCTGTCCTTGAGGTGGCTCTTGGCAACGCCAGGCTCACATCCTCGAAGCAGCATGCCCAGCCTGTAAAGAGGAAACGCCTCTTTGCTCACCACTCCCGCAAATCTGGAACTGGCTCTGATTAGACCTATTGCCTTGGCTTGGGTCGTGTGCCCAACGTAAGCCAATCACTGAGGCCAAACGGATGGGGCGCTCTGATTGGCCAGGCCTGGGGAGCTTGTTGCTCTGGGAGCAGGTGCAGAATCAGCCCCAGAATGAGAGTTGGTGGGGCAAGTGCATGATGGGAAATTCTGGCTCTTGCTGAAAGAGTGGGGATGGATGCAAGACAGACAAAATAGCAGACGTCCAGCACAGAACGCGTTATCCACCACAGGCGTTTGGGAGCACTCTGCAGTCGAGCTTGAGAATGATTCCTCTTGACTTTTCATGTGCTAGAACAGGGGTCAGCAAACCACACCATGGGCCAAATCTAACCCCACTGCCTAGGTTTTGTGAACTGCAAGCTAAGAATGTTTTGTGTGTTTTTTACATTTTTTAAATGGCTCCATTTTAAATGGCCATCTGAGTACTTAGTATTCTCAGTTTCACCTCTTGGCCCACAGAGCCTAAAATAGTTACTCCGTGGCCCTTTTCAAAGAAAGCTTGCTGACCCGTATCCTAGACCTGTACTGTCTGTTGTCGGGCGTAAGTGCTTTGTTCCTTTCCTACGTGTGTCAGAAGGATAGGCATTCAAATGCTTTGAAAAAGTAAATCATTATAAGGATATGATGTATTATTATGGCCCCACTTTTCAATGGACCACAAGATATTCCTTCTTGAAGGGAAGTATTGTTCTTGCAGTTATTGTGTCTCTTTAAGATAAAATGGAATAATCACCAATGTCTTACCCAGAATCCATTTATTTGCAGTAACTGTGAGTGAATTCAAATAGGATTCATCAAAAAGTTAACCAATTGGCTCATATTTCCGCCGTACTGGGACATAAGTTGGGGTTCCAGACTATAGGATTTGGGGGTACACGTGATGTCATAAGTTTGCATTCCCTGAAGTATGCAGTTTGACCGTAACTATGCAAAGCAACATGGAGAATTAGGAATTATACCAACAAGTAGGCAATAAAATGAGGTGGGCTCTATTTTTCTGTATTTTCAGAGTTTTTTGTTTTTTAATAAAAGGAGCTTTAGTACATTTACGAACAGCCAAAAGATAAATGTTTACTGGAAATATCTAGCAAATAAGTTGCAGCTTGGCTGGAAGATGAATTTTTTTTTAAAATGAAGAAGCAACAATTAAAACCTAATGCTGTGTGTCAGCAGCCAGCGAGACAGCAAATTTGAAAATGTAAAGTGAATTCCTCAGGTTCTTGCTCATTTTAAAGAAAATGAACTTCAGAAAGGTAGATTAGAGGCTTATGTAATGGGAAATTTGCCTCGCTGGGGAAGCTCTCACGTTAGAACCAGGCCTTCTCCAAGCCTATTCCTTAGAGACAGGTATGGCTGGGGGTTCATCAATAGCCTCCTTGCACAATCAGCTGGAGACTTCCCACTCCCCAGAGTTAATGAGGTGGAACCAGCAGCAAAGAGCTCCTGCCCTGCTGCACAAGCCCCAGGGCACTCTCCCACCGAGGGACACTGAGCCACAAAGCCACCGTTTGCCCGTCCCTTTTCCGGCTCACTGGGCAGTGGGACTTCCCGGCAGGGGGGGCGGGAGAGCTCTAGGCCCCAGCCCTGTGGCCCTCCTGCCTCGCGTCCCTCTGTGTCCAGTTCCCACCTCTGCCCCCTGCTCCCACCTTAGGCTGGGGGAGCCCACGGGGAGCCTGGGTGGGGGTCCTGGAGCTGCCCAGGTCAGCTTGTGAGAGCTCCCACGAGACGAAGGAGCCTCTGGGGCCAACAAGTTTTGGGAGTTTCCTCCTCCTTCCACTCTAAGGAGAAAGTCCTGACCTCACAAGTAGAGTTGAAACCGCGTGACGGCCTTGGTGGGGCCGTAGCTGCTTCTCTGAAATAAAGGGGCAGCAGAACTCATTCCGCGTCACACTGAGCGCTCAGGATGTGCCAGGTGCCGCAGGTCTTCAGTGAAGGAGACCCTGTTAAGTCAGAAAAAAGGGACAAATTCTCCTCTTCGTGGGGCCTACAACTAGAGGGGGACAGACAACAAACGGGGAGATGTTTGATAAGATGAGAGCAGGTAGTGATAAGAAGCTGTGAGGACAAATAAAGCAGGGCAACAGGGATAGAAGCTGACTGGCTTCTATCCTTAGTTCTGTTGGTGTCCTACAGTTTTTCCTGAGTTTAATTTGAAAACAAACAAAAATTCTAAAGTCTAAGGCCAGTCTAAAGAAGGCTGTGACCCCCAATTTTGGCAGGTGTAGCAAGAGACCCTTTGCCCCCAGACGGACTATCAAATATCCTCGGAAGCAGTGAGACTTATACCCAGGACTTTGAAGTTTCAAATAATTTTTTACTTTTGCAAACATAAGATGCAGTCATTTTCCTTGGCCCCTGAAACATCCCAGGACCTTGGGTTTTTTCCTTATATAAAGCTTTCAAAATTCTTGGGACACATCATTTCTCTCTGCATAAAATCAAATTAGAATAAGCTGCTTGTTCTGGAGTCTGCAAATCATGATCTTAATCCTCACCTCTATGGGGTGTCCTGGGGATGGATTGAGGTTTGCAGCTCCCTGGAGCCCCGTCAAAGCAAGGGGAGATTGTCAGAAAAGAGGCCCTTCTCTGCAGCCCCCCAGCCCCTTGGCCCTCTGGCTTCCAGAGGGGTTCAGCCAGCGGGAGGCTCTGGGTGCACTGGACGGAGAGAGGGGAGACGGGGAGACGGGTTTGTGGCGTTTCTGGCAGGAGCACGTCCCTCTACGCCCCTCCCTGCTTTGCCCTCGGACCCTGCCCCCGGCCGGACAGTGGCCCTTCCGCCTCCAGTGGACCCTCTCACAGGGGCCGTCGAGTCCAGCCAGGGATAAATGCCACAGGCCCCTTCTAGCTCCTTCCCAGAGAGCACACCCCGACCGACCATAAAATGCGGCCTGGAAACTTTCCAGAGTCGTCTCCCCTTGCCCTCTAGATGACTGAACTTGGAGAGAGTGGCTGGGGATCTCTTGGAGATGGCCTGGCCCCCGGTGTGGGTTTCCCACCCACAGACCCCTGGGGTCACTTTTCTGCCGGCTTGAGACCCAGATGTGTGAGGCCAAGTGTGTGTTAACTGGCCGGGGCCATGGTGACGCATGGGACCCACATGTCACCCTGGTGTGTGATGGATGGCTCTGCCCTGCGTCGGGCCCGCAGGGAGGCACGTTCTCTGTTCTAGGAGGGTGACGGCAGGCATCTCCGTGAGTTAGAGGGAAATCTTCTTTGACGGGGATGGGAGAATATCACTTTTGGAGAGAAAATGAAAAAATAATGTTTTATTGTTTTTCAAAATCATCCTACCCTGCTCTCCGATGCTCCTTTCCAACTTGAGAATTTTACATCTGTTATTCTCTCTAAGAGTATTTTATGGATGCCTCCGATGCCCCAGGACAACTGAAAAATGTGTGCTTGGTTGAAAAATATCTCTGTGCAGAGTAAGTGTTTCCTTGTCACAGCTGGAAGTTTACTCTGGAATTAGGTTTAAAATGGTCCTTCCTTCCAGTTAAGTGGCACATGTTTCCATGTGAAAAGCAAATCTTTGACACATGCAAAAGCTGTCTTGACTTGATGGTTATGTTTGCGGGATGACTGATTAATTATCCGGTCAGGGAATTACCTTCCCCGCTGCCTGCTACGCAGAGAATGCCCAAGGGGTTCAGGAATGGGTGTAGCTGGGTGTAGCCATTTGCAGGATCTATCCTCATTAACGGAGCTTTCGTTTCCCGTCAGTAAAAGGAAGGGTTGTATTGGGTGGCCACTCTGGTCTTTTCAAAGTTTAAACTTCCCATTGTTTTACTTAGCAGTTAAGCACTGTGTTTTGATTGGAAAGATGATACACTTTCGTTGGACATTAGAGATGGAGACCATACAGGAAAACATGGAAAGAGCAACACTGGATCGGAAAAACTGGCAGGAAGGTCTTTCCAGTTGGCTTTTCTTCTCCCTTGCCCTCTGGGTCAGTTGGGGCCCGTGGGATGGAAGAGGGCAGCCCAGGGCGAGACCCCGCTCCTCAGCCTGTGTCCGCGGCAGCCCTTTCCCCGCCAGCTTCTCACTTTCCGCCAGCTCCACACAACCCCGACTCTCACTTAGTCAACACCTTCCTCTAAGGAGAGAGTAGGGTGGGGATTGAGAGCTCAGCCTCCGGGGCCTGATTCTTCCTCTGACTCGCTGTGTGACCTGGGACAGTGGCGTAACCTCTCTGTGCCTGCGTGTCCACCTGTGTGAAATAGGAATTACAATAAAGCTGGCCCGTGGGACTGTCGGGAGAGTTAAACACACCCAGGAGCGCTTGCTGACCTTCGGGAAATGCTAGTTATTTTTTCTTAAATAAACTCCAGGTTAAACTTTGATTTTTTTTTTTTTAAATGCTTCAAGCACATTAAGGGCACAGTTTACTTAAGATAAATATGCGACTCGGGCAGCGGGAATGTCCATCCCTGTATGTTTAGACCCTCCTGGGTGGGCGGGGGCCACGCCTGGGGAGAGCCGGCCCCCACTCGGCCGAGTCACCCTCGAACCTCCCCCGTCCCGGGGAGAGCCGCGACCTCCAGCTGGCACAGATGGCGGGAAACCGTCGCGGGGGCAGCGCGGGGGAGCGACACTGTGTGCAGAAGTCCACGAGGTGCAGATGCTGGGGGATCCCTGCGGGCTCCGTAGCAGGAATCTCGGGGAACGCGGACGGGGCTGCGAGCTGGAAGGCAAAACTGGCACCTTCATCTCGACTCGGCTCGAGCGGAAGTTGAGTGTTTGCAACCACCACGAACGTAGGACACCAGCCTCAAAAGGCTCCGCAGGCAGTACAGGACAAGCCTCAAGCGTTTTCAGATCCTATCCCTGTCGTCAGCAGTAGCTCGCAGTAGCGTTTGTGCTCCGCGGCTTCTACCCCAGCCCCGGATCCACCTCCGTCGCGGCCACAGCCTCAGCCTCAGCCGAGCCACCGTCAGCTCACACCGGGAGTTTAACTGGTCCCGCCATGGGTCTCCTGCTTCTCTCCTGACCCGGCACCCCGTGTCCCAGCCTGGATGGCCTGAAAGTCCAGCCTGCAGCTACTCGCGGATCCAACCCTTTCCCCACGCCCCTCTCACTGCCGTCCAGCCCCAGGACCTTTGCACGGCTGTTCCGCTGCTGGAGCCTCTTCCCCATCCCACCCTGCACCCCCCCACTTTGCTCCCAGTACCCCCCAACCTTGTCCTCAGCACCCTCCCCCACCTCACCTCCAGCACCCCCATCTTGCCCCCAGCACCCCCCACCTCGCCCCCAGCACCCCCCCACCTTGTTCCCAGTACCCCCCAACCTTTTCCTCAACACCCTCCCCCACCTCGCCCGCGGCACCCCCCCCACCTTGCTCCCAGTACCCCCAATCTCATCCTCAGCACCCTACCCCACCTCATCCCCAGCACCCCTCACCTCACCCCCGGCACCCCCCACCTCGCCCCCGGCACCCCCCACCTCACCCCCAGCACCCCCCACCTCACCCCCAGCATCCCCCCACCTTGTTCCCAGTACCCCCAACCTCATCCTCAGCACCCCCCACCTCACCCCAGCAACCCCACCTTGCCCGCGGCACCCCCCCCACCTTTCTCCCAGTACCCCCCAATCTCATCCTCAGCACCCTACCCCACCTCACCCCCAGCACCCCTCACCTCACCCCCGGCACCCCCCACCTCGCCCCCGGCACCCCCCACCTCACCCCCAGCACCCTCCCACCTCACCCCCAGCACCCCCCACCTCACCCCCAGCATCCCCCACGTCACCCCCAGCACCCTCCCACCTCGCCCCCAGCACCCCCCACCTCGCCCCAGCATCCCCCACCTCGCCCCCAGCACCCCCCACCTCACCCGCAGCACCCCCCACCTTGCTCCCAGTACCCCCCCAATCTCATCCTCAGCACCTTCCCCCACCTCACCCCCAGCACCCCCCCACCTCATCCACAGCACCCTCCCACCTCGCCCCAGCACCCCCCACCTTGCCCACAGCACCCCCCCACCTTGCTCCCAGTACCCCCAATCTCGTCCTCAGCACCCTACCCCACCTCACCCCCAGCACCCCCCACCTCACTCCTGGCACCCCCCACCTCGCCCCCAGCACCCCCCACCTCGCCCGCAGCATCCCCCACCTTGCTCCCAGTACCCCCCCCAATCTCATCCTCAGCACCCTCCCACCTCGCCCCCAGCACCCCCCCACCTCGCCCCAGCACCCCCCACCTTGCTCCCAGCCTCCATCCTCACCTTGTTCAGGTCTCAACCTAGTGGCATCTCTTTAGTCCTCAACCACCTTATCTAAAATCACAGCCCAGCGGCCCCGTCTGCCCTGACTGGCTTGGCTTTCTTCCTCACCACGTTGCAGGGCACTACCTGACAGAAAATTGCGTATTTATACATATGTGCATAGTCTGAATTTCCTGTTTGTTTATGAGCTCCGTGAGGGAAGGGAATGTTATGATAGCGTCTAGAACAATGCCTGGCACACAGTAGGCTTCTAGTATGGAGCTGTTGAATGAATGAATGAATGACCACCATCTCTGTCTTTGCCACCCAACAGTAAGCAACTTGAGGTCCGTGACTATTGTCTGCCTCATCATTTATCACCAGCACTTAGTACAGTTCCTGACAAATGGAAATTGCTCTGTAAATACTTATTGCCTAAATTAACCCAGCCTAAAGGAAGATTAATTATTATTATTCTTTGTTATATGATTAGCGTTGCCAGGGCACCAGTGAAAATTATCAGCCTTTATTCTACAGCCCCATAATTATGTCATCATTTGAACACATTAGAGCTTCGATCTGTAAATGAATGTATAATTCATTTTAAGTCATTGTCACATGGGGAGATAGGAAATATTATGGACGAAAAAATGGAGAATATGGGTTTGTGTGGACATACTGGATCCTCTGCAGTCATTTCTATCTCTCTTACAAATGTTAATGCATGTAGACCGGTTTTACAGCTTTATCCATCCCCCTTTCAAATGAGAATGGGTTTCCTGTGCTATGCAGAGCCTTCATTCCGCCTCTCAGTTGTGGAGAACTCTAAAGCAGGTTGTGGGCGCTGATCCCCATCCCGTGGTTCTCAGCCTGGAAGGCTGTTGGCGCCCGCAGGGTGGGTGGCTTGGTGGGTGGGCTCCTAACCTCGCCCAAACCGATCGCATCCACAAGCCTGCCTCGCTTGGGGGCCCTCCAAGGGCGCCGGCACTACTGCAGAGCTTCCAGGGACCCCAGGAGCAAGTTGCAGTAAACCGGAAGTTTAGTCTCTCCCAGTTCGGAGTCCGGGAGGCTGTGATGGAGCCGTGGGCAGGCCGGGCCTCTGCGGGCTCCAGGGGCCCCTCCCGGCCTCTCCCAGCTCCCGGGGCCCAGGTGTGCCCTGGCTCACAGGTGCTCCCTCCAGGCACGCGGCCTGGGTCCCCGTGCACGCCACCCTCTCCTTCTCTTACGAGGACACCAGGCACTAGATTAGAACCCAGCCTAGTAGTCCACGCTGGCCTCGTCTTAACTGGGCCACGTCCGCAAAGAGCCTGTTCCCCAGTAAGGCCCATTCCCAGGTGTCGGGTGAAGGTGAATCCTTCAAGGGGTGGACTTAAACTCACTTCGAGCACCCTGTCTAAAATAGCGACCTCGGTCCCGTCCATCCCCTACCCCACTTCGTTTCTTCTTTATACCCCCGTCTCCCAGCGTGGTGTTACGCGTGTGTCTGGTGATCTGTCAGTTGCCCATCTCCCCCCTCTGGAATGTCATCTCCGTGTTGCCAGGTACTTCGGTTTGTTCATCGCCGAGACCCCCACTTCTAGAACCATGCTTGGCATCCAGCTGACGGTCGATAGATGTTTACATTGATATCATGAATTTATAATCATATCTATAGGTCTTACGTATTTATAAACATGTAATATCGATTATAGTCTGGGAAGGAAAGATTTATGCTTAGAAACTTAGAAAGCAGCACATTCCACGGAAACTTTCCATGTGAGACTCTCTGTCCACACTGTCTGATATGGTAACCACATGACTATTGAGCATATGAAGTTGGCTTGAACAGCTAAGGAATTTTTAATTTAGATTAATCATCATTTAAACAGCCAAAGTGGCTGGTGACCACTGTGTTGGACAGAGCCTTGATAAAGAGCATCTATATTAGTGAGGGTGACTGAGCTGAAAATGAAGATATGATTCCGCCCCAGCCCTCAGCAAAAGTGTCTCTTCACCCTCTTCATCTGTTCATCTCTCCATGTAACTCATATGATAATATCAGTGATCTAGTATGCTAAACTCAGAAAATAAAGCAAAGCATAATAGAAGATCTTGGAAGCTTTCAGAACTCCTTGTGGCTTATCAGTACAGTGTTGGAGCCAGCGGCAACAGCCAAACTTAACCACCTTAATCCAGATGGAAAATGAATTAGATCATATAACTGAAAAGTCTGATGTCTTCAGGCACAGCTGGATCCAGGTGCTCACACAGCCCAGCCAGCCTTGCATCTCTGTCCTCCTCTCTGCTTTTCTGTCTGCAGACTTGCATCTCAGATACAGTTCCCCAAAGATAGCTTCAGGCTTTCAACCAGGCAATTTAGCATCCCGAGTAGATATGCCACCTCCTTCCCAAGAATTCCAGCAGAAGTCCCAGACCTCACCCTACTGGATCCAGCTTATGCTGCCCCACTCCTGAAGCAGTCACACTGAGTATGACTGGCCATGCATGGTGTGTGTTTGACTCCAGGATGAGGACAGGTCCAAAGAGCTGGAGGGGGGTGGGGAAAGGGATAGTGGGGGGCTTGGCAGGCAAAACCCAGCAGATGCTCACCACACCTGGCTTTACAGGAACCCCAGGCAGGGGTCTGTTCTCTGCCGCCTTGGTTTGCTGTTTAGTGCTTTCTGTGGAATAAGACTCGGGGCAAGTTGATCCTCAACCTGAACTAAGCATCCTGAATTGCTCATCGTCAAATACTTATCCCCTTGGCCTAAATTCTGCCCTGGTCACGTCTTGCCAAGTGTTATGAAGACAGAATTGCAGGTCAGGGACCATCAGTGGCTAATGACATCGACTGTGGTATCTGGACACCTGGCTTCAAGTCCCAACTCCACTACTCTATTGGCTGTGTGATCTTGGGTGGCTCAGTTAATCTCTCTGAGCCTCAGTTTCCTAATCTGTAAAATGGCAATAACGATAGTCCCTATTTCATAGGGTTGAAGTGAGGATTAAGTCAGTTAACATAAAGTACCTAGCAGAGGGCCTGACACATATTCAGTGTTAAATAAATAGTGGCCATTAGGATTTACTAGTAGAAATAATAACAGAAGTATTAATTATGTCCTTGCGCCACATTCGAAGGAAATGCCTTTTTACTCCCAGCGAGAAAACTCCCATTAGTTGTTTGTCCACATAGGGGTTGTTAATGTTCTTTTTCTCTCCAAGCACATTATCCTTCTGTGAGTCTCTGCCCTGGCAGCCTGGGTGGACGCGTGCCCTCAGATACAGGGTGAGTGGAGGAAACAGAGCAGTTATTTTCTCCAGGATTCTCAGAGTGGTACAGAAACCCTTGAGGGTCCCCAGGACACTTTCAGGGGTCTGTGTGATGAACAGTGTTTACATAATAAGGCCTAGTGGTTGTCCACACTGCATGATGTAGTGGCTTGGATCAGCAACGGTCACGGTGAGCCCCCCGGTTCCTGTGGGCCAGGACTCCGGGCCTGGCTCTGCACGGGGTTCTGCCCCAGGGCCGCTCATGAGCCTGCAGTGGAGATGGCAACTGGGGCTTGGAAGGTCCACTTGCAGGGGCCCCACCCACATGGCCGGCAGGTGGGTGTGGCTGTGGGCAGGCAGCCTCAGCTCTGTGCCCGTGGCAGCTTCAGACAGCTGCTTGGGGAGCCTCAGGACATGGCGGCTGATGCCCCCAGAGCAGTGGCCCAGGAGCTCCAGCAGACACTACAAACCTTTGAGGACTCAGCTGTTGCCACACCCGTTGATTCCGCTGCCTTCTGTTGTTGCACCGATGAGCCCAATTCGATGGGGGGTTGTGGGAGGGACATGTCCCTAACACAGGTCATGATTACCAGTACGCAAGGCCTACAGACTCCCCAAAATACAGTGACATCATTGGCCTTTATCACTCCCCTCAATTCACAGGTGCCCATGGATATGACAAGGCCCTCACTCTGGCAGCTAATGGAGTGTGTGTGTATATGTTCTTGAGTGTTAAAATCACTTCTGTTGTAATTTCTAATACAATAAATATCAATGGGTATAACCTACGTAGACAAAAGCTTTTTAGGGTTTTCAATAATAAGAGTATAAAGTGTTCCTGAGATGAAAAAGTTTAAGGAACACTGACCTGGTTTTTACAAAAATGAGGCAGTCTGCAGTAATAGAAAGAGTTGTTTAGGGACAATCTATAATACCAGATTCTCACCCAGAAATGTAGTCCCACTGACCAGATGGTTCTTTATGAAATGTGTGTGGTACCTGGAGCAGGAAATTTTATTCATTTATTTAAATCTCCAGCTAGAACCCTCTTTACAGTGGAACTTATTATTCAATCCTTCATGTCACGCCCTCAGCCCAAAACACATTCATATTAAATAATGAATATTCTCGGGGTAATGAGAAAATGGCCAAGGGCAGAAGCCGACAAACTGTAGCTGTTAGTTTCGCCTACAGAACTTCCATCATTCATTCACATGACAAATAGTTCCTGGGTGCCCACAGTGTCAGGTGCTGCGCTCGGCTTTGAATTTAAGGAGTGAACAAAGCGATCACGGCCACTGCCTAGGCACGACATGAATCAGCGTGTCCTTCGTAATGCAACGGAAAAGTAAGGAGGCTGGGCTTGATTTAGACCTCAGTGCCTCTCTTAGGAGAGACTGCTTGGAAAATATTCCTGTGCTGCCCCTTCCTAATCTGTTATGTCATGAAGCAGGTCCACACCACCCAGCAGTGTCTTTTTGCAAATTAGAAAGAGGCGCCCTTTCATATAACACTCGACCTCCCCCACTGCCAGAGAATCTGTGGCGTCTGTGATGCCATGGCACCTCCTTAGGTGTGGAGCCCTTGTGCAGTGCAACACCTGCCCAGCTGTACTTGGCGGGCCTTCCTGAAGGTGCTGGCAAACCGAGGGACACCCCCTGTCCTTAGTTCTTGGGGAAGAGGGGCCATCTGTCTAGAGTTCAGCCCTCAGTGTAGTTTACAGGGGACCCTCAATCAACGGGGCTACATTTCATCAGTGTTCCTTGCGCTGTCATTTTAGATTTCAGCACCAAACTAAGGCTTTTGCTTTCTGCTTTGACTAAGGGTGCTAGAGCTGGGAGTGACTGTCAGCAGTGGCGTGAGGTTCTCAGTGCCACTTTTATTTCCTTTTCTGCAGGAGGGGCCTTGGAAAGGCGGGATTGATTAGAAAGTGAATAGACGAGCAGTATATCCTTCCTCAGTGGAGTATTACTGCCAGGGGGTAGCAGTGCAGCAGACGCAGTCCCCGTTCCCGGTGGAAAATGCTGGGCTGCTGCAGGTGAACACACCGCCCACAAAAATGACAAGGGATCGAGCTACTCGGAGCTCTTGCTCTGATCGGACCTGTAATCCACTTACGAGTGTGTCCCTGGCATCATCTCAGCCACAATGCTGACGAAATGTTATGAGATTCTGAACACCGAACTGTCTAGGATACTGCCTCATGGCCTGTAACGGGGGAGGCGAGGATGGCAGGCAAGTTGTCAGGAAGTTTACAGAGTCCCTGCTGCGCGCAAGTGCAGAGATCACCTGAGCCGATGGTTCTGCCTAGGAAATTTCCTTGAGAATAAAAGTAAAATGGAATTGTTAATGGGCCTACATGTTCAAGAACCTTCAGTGGGTGCAGATTTCAATGAAAATTAATCTTGGTATTTTGCTTTATAACAATATAAGAACGACTAGATGGAATGAGTTGGTTTGGTTTGGTTGGTTTTTTGCCTCCATCTGGATTTTGTCAGGGAGTTGGAAAACGTCAAAATCAGCACAACCATTTATTTCATGGAAAGTGTTTTGGGTGCTCCCAGCCCACCTGCGGAGAGATGCACGTCAGCTTCCAGGGGCCACCTGCCCCCAGGTTTCACCTGAGCCTGCCACAGAGCTCCATCGGCTGAGAGCAGCCTGCGGCAGGTTACAACCCCTGGGGTTGCAGCAGGAAGTACAGGCGCCCTCAGCTCCCTGCAGTTCTTTCTGGGTGGAAAGAGAACCCCCGAGCCCTGAGGCTCCCCAGGTGGTGGCCCCGACACAGGTGTGCTCCTGGCGTGCGTTTGCGTCTCCTTGTCCTGCAGCCCAAGCTGCAGGACCCACCTTCCACATTCAGAGAGCCTGGGGCTGGGGCCAGCCTCTCCCTGTGTGGGGGGCCTGGCGGTCCAGGGGCTGCCTGGGCGTCTGTGAACCCGTCAGTGCCCCAAAGTCCAGCCGTGAGTTCCCTGCTCCTGCCAGCCAGGCCTTGCCCAGTGGGATAGGCCCCCCAGGTGGCAGTGGCCCCGTCAGCCGGACCAGCCGCCTCCACCAGCTGGCTCACTCTGCCCCCGAGTGCGGCCCCCGGGTGGCCTTGCATGCCAGGGGTGTCCTCCTCCCCCCAGCCTGTGAGTTTACTCTATCCGCGTCCTCTGTCCACTGCCCAGTGTCAGGTGCTCAGTCACGCCAGTGCCCCTTGGCAGGACTTCCCTCACCCTCAGAGCATCCCCCATACCCGCCCCCAGCCCCTCTCCCCCCTGCCACCGTCCCTGCTCCCCCCATTGTCCCCACTCCCAGAGGGTGGCACAGGGAGATTCCAGCTCTGTCCGGGCTGCTGAGTCCTTAGAGGGCTCAGGGCTCTCATTCACTCTTGCTGATGTTCTCAACAGTTTTTTTGTTTCTTTGTTTTTTTTTTAATTTTATTGAGGTTGTTCACAGACCACAATCATCCAGAGATCCAAAGTGTACAATCAATTGCCCATGGTACCGTCATATAGCTGTGCATCCATCAACACAACAATTTTTTTTCAATTTTTAGAACATTTTCATTACTCCAGAAAAGAAATAAAGATAAAAAAGAAAACTCAAATCCTCCCATACCCCTAACCACCCCCTCTCCATTATTGATTCATAGTTTTGTTGTAGTACATTTGTGACTATTGATGAAAGAATGTTAAAATACTACTAACTGTAGTACATAGTTTGCAACAGGTACATTTTTTCTCCATATACCCCTCTACTATTAACTTCGAGTTATAGTGTCATACATTTGTTCTAGTTCATGAAAGAGATTTCTAATATTTGTACAGTTAATCTCAGACATTGTCCACCACAAGATTCACTGTTTTATAGATTCCCATCTTTTAACCTCCAACTTTCCTTCTGGTGACATACGTGACTCTGAGCTTCCCCTTTCCACCTCATTCACACACCATTCAGCACTGTTAGTTATTTTCACAATGTGCTACCATCACCCCTGTCCATTTCCAAACATTTAAGTTCTCCCTGGTTGAACATTCTGCTCATAACAAGCGACCGCTCCCCATTCTTTAGCTTCATTCTATATCCTGGTAACTTATATTTTGTGTCTATGAGTTTACATGCTATAATTAGTTCATATCAGTGAGAACATACAATATTTGTCCTTATATGTCTGCCTTATTTCACTCAATGTAGTGCCCTCAAAGTTTCTTCATCAACTTCCTTTTTTTTTTAAGATGGTTTTGTTCACCCACCATACATTCTAGCCTAAGTAAACAGTCGATGGTTCCCTGTAAAATAATCACATATTTATGCATTCACCACCATCACCACTGTCTATATAAGGATATCCCCATTTCTTCCACAAAATAGGAGGGAGAGTCAAAGAAGGTAGAGAGACAAAAGAAAAAGGAAAAAATGGCAGCTAAAAGGCAACAAGAGGAAAGATAGAATTAAACTAAAGTAGATTAAAAGAGTCAAACAACATCACCAATGCCAAGAGTCCCATACCCCTCCCTTATGTCACCTTCTTATAGGCATTTAGCTTTGGTATATTGCCTTTGTCCAATTAAAGGAAGCATAATGCTTCTTTATAATACCATGTTTCTGATGACTATAGTTTCTAGTTTGCATTGATTATATTTTTCCCCAATACCCCAATTACACCCCATTTGTAACACCTTGCAAGGTTGACATTCATTTTGTTCTCCTGCATGTAAATATATATTTGTACATTTTATCACAATTGTTGAACACTCTAGGTTTCACTGAGTTATACAGTCCCAGTCTTTATCTTTCCTCTTTCCTTCTGGTGTCCCACATGCTCCTAACCTTCCTTTTTCAACCATACTCATAGTCATCTTTGTTCAGTGTACTTACATTGTTGTATTACCATCACCCAAGATTGTGTTCCAAACCTCTCACTCCCGTCTTTTCCTATCTGTCTGTAGTGCTCCCTTTAGTATTTCCTATAACACAGGTATCTTGCTCACAAACTCGCTCATTGTCTGTCTGCCAGAATATTTTAAACTCTCCTTCATATTTGAAGGACAGTTTTGCCGGATATAGGATTCTTGGTTGGCGGTTTTTCTTTTTCAGTGTCTTAAACATATCACACCACTTCCTTCTTGCCTCCGTGGTTTCTACTGAGAAATCTGCACATAGTCTTATCAAGCTTCCTTTGTATGTGATGGATTGCTTTTCTCTTGCTGTTCTCAGGATTCTCTCTTTGTCTTTGATGTTTGATAATCTGATTATTAAGTATCTTGGCACAGGTCTATTCATCTCTCTTCTGTTTGGGGTACGCTGTACTTCTTGGATCTGTAATTTTATGTCTTTCATAAAAGATGGGAAATTTTCATTGATTATTTTCTCTATTACTGCTTCTGCCCCTTTTCCCTTCTCTTCTTCTTCTGGGACACCCATGACATGTATATTCATATGCTTCATGTTGTCATTCAATTCCCTGAGACATTGCTCATTGTTTTCCCTTCTTTTCCCTATCTGTTCTTTTGGGTGTAGGCTTTCAGGTGTCTTATTCACCAGTTCCTGAGTCTTTTGTTCTGCCTCTTGAGATCTCCTATTGTATGTCTCCATTGTGTTTTTCATCTCTTGTGTTGTGCCTTTCATTTCCATAGATTCTGCCAGTTGTTTTTTCAAACTTTCGATTTCTACCTTATGTTCACCCAGTTTTCTCTTTATATCCTTCATCTCTTCTGCCATATCTTCCCTGAACTCATTGATTTGGTTTTCGAATTTATTTAGCATATGTCTTTGAAAATCTTGAATTGATTGTTTCATTAAAGTGAAACAATATCTCAACTGTATCTTAATTGAGCTGTAAGTTTGTTCCTTTCGCTGGGCCATATCTCCATTTTTCCTAGTGTACTTTGTAGTTTTCTGTTGTCTAGGCATCTGGTTTCCTTGGTTACCCCAATCAGATTTTCCCAGACCAGAACAGGTTCAGGTCTCAGAATGGGGTTATATTCACTTTTGAGTTTCCCTAAGGGTATATCTTAGAAAATTGACAGACTTTCTTGTGTGGCCTCAAGCTACTGTGCTTTTCCTAACCTGCCAGCAGATGGTGCCTGTCAGCCTGTCGCTCCCAACTGTGTAAGGAGATGTGGCCCCTTTAGTTTCTGTTTTTGCTGTTTTCCCCCCTGTAGTCTGGGGTCTGAGTTCTGAAGGGAAGGCGGCAATAGAGCTGAGGCCCCACCTCCTTCCTCTTAGGGAAGATACACCCCCTAGGGAGTTATCTTCTGCGTTTGAATTGCTCCTTTGTCTCTCTTACTCTGTTATCTCCACCCCTGTCTGGGTCAGAGTGCTGCAAACTGAAAATGGCCGAGGCTTTCTCCACTGAGCCACTCAGGTTTAGAGAGAGAAAAGGGGAAAGAAAGCACCCTTTCAGAGCCAGTCCATGGCCCCCCAGTTTCACCTGTTGGTCAGAGGGAGCACCTGGTCTTCTGGGCCCCCTTTCCTGGGGCACAGGCATTTTCTGGCTCTTTAAGGTCAGTCATCACTAAAAGCCTCTGTCTGCTTGTTAGGGGTTTGTGTATGTTTGTAGCTTGTATTCAGCAGTCCACATTTGTTAATTAAAACCCCAGTTGGAGCTGGGCTGAGCTATATTCACTTGCTCTGAGAATGCTTCTTTCTCCTACAGCAAGGTCTTGTAGCTCAGCCTGCCATGGGGGGAGGGGGCTCCTGGCACAGTTCCTCAGTTTTTACTTACAGATTTTATGCTGCGATCTCAGCCATTCCACCTAATCCAGGTTGGAGTACGATGTGTGGTCAGTCACGTTTGCC
Organism: Choloepus didactylus; assembly: GCF_015220235.1. NCBI lineage: Eukaryota > Metazoa > Chordata > Mammalia > Pilosa > Megalonychidae > Choloepus > Choloepus didactylus. Next base: position 3,853,382 of record NC_051329.1, on the reverse strand, counting down.
CCCAGCAGTTGATCCAGATTATTTACTAGTTGTTTCTGGTTGTTTATTACTTGCTCCAGGGAACTAACTAAATTCCATTCCTCTGTATGCCACCATCTTGCCCCTCCCTCTCTCAACAGGTTTTTAGAAAGTCCTCCATGCCCTGAAATCCCTGGTAGCAGCAGCATTTGAGAGTACCCACCACCTGCTAGCACTCGGCTAAGCTGTTTACATACAGTATCCCCTTCAGTCATCCTGAACATTTCAGATGGGGTTATTATACTCCACAAACAGCCGAAAAAACAGAGGGGTGAAGTCACTCACCCAAGGTCACACAGCTAGGAAGGAGCAGACATGAGACTTGAACTCCAGTCTGTCTGACATCACTCTCCTTCCCTGTAATCACTCTAGAAGCTGAGAGACCAGCTAAGAGGCTGTGGGTAAAATAGATGTTATTTTACTGCAGTTTTTTCTAAATCATTCTGTATCATTTGTAAGGCATTTCCCCCATGCCATGCCCCTCTCCCTACCATACAACCCCACTTCTGGGAAACACAGCAGATAAAACAAAGCCTCCCCTGCTACAAACATCCCAGTGGGATCCCACAGTTGGCTGATTAGAAGTTTCCATGACAGAACTTTGCCACATTCACCATGCGTATTTGCCTTTCCATGACCTGATTTCTTGGCACACTTCTGTGTCTACGTGGGCACTCTGGGACTTCCAAAGTCAGCAAAAGAAAATGTCACCCATAATTTTGGGGCTGCTTTTAATTGAGATTATTTATTAAATGTTTGTCCTAAAGAGCCGCCATGGGAAATGAGAATGCCTTCATTTTCTGCAAGACCTCCAGAAGTGTCGAGCTCCACATGAGAGGCCAGACTTGGCGTGATTTGTCCCCCATTCTGCAGGGGTGTGGTTTAGAAACAGGACTGGATGTGTCCTTCTTGGTTCTGTGAGTGGCTGAAGGCTCAACCATGAGTCATAACCCCCTCCTTGATGTCTGCTCAGCTCTCTACGGTTTATGAAGTTCTTTTACATACAGCCACTGTCAGTTGTGGAAAACCCTCCTGAACACGTGGCTGTTTAATCCTGGGGAACTAACCAAAGGGAGTCAGAGGCAACACTAGCAAGAGTTTCTGGACATTGGAGCTGTCCTGGTTTGGCTAATCTGGGTCATTGACGTTTGCTGCATCATACTGAGTTTAGTACCACGTAAATGATTATTGGCATTTGCTGAGTACTGGGTCTGGCTCCGTGCGGGTGCTTGACATGCATGTCTCCTTTCATGTCCTCACAGCATCTGCCTTGGAGGGTGGGAGCACTAAGGCCTGTGGGCAGAACTTGGAGATGGTGGACATGGGGTTTGAACCCATATCTGTCTGACGGCAGAGTCCGTCTTCATCACATGCCTTGTATTGGAAAATCTTTATAGTAAAAGGGTAGAGGAGGAAGTGAACGATGATGATGTTGGTGGTGTTAATGATGGTGATGATGGTGGTGGTGGTGGTGGTGATAGTGATAGTGATGGTGGTGGTGGTGGTGATAGTGATAGTGATGATGGTGGTGATGATGGTGGTGGTGATAGTGGTGGTGATGGTGGTGGTGACAGTGATGGTGGTGGTGGTGGTGATAGTGATGGTGGTGGTGATGATGGTGATGGTGGTGATGATGGTGATGACGATGGTGGTGGTGATGATGGTGATGATGACGATGGTGGTGGTGATGATGGTGGCGGTGATGATGGTGGCAATCATGGTGATGGTGATCGTGGTGATGGTGATGATAGTGGTGGTGGTGGTAATGATCATGGTGGTGATGATGGTGGTGGTGATAGTGATGGTGGTGGTAATGATCATGGTGGTGATGATGGTGGTGGGGTGATGGTGATGATGGTGGTGGTGGTAATGATCGTGGTGGTGTTAATGATCATGGTGGTGATGATGGTGCTGGGGTGGTGGTGATGATGGTGGTGGGGTGATGGTGATGATAGTGGTGACGGTGGTGGCAATGGTGATGATGGTAGTGATAGTGATAGTGATGATGGTGGTGGTGATGGTGGTGATGATGATGGCGGCGATGATGATGATGGTGGTGATGGTAAATGATATCATCTTCAAGAATAGCCAAATATCAGATCTCATAAATAAGAAAGCTAGAGAAAGAGAATGGTATCTTGGACCCAAAAGGAAGTATCAGTAATATGGAGAGATTTCCTTCCCTCCTTCCTTCCTAAATTCTCTCTAGGGTACTTCCCAGAGGACAGCCACCACAATATCTCAGCTCTTGGCACCTCCCAGGAACAAACTTGTGGCCTCCCAGCAAGGTGACCAGCTGTGGCAGTTTGCCGGAGACCGAGGAGGTTCCTGAGATGTGGGACTTTCAGTTCTAAAACAGGGACAGTTTGGGCAGGCCAGGATGAGTTGGTCTCTCTCCCAGATTGACAGTGGGGTGTGCACAATCTGCTGTGGTTATTTTAAAACTGTCTTGTTGCTTTACAAGTGGAGATTAACTGCAAGAAGTCCTTTGGCTCAGTTGAGCTGGATGCATTTTGCTTGTTATCCATATTAATCAACTGGGTGATTTCGCATAAACAAATCCGGATTCCTGACTGCTCTTGAAACAATCAGGCGCTCTGGCACTCCGAGGCCCGCTTCTCACAAGGCTGCCCTCAGTGGAGCCGAGGGGAGGCTGGATCCCTGCCCTCTTTAGACAAGGGATAAACTCAGTTTTGCTCTCTTTTTACCAGATCTGCTTCATTCTTTGTTTTGCCTGCCCAGCCTCCATGGGCATTATTTCAGTTGGAATAATGTACGCGATAAGCACTGTGCCTGGCACTTGGCAATTATTCGGTGATACAGCCATTTTAGTTAACGATCCCGGCTCAGTAATGCTGCCATCAACTCAAGAGTATGCGATGATTTGGCAGCAAAAAGGAAGCAAGTATTGGTCTGTGCTACAACATGGATGAGCCTTGAAAACTTTATGCCAAGTGAAAGATGCCAGACACAACAGGCACATATTGTATGATTCCATTTCTATGAAACGTCCAGAGCAGGAAAATCCATTGAGGCAGGATAAAGAGTAGCAGTTGCTCGGGCTGGGGAGGATTGGGGAATTACTAGGGCTAAGGGCGGGGTATGGGATTTCCTTTTAGGGTGATGAAAATGTTCTAAAATTGATTGTGGTGATGGCTGCACATATCTGTGAGTACACTATAAATCCTTGAATGGAGCACTTTAAAGGGGTGAATTGTGCAGGAGGTGAATTGTATATCAGTAATGCTGTTTAGAAAGTACTGCAGCCTGACTCAGCATCCAGTGTAGATGCCACACCCCCCTGGGGAGATAAGGGTGGAGGGTGGAGAGAAAAGCACAGAGGACTCCCTGGGGAAGGCCTGGCGTGGGCCCTGGTTAGAACGCAGCTGCGGAGGTGCACCGCCCGGGTTTGCGTTCCGACAACGAGGTGGCCCCAGGTTCCACCTCGTTTCCACCTTTCTGCTCCAGCACCAGCTGCTGGGTGGGCCCCCATGCCACAGCTCACCGGGGCCAGCCCCCAGGCCTTTCCCCACGGGGGCACGTCTTCCATCAGCTTCCGTACTGATCCAGATACAGCATCTCCTTCAACGATAGTAAGACAGCAGATGCAGGAGTATCTGTGTAGACCCTGCCGTGTCCCAGGCGGGCTCCTACACCCTTCATCAAGTAACTCAGGAATCTCCCAGCATCTCTGTGGGAGACACGGTGGTGGGATGGTGACATGCCAAGTCTCAGGCTTCATGTGGCGGGTCTCTGCCTCCAGGGAGTGCTCTCACCTGTTAATTATGTGGTGGAGACACAGCACAGTCAAGTCGGATACATGGTATTTTTTGATAGATTTTGGCAGGTGGTGATGAAGGGGGAAATGAGTCCTACGTGCCAGTAACTGTGGTGGCACTGGTGGGCACTCTGATGTGTGGCCTCTCTGGCCTGCTGGGGCAGCCCACAGATTGGGAGTGGACTCTGCCTTTGCCAGGTCCTCTGGCCCCCACCCCGGAGAACACCTGGGAAATGGCTGTGGCTGTGCCCCAGACCCCATCCACGGAGAGGCTGGGTAGATCCCAGAGCCCCTCCTTGCCCCCTCACTACTGCCTGCGACGGGCAGGCCACCCAAGCCAGGCCGAGTGGACTGTTTCGATTGAAGGCTGGCACGAGGCCCGGGCCGCGGCTGGCATCCCCTCCCCTGCATGTCCCCGAGATAGGGTGAGCTTGGCTGCCCCAGCCGGAACGTGCTAGCAGTCCTGTTCCTGACTCCAGTGCCTGGCCATCATTTCCGAGATGCCCAAGATCCTTCCAGTAAATTCCCTTTTGCTTGAGTTATCCAGAGAATGCTTCTCTGCTCACAACCCAAAGCCCTCACCCCAGTGGCCCAGGGCTGTTGGTCATTGATGCCCCTGACGCTCACCTCCCCTCTGGTTGTCTTTGAAACACCAGTGCCCCTGGCAGCAGCCACCACTCAGTTCAGGCCAGCAGACTTAAACATGAGTGCGTTTCCTGGAACACTCCCTCGGGCAGGGTGGACGCCAGCGTGGCTTCTCTGGGCCATTTGTCTGGACACGGACTGCTGGCTCCCGCCACAGACAAGCACTGGGATTTCTGTGGTTTACCGTAGCCAGCGTGTCTCGATCTCACTCATGCCGAGCGCCCTGCAGGTTGGCTGCGTGCTTCTCCATCGGGTGACCCGGGCTCCCACCATCCTGTGACCCCCACCTTCGTAGAGGGTCCGGTCAGGGAGAGAGAAGCAGAGGGGAGGCCCACGTCTAACTGCCAGGGGCTGGGACGGGGGCTCCTCCCATGGCCCGGGAAGGAGAGCAGGTCCAGGAACGGACGCACACAGGGGACGTCTCTCAACCAGGGGTGTGCCGTTGGCAAGAGAGCATTCTAGGGGGCACACAGAACCTGGGTGCCACTTTTGCCTCCTCTGCCGGAGCTGCCCCTGCTCTCAGGACTGATCAAAACACTCGATCCATTGCAATAACATCTGTATATACTTAAGTGATACAAGAGTATGGAAAACAGTGAAAAAGCTTATGCTTTGGAAAAATGAAGTGTGCATTTCTCAGCTGCCTCCTTTCTTGGCCAGGTTGCAAAAACATATCGACATTTCTCGGCCAGGTTGATGCTCAGTATTCCCTGGCCCCACCAAAGGAAACTCTGATTTATAACTCAGTTACGGGGCTGGACCTTCTGCAGATTCGTGCCTTCTTGAATCGAATTGCTTTCTTGTTTTAAATGTACATTTTGGAATAGAATCTCCATCTTGCGTTAGAAGCAAATTGACAGATAAGTAAAGTTGGTCTCCTCTTCCCCAGTTTGCACTGTGAACGAATTGGAAGTAAATGAGGTGGGAGTTGGGTTTCCCTGTAGTGTCAGAGCCCAGAATTACTGGTCTGTCGCTGCAAGCCCACAAAGCTGTTAGCAGATGCCCTCAGGGAGGGAGGGAAATTTGCTCAGCCACCATTCGTGACGAGCTGCAGCTCCCCAGGATTGGTCTGTTAAATGGTTTACCGTCCTGAGCGTGTGGTTCTCCAGTGGTCACTTCTGGCAGGAACGCGTCGCTGCAAGCAGGAAGAGAAATGAGGCTCGGTTTTAACTTCCTGTGATTAACATGGTTAGCACAGGCCTCTGCGGTTTAAAAGCCACATGCCCGTGTCCTTGTAGGTCATTTCGGCTAGGCCACTACCTTTGTATTCTGACTTCCCGGCTCTGCCAAGGAGGCCCACGCAGGAATCTCATTAAAAAGCAGCAGGAGATCTCTGGCTCACCATGGCCTGGCCCGGGGCACCTGGGTCGTGCAGAGACCTCTGCGCTGTGCTGGATGCCTTCCATTTTCCATTCCGGGGGTACAAATGGGCAATTCTCAAACCCTTACCGGCCGGATTGGCATGGACTCCAACCAATCAGAACAGAGCAGTGCTACCACAGCCACCAGTCGGGATGCTGGTTGCACTGCGGCGTCCAGGAGCTCATCTCCAGGTCTCCCTCTCAAATCCAGGCGTGCAAAGCTGAGACATCACCTTCTCTCCTGGAACGCGCTGAATCATGGCCCTCACCTCCCATTCCACCCGAGCAAGGAAAACACACTCCTCGGGCTGTCTGTCCCCTCCCCACGACCATCACAGGGAGGGGCACGTGCAGCTTGACACCTGAGCCCACCGTCCCTCCTGCGGCATGGTCCCCGCGCCTCTGCAGGGGTCTCCTCAGCAGGCGGACCAAGTACCCTCTTCTTCCTTCTGATTCTGGACCACCTTCTAATCTGAGGGAAGTCCTTTTGTGATTATCTTTCTTCAAAAAGCTTCATGCCCTCAAATTCCCCTCCCCTACATGCTTTTAGGACCTCAAACTAGAGAGACCTGTGGGCAGTCTCCTTTTCCTCCATTCAGCTGGCCTTTGTTGAGCCCTGAGCAGCCACGGCTCTGGGGCCTGGGGATGGAGCGTGAACAAGTCACAGCGTCTGCCGTCCCAGTGGAGGGGCGCGGACACTGCCCCAAGCGTCTCAGCTGCGGGTTGGAGCTGTGGAGAGCAGTAAAGCAGGGAGCAGCGTGGGGAGAGCTGTAGGGAGGGGGACCCTGGAGGAGACCCCAGGGAGGTGAGGACGGAGCCCTGCGGGCCCTGGGGAAAAGCATTGGAGCAGAAGGACCAGCATCTGCAAAGAATCTGGCATGTTCAGGGCACGCAAGAGGCCCCAGCGGCTGGAAGGCGGGGTGCGGGGTCGGGGAACGGGGAGCAGGGGAGGAAATCTCTGAGGCCAGGGGCCAGGCCCCGCAGGTGAGGTGGGAGCCAAGGGCAGGAGTGAGCAGAGGAGAGGCCTGATGGCCGTCAGGTCCGCCTGCTGGGCACAGAGTAGGCTCTTGAAACGCTGTCCCCCCACATAGGCCGGACAGCGACAGAGCTGAGCTCCACCCTGCTGCATCAAAGGGGGTTCTTGTTGGCCGAGGGGCGGAGGAGCTGTGCCAGCAGTGGGCTCCCCAGACCACGGACAAGGACCCCGTCCTGCTCCCCTGAACTGGGAAGTGGAACAAGCCAGGCTTACAGCGTCCCATCGATCCGCCCTTAGGGAGCCTGAAGAGACACAGAGCCGAGAAAGAGCCCCTGTGCTGATGGAGGGTCGGCGATGAGGGGGCGCTAATTAAGATGCAGCTCCAAGGGCGGCTGGTTCGCTGAGAGTGTAATTAATGAGACGCCGTCCAGGAGCGCTGGGGGCTCGGAACACCACGTTCTCAGCGGCACATGAAGCGGCATTCACGGAGGACATGGGGGCGTCTGCCCGTCTGCCTGGGGACAGCAGCCCTTGGGCAGGACCGCTCTCTGGGAGCCATCCCAGCCCCTCTTCTCAGCCTCAGACCGGGGGCAGACCCCCTCTCAGGGCCTCGGCTGTTGTCACTCTGAAATGAGCATCAAAATAATCTCCCACTGCTCAAAGAGTAGATTGACTGCATCTGGGAAAGTGCTGGGGCCACGCTGGAGGAGACCCCAGGGTTATTCTACTTGACCGGTGCAGAGGAGCTGGAGAGAGGGTTTACCTGGGAGGAGAGTCTGTGACATTACTTGGTTATACAAGGGAGCCTGTGCCGTGTAAACCCAAGGGAAATGAGAGCACATGTCCACATGCAAGCTTGTACACGAATGTTTCTAGCTCATTATAATAGCCACACAAAAGTGGAAACAACCCACATGTCCATCAACTGACGAATGGACCAATAAAATGCAGTCTAGCCATACAATGGGATATCCTTTCGCCGTTAGAAGGAATGAAGTACTGGCACGTGCTGCGACATGAGTGAACCTTGAAATTGTAGTATTACGTGAAAGAAACCAGTCATGAAAGGTCACATATTTTATGACGTTCTTGACACGAAATGACCAGGATAAGCAAATCCATAGAGACAGAGTGCTGATTAGTAGTTAGCAGGGGTGGGGCAGGAGGCAATGAGGAGTGACTGCTAAAGGGCACTGGGCTTATTTCTATGGTGATGAAATGTTCTGGGATCAGATAGTGGTGTTGGTTGCACAGAAATCACCAAAGTGTAGACTTTAAATGGGTGAATCGAATGGCATGTGAATTGTATCTCAGTAAGCTGGGTTTTTACAGGAGCTTTACTGGCATATTTTATATATGCCTTTGTTTTTTTAAAGTCAAGTTATGGCATGTTTCGGGGTATTTCTTTCGTATGGTTAGTAGTTCAGAGCCTGGGCTCTGAGGCTAAGTCCATCTAGGGTACAAACCTGGCTGCCCCCACCCCCAACACACACACACACACACACACACACACACACACACACCCCTACACCCCTACACCCCTATACCCCTATACCCCTACACCCCTCCTGCTTCCCAGCTGGAGAGTCTTGAGTAAATTACTGGGTGCCACTCTGCTTCCTACCCTTGGAAGTGACGAGGAATTAAAGTGCTGGTGTCCTGGGTCTGGTGGAGGAGTAAATAAACACAACAGGGACCAGCCTGGGACCTCCCCGGAACCTAGAGCTCAGAGTCACCATGGCCACAGGGCAGCTGTGATGAGGCTGGTTTTCCCTCCTCTGATGACAGGCCGACCGGGGAGATCCGGGGTCAGCTCGGAGGGGCCGTTCCTGCCAAGGAGGGGGCCCTCGTGGAGGAGCTGATGCATCGAAGTCCTCTGGGCCTCAGGTCCCTCCTGCTTGCTCTCCTGCCGTGTCACATCCAGGTGAAAATTCTCTGCCAAGGATGAAGAGGCAAAGTATCACCATCATCATCACCATCATCTTTACTCTGTATACCACAGCGCACTGCTTGCCACCTGCCGCCTCGGAGGTCCCCGATCTCTGTGAGCTGCTCTGATTATTTCTGGTCTTCTCGTGGCCACCGGGGCTCATCACTCAGCTGTGGCCGCTCAGCTCCAAATGCACCCTCTTATACTCCATTCCGAATGCTGGAGCGAGGTAGACCTTACCTGGTACTCCATTCTGTTGGGCTAAGATTTCTAGAAGGAATTGTGAAGTTAAGACAGTATAAGCGAGTGTAGCCCCAAGATGGATGGAGCTGCAGGTGCCAGTTGGAAAGCCTGCTCCCTGTAACTGTGGGGAAGAGAAGGCCTTCCCACTGACTGTTCTCTCCTCCTTCCCCAGCCCCTGCCTCAGGCCCTCACTGCTCCAGGGAATCCAGAGCAATTGCAGATTGCAAATGATTGGAACGTTGTTTCCCCGTCAGCTGTGCAGTTCCCCATCGGCATCTCTGGAGCATTTTTCAAATCAATTCTACCAAAAATCAGACAGAACTCTTGGGGATCATTTCCTCTGGAAATGGGAAAAGAGGGGTTGGCAGCGTGCAAAGAGCAGGCCCAGTCCAGCCTGGGGGGTCAGGCCTGCCATTTGCAAGCTGCTAATAAGCTTCCCTGGCTCCTAAAACTTGTTAGAGCACAAGCTGCAGCAGAGCTGGGCCTGCACCCGGCCCGGTGGGAGGGAAAATTACATTAGTGAGTGGAGCATGGAGAGGCCCACCCTGCATGCCGCTGTGTGTGTTTGTGTGTGCGTGCGTGTGCATGGTGTAATGTATTCTTAATCACAAGATTATGTAAATAGCTGGCTGCATCTCACAGACTCAGCTTGCTAGTCAGTGGCATCTCCCTCATCCACCCTGAATTCAGAGCCCTCCTTCAAGCACCCTCACTAATCAGCACACCGGGTGGCTGCTGGGCAAACCATGCATCGTTTTAACTAAGAGGCCTGGAATTGGCAAAACAAAGTGCCCTCTTGGAATAATTTTTCTGTTGCTGTAAATTAGCCGGAATTGTCAGTTTGTGCTTTACTCGTCCTTCCCTTAGCGTCCCAGCCTTGCCAACAAAGGCGCGCCCCCATCCTCCCACCAGCGCAACTGTTCCCAAAACACCAGCCACCACCTGCAAAGGCAGCTCTCTGCCTTTTGACTCAGCACCTTCTTATGGTCACCCACTGGAATGTTCCACGCAAGTGCAATAGGTAGCAGTCTTGATCCACCATCTCAGGCGTGCAAAGAAATATCCATATGAGTTAGCCTTATTTTGGGCTGCATATAACAGAAACCCTGAAAACCAATAGCTGAAACAAAAAGGAAGTTTATTTCACTTACATAAACAAGTTTGTGACCACTTTTTGGTTCATCAGCGATTTAGGCTCCTCCTATCTTTCTACCTCACTGTTTTAGTTTCCTGGGCTGCTGGAGCAAATACCATGAAATGGGTCAGGTTAAACAATGAGAATTGATTTGCTTACTGCTTTGAGGCTAAAAGAAAGTCCAAATCAAGGCATCATCAGGGACGTGCTTTCTCCCCAAAGACTGTGGTGTTCGGGGGCTGGCTGCTGGTGGTCCTTTGTCCTTAGCTTGTCACATGGCCAGGCACATGGAGGCCTCTTGGGGAGTCTCCCTTCTCATCTGGGTTCTGTTGGTTTTAGCTTCTGGCTGCTCCCTCTGTGGCTTTCTCTCCCTCTCTGTCTGAATTTCATTCTCTTATAAAGGACTCTAGTAATAGGATTAAGACCCATCCTGATTGAGGTGGGCCACCCCTTAACTGAAGTAACCTCATCAAAAGGTCCTACTGACAATGGGTTCACACTCACAGGAGTGGATCAAATTTAAGAACATCTTTTTCTGAGGCTCATACAGCTTTGAACCACCACATCCACCATCCTTAGTGAGTGGTGTTCATTGCCAAGTTTGCCTCATGGTCCAAGATGGCTGCTGGTGTTCCAACCATCATATCCATACTCCAGACAGGAGGAAAGGAGAAAAGACAAGAGGAATGCCCCCACTTAGTGAGCCCTTAAGCAGATTTCCTGAAATGCCACATAATATTTCTGCTTCCATTCTGACTAGGACTGTGATTCCAAAACTTTCAGCACCGTCAGAATCAAATACCAGGTAAGGGCCCCACCCCCAGAGTTTCTGATTTGGCAGCTGATGTGGGTGATCTGGGGACCACACTTTGAGAACCACTGTGCTGGAAGTCAGTCACATGGTCACATGTGCAAGGCAGGCTGGGAAGTTGAGCCTTTTAGCTGGGATCTCCTACTGAAAAAAATCCATTGTTGGTTACTAACGGAGAATGGAAAATGGATATTGAGTGGAACTAGATCTCTTTGCCGCAGTATCTCCCATCTTAATTTCATCCACACTCAGTCAGTTTCTTTTTCTAGCCCCTGCCCTTTTCTGGCCACCCCTGGCATACGAGGATGTTTTGTCTGGCTGTGTAGATGTATCAGGCAGCAGTTTCCTGCCTGGAGTCTCACCTCTTCGTCAGTGGAGCTCTCAGGAACGAGGACACCTGCGTGCTCCCTCTCAGAACCCAAAGACTTCTTTCTTCCCATCTCTCGTTAGCTCCCGAAAGAGAAATCTTGCTTTTTGTGCTGGAGGTGTGGCTGGAAGGGGAGCCCAATTCTCCCCCCTTGCTATTGTGGTCAGGATGTTTTGTCGATACTTGGGAACCGTCTCCCGTCTCTGGAGTCCAGAAGACTTCAAGTAAGGCCAAGTTAGCTCCCAAATTAGCTGCAGTTTTGACGCTCACAGCCGAGAGGCTGGGGAGGCTCAGGAGTGATCTTGGTGAAATAGGACATTGAAATTCAGGGGTCCAGTGCCTGGTCTCCACTTCCTGGGTTACGGACAGAGCTGGGGTTTACCGAGGACACTCTCTGGGCCAGACCCTGAGCTGGGAGTGTGCATGGCTCTTCTTGTCTCATTCCCAGAGTGGCCCTAGAGGAAAGTGGTATTATCCCCATGTTCTGGTTTGCTAATGCTGCCATTATGCAAAATACCAGAAATGGATTGGCCTTTGTAAAGGGGGTTTATTTGGTTACAAATTTATGGTCTGAAGGCCATGGAAATGTCCAAATTAAGCCACCGACACGAGTATACCGTCACCGAAGGAAGGCCTATGGTGTCCGGAACAACTCTCTTAGCTGGGAAGGCACGTACGTGGCTGGCATCTGCTGATCCCAGGGTGTGTTCCAGCTCGTCTCTCAGTGTCTGTACTTTCTTCAAAATGTTGCTCTTAGGTCAGTTTGTCCTCTCCTAGCTTCTCCTGAGCAAACTCTGGGCTAGCATCCCCAAAGCTTCAGCAGAAGTCTGCTTTCAGTGACCATCTCCAAAATCTCTCAGCTGCTCTCCAAAGCATCCCTCTCAGCTGCTCGGACCTCCTTCTGCTTGTGAGCTCTTTTGTAGGACTCCAGTGATTAAATCAAGATCCACCCTGAATGGTTGGGGACCATATCTCCATGGAAATGATTTAACCAAATGTTTCACCCACAGTTGATTGTGTCACATCTCCATGGATACACGTCTCCTGTGTCTGTCTGTCTGCATCCACGTGTCCCTCTTCTATAAGGACACCGGTCATGTTGGCTGAAGGCCCCCCCAACCCACCGTGACTTCACCTTCACCGATTCCATCTGCAAAGACCCTGTTTCAAATAAGGCCCCAGTCACAGGGTCACAGCTCACCCCACAACAGGAAGACAGTAGCTGGCCCCATAGGAGAGGCTGCTTCCCAGAGGCAGATATGGGGTGAGAAGGCAGGGTCAGCTCGCCCAGCGCAGTTCTGCAGGGTCTCCCTTCGGGTGTGGAGCTGACGGGTCTCATCTAGTACAGGGCAAAAGCCTCTTAAGTGGATCCACTAGGAAGGGCCCACATTTCCATAGCGAATCTCAAAAAGGTGGCTGTCCTGCCTTCTCAGCGGATACCCACCTTGCAGCCCATGGTTCCTGGCACTTTATGGGCTCCCTTTCCCAGTAGATGGTTTAAAAACGTGGATCAGCTTCTGCAAAGAAGAAAGTAACTTCCAGAGCTCTAGCCCCAGTGATCCATGTGCCCATGTGCCCATGTCCCGGCGCGTGTTGGCTCTCTGCTGTCCCCCACTCTTTCCCTCCACTTTCCCCGAGAGCCAGGCACATTCGCTGCACTACTAGAGAAGCGAGTGAGATCCTACCCATCGAGTTAGCTAAAATTAAAGAGGCTGATAAAACTAAATAGTGGCAATCAGAGTTCCAGCAGAGAAACAGAACAAGGAAGACAGATTAGATAGAGACACAGAGATGTAGATGTAGATGCAGATGCAGACACAAATATAGATACAGATGTAGATAGAGACAAAGTGATTTATTGCAAGGAATTGAGTTAAGGGATTGTGGGGTCTGGCTAAGCACGTCTGGCAGCCACAGCGCAGGCCGTCGGGAAGGGCAGGCTGCCCTCCTGGCCACAGGCTGAGGCTGCTGTCCACACGGGGAAACTTCCTCCTGGGGAAGCCTCAGTTCTGCTCTAAAGGCCACATCTGATTGAAGGAGGCCCAGTGGATGTTCGAGGGCCACCTGCTTTACTTAAAGTCAACCAATCACAGATGTTCATCCCAATTACAAAATACTTTCACAGCAACACCCAGATAAGTGTTTGATTTAATGACTGGAAACAGTAGCCTTGCCAAGCAGACACGTGTCAGTGACTGTCAGACACGTGTGGACAAGGGTTTCAGGAGGTCAGCCTCGTGCCTCACTGCTCAGAGTGGACAAGAATGGCCACTTGGCAGTTTCAGATAAAGACAATATGGCTTGGGCTGCTCAGCCCAGAGGTTTCCCCTGTTGGACCAGGGGACGAATCTCAGGTTCAGACACACAGGGAGAGAAAGGTTATTTGCGATGGCAAAGAATTTGAAACGTGAAGTTTCCATCGGTAACAGAATGTGGAGATAAAATATGGAAAAGGCCTGTAATCAAATTCTAGTCAGTCCTGAAGACAAATGATTTAGTTCTACATAAAGATATGAATGTATATATTGATTTACAGGTACAGCTATATGGATGTGGCTGGATCTTGAAAACATCATTCTGAGTGAAAAAAAAAAACAGGTTGGGGAAAGTCCAATATGATATATTTGTATAAACTGCATATATAAGGAGAGAATAATGCTGTATTTTCTTTATGTGTACATGGATGCGTGGAAAAATCACCATCTGGAAAGATACGTGCCAAATGCCTGAGAGTAATTGCCTCTGGAAAGGAAAATTAAGAAATGGATTGGGGAAGATTACAAAGGAGAGTTTAAAATTATTGACCTTGTTTTCTTTCTTTTATAAAACAACACAAACTGAAACCAACACAGAAAGTGCTGACATTGTGTCATTCCACATTATTCGTGGTGGGCTGTGCGTTGCACTGTCGCCTGGTTTATCGTGTTTGCCGTCCCTCACGCACACACTCCCAACTCTCAGAGGAAAGCGAGATTGGGGTGGGGAGCTTTGGCCTTTGCCTGCTCACCAGTGTCCTAAAGCCAGAACTTCCCATTTTGGCTTCACGGCTGCCCTTTTAGCCCCCATGGACTGCATTCCAAGCCCCGACAGACAGCTCGTAGGCGTGATCTGAGTTCGTCTCTGCATGTCCATGTTCATGCTTGAGGAAACCGGTGCTTGGGAATTAAAATCACAGCAAGGAAAGGGTGAGGCAGGATGGGAGGCCGCGCTGCCCAGGGTCCTTGCGAGAAGTGCAGGAGAGCTGTGCTTGAGAACGTGGCCCCGTGCCTTACGCACGATTGTCCGTAAACTCCCAGCCTCTCTAATAAAGGAAAAAAGAACACGTGTCTGAGCACCGAGCAGCCACATTCACATCCTGCTCACCTGCCCATGAGTATGAATATAACCCTGGGCAAGTCGCCTAACCTTCTCTGTGCCTCGGTTTCCCCCATCTGTGGAATACCTGTTTCATAGGTTGTGGTGATGGTGAAAGTGTTTAGCAACACTGAGCATGAAGCATGTGCTCCCCAGATGTGCCCTGCTTTCTTATCCACCGGCTCCAAATGCCTCCCAGACATTCAAGCATTGAGAGGTGGTTTGCTGCCCTCTGGAACGTGTCAGACGTAGCTCGCCGTTTCTGCAGTCCCTCACGGCATCTGAACTCCCAGCACTGGTTTCCGAGGCCAGGCATCTGGGCTCTGAGCTGTGGAGGGATCTGTTTAGTCCCATTTCTGGAGTTTATGAATTGAGGGGGGATGGACGGGTTGGCTCGTCGGATGCCACAAAGCCAGGGCCAGCTCGGAGCCCAGCCTGTGTCTTTTCCATTCACCAGCTCCTCTTCCACGCTCTTTCCTCTTGTTTTGCTTGGGATACGGCTCACCTGCTGTATAATTCACCACTGTGCAATTCTGTGGCTTTTAATACATTCACAAGGTTGTGCAGCCGTCACCACCATCAAATCCAGAACAGTTTCATCACACCCACAAGAAACCTTAAACGTTAGCAGTCACCCCCCTTCCCTTCCTCCTCCCAGCCCCTGGCAACTGCTGATCTGCTTTCGGTCTCTGGGGTTTTATCAGTTCCGGACATTTCACGTAAATGGAATTGTGCAGTGTGTGGCCTTTTGTGTCTGGCTGCTTTCGCTCCGTGTCGTGCCTTTGAGGTCCCCCCACATTGCAGCCTGAGTCAGAACTTCATTCCTCTCCGTGGCTGGAGCATCGCCCACTGTGGGGCTCTGCCACGGCTTCACCCTGGTCCTCGGGGGTTCCTGCGGGGGCTGCCCCTCTCTCCCGGCCGCCGTGCCCACCCCGGGGGCCACTTCACACCCCTGAGTCCTTTCAACGCTCCAGAAGTAATTCTGTCTCCTTTATTTAAAAATTAAAAATACAGTTTACCCAGAAAGTGGCCAGAACAATTTACATTTATGAGGAGTCATAAAAGTCAAACAACAAAACTCGTTTTCTCAGAAACCTTGTGCTTTTTTCCAAATTTGAACTGACAGTGATTTAAAGTACCTTATTTTATTGCAGTTTTGTTTTTTTTTAGTAAACCAAGAGTTCTCTGACTTATGCTGGAAGGGGCTGGAGGGAGGAAGATACTTTAACAATACAAGAAGCTCCCAAGCAATAGTCATGCGATCGTCGTGTTCTGCACGGCTTGGAAACAGTGCTGATAAGCGTGTTCGGGGACCTGCTGGAGCAGGCGGGGGCTGTGGCCTGGGACGTTCAGGAGCAGGAGGGGGGCTGCCGTCCAGGAGCTCAGGTGGGGCCGCGGGGAAGCAGCCTGTGCCGGACCCTTCCCAGGGCAGCAAGGAGGGGTAGGACGGAGGGGCACCTGCTGCCTGCCAGCCCCCACCCGGCTCCCACGCGGGTGTGTCTCAGAAGACAGGTCCGTGATGTGCATTTAAATAGTGCTCTCGGCCTCGACTGAAAAGGGATTTGGGAGGTGAGACCAGACGTGTGTACTCCACGTCAGCTACATCAGTATGATGCACACACATGTACTATAGTAATGTAGTATAGTGTAGTAGAGTATAAAATAGGTGGTGTAGTATAATATAAAGTAATGTAACAGAAGTGTGTATGTATGTTTGTGTACATGTATGTGTGTATTGTGTACATATGTGTCTGTGTGTACATGTGTGTATACGTGTGTGTGTGCTTGTACATGTGTGTACATGTTTGGGTATATATGTGTGCATATGCATATTCATCCCTTTAGGAAGCCACCCTTCCATCCAGACCCAGCACTGGGTCCGTGGGGAGGGAAGGGACAGAGCACTGTGTGGCCAGCCCTAGCCTGCGTGTTTCTCGCTGCCCACCTGCTCTGACAGTGTCATTTCTGTTGTCTGTAATCTCACGGCTGTGCCCGTTATTTGACAGTTGAACCAGAAAATTGCTCATTGTCAGGGTCAGAGGGTGCTGCAGAAGGTCCTTCACCTCTTGGCAGGCACGGGGACTCTTCTCCATGTCCCAGTCCGAGAAGCCCCGGGCCCGTCACCCTCTAGCTGCAGGCCCCTCGGGGGGGTGTCCTCCAGGCGCCTCTCTAACGTCACTCCCTTTTCTAGGCTCACGGAGCCTCCGTGCCTTCTCCACCCGTTCCTGCCCTTGGGGAGCTTACATCCTAGCACGGGAGGCAGATGCTAAACAATCAATACAAGACATAGTTACTAGCACAGAAGGTTCGATGGGACACGTGTTATGGTGAAGACAGACAGAGCAGGGTTGGCGCTTGGGAGGGCTGGGGCCGAGCAGCTCAGAGACTGCAGTGCCGAGGGCCGGCCCCAGCAGCGGGCAGGGTCCTGACGGGGGCTGGAGTCGGCGAAGGAAGAAGACAGACACCTTGTCGTGTCTGGGTACGAAGATGAAATCTCCGACCAAGCAGAGCATCAGAGCTGTATTTTTATGATTTTCTATAACATACACACTAGCATTTAGGCATACAATACTAGAATAGTTTGGCTAAATCTTAGACATTATTTATTCTTACACAGTGATCAATGGGTTTGCAGGGACAGACTCCCTGGAGCGCAGCAAGACACAGTGCTCGGCACAGGCACAGCGGTTCCTGTCATTTGGTACCAAGCAATCTGTAACTATTTTTTGTGTTCATGTTTTAGAGTCTGTTAATCATTACCTTTTTGTTTCTTCTAGCTAACTCTTTCAAAGCTTGGGAAGGGGGATTTTGAGCAGAAAGGGTGACCTATTGTCTTCTGAGAAAGGAGCAGGCATTTTCACTACGCTGGCGCTAATGCAGGGTAAGCCGCTGGCTCATTAATGTAGCTAGGTGTGGGAGCATTCCACCACCACAGAGCCCAAAAGACACCAAATGAGAAAAAGAGGCCGTAAGAATATAAGAAACATATAAGAAACAGCATAAGAAACAAATTCCTTTCAGGCAGGAGTCATAGGTGCCACTTGACGCTCCGCCTTGCGGAACGGTCACCACGACATGTACTGAAGGCCCAGGGACCGTGCTGGAGACGGCTGAGGGTCACCCTGGAGGCTGGGGCAGGCCCCGGGGGCTTTACTCCGTGGGACTCTCTGGGGGCTTGGGCAGGAGATCCCTGTGAATGGGGCAGGGCGTGACCCATAAAGAAGTGTGAGTGAGTAGGGTGAGCGAGCGTGTCCTTCCTCCCCGTCGGGCTTGGCAGTGGGCCTTCCTGGTGTCCTTTCTAGCACCCTGCACCGTCTTCTGCTCAGGGACCCGACTCTCCCTGGGGGCACAGCCCTTCCTGGTACAGGTGGGGTTGGGTTTCCTCCCCCGGGGTCCTGGCTCCTGATGCCACACTCCAGCCGGGTCCCAGAGGACAGATTACTTGGGGGCAGTTTAGAAAGACGCGAGTGGGTTCAGGCAGCCAGGTCCCCAGGGAGGGACAGTGTGGTCACGCCGGGCTGGCGTGGCTGGAGCCGCTGCAGGCCCAAGGAGGGGGGAGAGGCAGGCCTGGAAGTCACCACGGGAGCGGGGACACAGACAACCCACAGCCTGACAGGGAGGGGGCGCAGGAGGGGCTGCAGCCAGAAGGCGCGGCAGTCTCTAGATGTGCCCACAGTGATCAGCCCCTGGGACATCAGACAGGGGTGGGGGACAGCTGGTCCAGAGGGACCCGTGGAAGACACTCAGCAAGTGACCCAGCAGGCAGCTCGTGCATTCAGCCCTGGCTCACTGGCCACGGTTCACATGTGGACACTTGGAGCAGAGTCAGTCCTACCCGATTTGAGGATTTTACCAGAAGGATGTGGATTTGAGCCGGGAAGAGTGTAAGCCTAAAGCTGGGTGAGGGGGCTTGTCGGTTAACGAAGCCAAACAGAGGAAAACCGAGGCAAGACGTGGAGAGAGATGGGGATTAATTGCAACATGTTTGAGGGCCTGGCTTTAGCCATTCATGATGCTGGAGCATGGTTATTTGCGTTATGCAAGGAGATATGTCCCCTTGGGTATTTGCTGCCGGTTAGTGATCTAGTTCTGACAAACACAGTGTCACGATGCCTGCTTGCCCACGTCACCCTGCCACCCATCCCGTCTTTGTGAGCAGGGGCTCTGCCACCCTGCTCACTGCTTTATAACCAGTGACAAGATCATGCTGGGTGCACAAGTGTCTGCTCAATACTGTGAAACCTTCATAAATATCTGGAACTGCACAGCTGGAGAGACACTTGGAGATGAGACAGCCCAACCTCTAATTTGTAAAACGAAGAAATTAAGAGTCCAAGAGGTTAAGAGATATGATCAAGATTTTACAGCGAGTCACGAGTGTCGTCCAGGAACCCAGCCTCCCAGTGCCACTAAGCAATAAACACCAAAACTGTGGGTCAGGAAGGTGGTTTTAATCACAGGGAGCTTACCCCATGTGTCTTAGCCAGTTTGTCCCAGGCAACAATGTTCCCTTCACCCGGTGGTGTTTCTTTTTAGTTCTCTGCTCCTGAGCTTCATAGTGGCCAATGGAAAGTTGCTCTAGAGCTGGCCCAGCCTTGGTCTCCGTGCTGTGCGGTTTAGGGGTAGGGAGACTCAGGCAGAGGGTGTGCGTGTGCGTGCGTGTGTGAGAAACAGCAACCACCATTAAAAAAGTAATCACAATTAATCCACGAGGGAGTTTGCTGCTTTAATGAAACCATTAGCCAAGGATCATTCTGAGAGGGAAAATGTAAAGACTCGGCTCTGAGTCCATTACCTGTAATGAGCCTGAAAATGGACTTGGGGAGTTTCTGCAGTGTTCTTAGCATCTGTAAGAGCCGGTGTGCGGGCTGCCAGACCGCAGCCCAGGCCCGGGGTCCCAAGGGCCCGGAGAAGCCGCGGCAGGGGGCTGTGTACCTGCAGGGGGTGAGGGACGCCCCAGGAGGGGCCGGACCTCTGCTTGTGACGGACGCCGCTTTCCAGAGCGCCCTTGTCTAATGCAGAAGGTCATTTGTGGGTCAGTTGCAGGAGGAACAGAGCAAATCTCTTTCCTTGCATCTCCTCCTTCACACGGGAGCAGGGGCTTCCGGAGAGGGTGTTGGGGAAAAGTGGCCATAAAGAGAACGATCAACGATCACAAAAGTACAAGCAGGTCACACTCCAGAGACTGAAAGGGTATTCTCTTAATCATTTTGCAAATCACAACATGCATGAGGTGAGATGCTAATAAATGTGCACAAACTCATGAGCAGCAGGATACGACCAAGTCCCTGTCGTCGTGAGGCCGTGGGCACCCCTGGGGTGATGGCGGAAGAGGGTTTGTGGTCTGGTGTCCCCTGCCGAGGTGTGGGGCTGTGGGCGGGCGGGGGTGGAACTCGCCGCCTGACTCGTGGGTCTGCTGGTGACCGTTGGAGGTTGTGTCATTGTCGTGGTTGTGTTGCGTGCGGGCACCTTTCCCCTCTCTCTTCCGTAACCCGTCCTTTCCCGTGGGGATCAGCCTCGGCAGGGCTGTCACTCAGGGTCCCCACCCTGTCGGCATGGGGGCGCGGCGCGTGATGCACGTGGGGCCGCAGACCCTTCCCCCCACCCCCAGGAGTTTCAGCCTCAAGCCGAGGGCTCAGGATGGGGGGCAGCTGGAGCATTCGATCCCCCCCAGTCCAGAGAGATGGCCCATGTTTCCCGCTTCCCATATCCCGGAAGCTCATCTGGTTCTGACTTCCCCCTCCAGCTTCTCTCTGATTCTGGGAGCAACTGCAGATCTATCCGATGAGTACACGTGTTGGTGCTGCTGTCCCGAATCACCCCACATTTATTATTTCTGTGTCTTTAGGGGCTAAAACGAAGGTGCAGGCTCTGGGGGGAAATTGACTCCTTACCTTGTCAGGCTGCTGGAGGCCGCCCAGGGCTGTGCAGTCAGGCTGCTCCACTGTGACCTCTGACCCTCCTGCCTCCCTCTTAGGAGGACGCCGTGTTTGCATTTAGGGCCGACCCAGATAACCCAGGTACTCTCCAGGTTCCTCAGTCACACCTGCAGAGCCCCCTCCCCGTGGGAGGGGCCGTAGTCACAGGGTCTGGGGCCGGGGACGGGACCTCTTTGGGTGGGGGCTATGGGGGCAACATTCAGCCGACCACAGTGCCTTCTCGCTCACACCACCCAGAGCTGGTCTCTGTTGCTTACAACCCAACCTAACTGATGCATGACTTCCGCCTGGTGTCTGCAATAGCAAAAAATAATAAACATTTTGGGTGGTTGTTGTTGGAAA
The DNA here is from genome assembly GCF_015220235.1 of Choloepus didactylus. Taxonomy (NCBI): domain Eukaryota; kingdom Metazoa; phylum Chordata; class Mammalia; order Pilosa; family Megalonychidae; genus Choloepus; species Choloepus didactylus. The sequence continues at coordinate 3,832,483 of NC_051329.1, read as the reverse complement.
CTAAGAAGCTTATCATAAAATAAAAGTAAATTGTGAAACATTCTCACCAAATTGTTCCAGAGAGCGGCCCTTCGGCCCCAGTTCCTAAGGTAGGTGCTACAGTGTCTTGTCTAATCCAGCGGACGGCCTGGCGCTCACCGGGCAGGCTCCCCTGGAATTATCCAGGGTCCGACAGAACTGCCCAGTGCCCTTGACCCAGCATGTCTCGTTCTTTTGCCAGGACTCGGAAATCCTGAACACCGCCATACTCACGGGGAAGATGGTGTCCGTGCCCGTCAGGGTGGTCTCTGTGGAGGAGGACAGCTCCGTGGCAGACATCTCAGAAGCTGTGGAGTGCAAGTCCTCCGACGAAGACGTCATCAAGGTAAGAGGGTCCGCTGGCCAGCTGGGCTGCCCCAGCGGGGGAGTCACCTGCTGCTCTGTTCCCTGTGATTGTTCCGTCCGGGGACGTGCGGTTCGGCTGGTGGTTCGCGCACCCCAGGCTGATGCAGCAAACTTCTCCGTTTCCATCTCGTCATCCCACGACGACCTCGTTTTAATCAAGTATGTTTTGCACCAGGGTCAAGCCTGGCCCTGAGTAGCCAAGCAGAGGACACAACTGAGCAAAGTGGTAAACTGGACGTGTTCTGTTCTAGAAGGGAGGCCAGTGACAGCCATGAGTAAGCAGGGGCTCAGGATTGCCATGTCTTCCAGAGAAGCTGCAAACCCAGATTTTATATAAAAATTACCTTCTTTTTACATGTTGGCAACTGATTGTAACTTTAAACATACGATGGCCAAACAGCAAAAATAAAATACATCTGCAGTATGGACTTGGTCCATGGGTCAGCTGTTTTAAACACTGTTGTAGAGCAGGGGTTGGCGAGCAAAGGCCCAGGGGCCAAATCCGGCCCACTGCCTGACTTTGTAAATAAAGTTTTATTGGCACACAGTCACGTCCATTCAGATACGTATCATCTAAAGCTGCCTTTGGGCTACAACAGGAGAATTGAGTTGTTGCAGTGGAGACCATATGGCCCCAAAGCCGAACATATTTACTATTTTGTCCTTCCCCCAAAAAGTTTGCCTCAGGCAACCCCTACTCTAGAATCTGAGCTTCTGAGGAAAGGGCCCTGATTCCCGGTTTCTCCCACAAAGTCTATTGTGATAATTTACCTACGACGCCTGCTCACGGAATGAGACCACATGAGGACCTTCCCAAGCTGGAACTAAGCATTTGGTCTTTCTCTGTATTTTTTTTAATCCCTGGAAACTCTCCCAGAAAAAACCAGAAAGATCTAAAAGAAAGCACCCAGAACCTGACAGATGGCCGTCAGTCTTTTCTCTGGGGCTGAAGTCCCATGTCTAGGAGAAAACCTTCCTGCAAACAGCTGAGGGAGAACAGGGTGGAAACCCCTTCTGGACACCCCACCCCCAGCACCCATCAGGCAGATGGCCACGGTTGCTGGTGTCACCGTCAGTGCGTTATCCTCACAGCCTCCCAGTGAAGGGGTCTCGAGGAAGGGGCACCTTTCTCTAATCCTCCCCAAAGTGATGTGCAGGCCAGTGGAGGCCCTGATCCCAGAGAGCTTTACAGAAAGTCTGCAGAGCCTGTAGGGGGAGGAGGCGGAGGGGGACGGAGTTTTAAACCTCGCCGTCCAATACAGGTACACTGTGAGCCACATATGTAATGTTATATTTCGAAAAAAGCAGAAAGAAACAGGTGAAATTAATGTCAACAATATATTGTCTTTAACCCAGTATATCAAAAATATAATTTCAACATGTAATCAATGTAAAACTATTAAGGAGGTAATTTATGTTCTTTTTCTCTGCACAAGCCTCTGAAGTCTGGTTGTATTGCAGGCGTGCAGTGCATCGCATTTCTGACTTGCCCCGTTTGAGTGCCGGATAGCCCCTTGGGGCTGCTGTACGGGGCAGCATGGGTCGGAACTCTAGGGCAGGGATTTGTGGACATGGCTCTGTCGGCATTTTGGGCCAGATACTTCTTTGTCATGGGGCCTCCCTGTGCATTGTAGGGTGTTTAGCAGTACCCCTGGCCTCTGCCCACTGGAAGCTGGTAGCTTCTTCTGAGTTGTGACAACCAAGAATGCCTCAAGACTGTCCCACATGTTCTCTGGGAGGCTAAATTTTCCCCATTGGAGAAGCACTGGTCTAGGGGAACCCAGCCCCCCCCCCCCCCCCGCTTCTCCTGGCTGGAGAGTTCTCCTGGCTAAGAGGGCAGGAGGCACTGGTTTGGACCCAGGGCCCCCCCTTCCCCCGGCCACAGCCACACACAGAGCCTTGGTGATCGCTGGTGTTTACCTCTGATCTGCAGTTGCCCTAAGAGCCAGGACCCTTAGTAAATGCTGCCCCTTTGAAAGGGGGAACTTCTCCAGACGGGGGAGGAGCCCATCTTTTATCCTACAAAGACCAGGGGGTTAGAAAAATCCCAAACCAAATTCCATTACGGTTTTATATATAACTTCCCTCAGCTGTTCTTAATTGTTTCTGACATGGAGCCCATTACGAGTATTTCCAGGAAAATAATTTAGGGAGTAAGTCTATTCAAACTGAAAGTTGCATCCTGAAATGAATCTGGGATTGTCACCCCTGGCTGTTGAGGAGGTACTATGAAGTCGTGGGTCAGCAGAAGCTGAGAGGTGCGGTCTGAGCAGGGGGCTGGGCGTCTGGAACCCACACTCAGCCTGATGCTTTGGGTTCACTGGGCCCAATGGTATACTTCGCTAGCTGCTTGGGTACAGCTCTATGTGCCACTGAGAGAAGGAAGGGGGCGGGGGGGGATTGACATTTAGGAAGTGCCTCCTCTGCCTCAGACACATGAGGCTTGGGATTTGGACATATCTGAGTTCTTGGAGATCTCTGAAGAGTCTGAGATTTTACCCAGTGTGCAAGCCAACAGATCAGCCTGTTGCAGTTTCACAGGTGCTGGAAGAAGACACAGGATGGCCAGAGGTCCAGCATTTTCTTATGCCAGTTCCCTGAGCTCCAGTGGTCCCAGAATAACATGTAGAGGGCCAGTGATGCCCACATACGCAGTGGGTTGTGTTCTAAGAGGAACCCTATGTGCAGGGAACCCAAACGTTTTATAATGGGCAGCAAGCCCACCTGGCCTCCTCCCAGGAGAAACTTTATCTTTATTGTCCTGTATAGTAGGTATACCTGCTCTCTGTCCCAGGGGGGACACCGTCTCTGTCTTCCAACGCTGTGTACTATGTAACACGCTTGTAAGGACAGCTCGGAGCAAGGGCAGTCAGAGCTCTGCTTATAGGGCGTGCAGAAACGCAAGAGAATCCTGGAGAACTCAGCTTGGCTTTGTCTTTCCTGTTGATGCATTCTTGGGCAGTTCATATATTCTCTCCTGGCCTCAGTCTCCTCCTTAGCAAGAGGCAGATAATCATAGGACCTGATTTTTAAAAGGTCACTGTGATGACTGAGCTTTAGTGCATGTAAAGAACTTGACCAGCAGTAGCCACGTGGTAAGGACCCAGTAACTCTGAGACAGGCCTGGATGGCCCTATCAGGTAGCCCCCGGTCCAGCAACCACGGCTCTACTTTCTGTCTCTATGGATGTGTCTTTTCAACATTCCACATAAGTGGAATCATGTACTCTGTGGTATCTTGGGTCTGCTTCTTTCACTTACGGTGATGTTTTCAAGACTCATCCGTGTAGTGGCGCGTATCAGAACTTCATTCCCTTTCATTGCCGAATCACATCCTGTTGTATGTCTAGACCACACTGCATGTGTGTCCATTCCCCAGTGGATGGATTTGGGGCTAGCGTGGCTAGTGGTGCTGTGAGCGTTCAAGTGCAAGTTCTCTGTGTAGACTCACATTTTCATTTCTCTTGAGTAGATACCAAGGAGTGGAATTGCTTGGTCCTATGGTAAACTTGGGTTTAGCTTTCTAAGAAACTGCAAAACTGATTTCCAAAGTGGCTGCATCATTTGACATTCCCACCATGGACATCTGATGGCTTCTTGGGAAAAGCCAGTGGGTCTGGCAACACAGGGACCATATTCTCACACGGCAACAGTCCATCCGGATGTCCCTTCTAGACCTTCACCTTCTGGTTTGCACAGTTGCCCTGACTCCCCATCACCATACAAGTGGCCCACGTGCACCTGCAGCTGGCTCCATGTGGGCATCGGACTGTGTGCCCTGAGGGAGGTGGGATTGTAGCCGGTTCATAAATGCTAAAGCCAAGGTTCGGGGGCTGGGAGTTTATTTCCGTGTTTCTCCTCAATTCCATTCAGCCAGTATTTGTTAGCTATCTGCCAAGCTTAGGGTTCTGTGTTTCTTACTATGGAAGAGAGAGATGAATAAAGTTCTTCTCTCAGGACTCGCGGTTGAGTGGAAGGGTGACCACGTGATGAGCCAATAACCACTCTACGTGTACCAGTTCATTTAATTCTCACAACAACCACGTGAGGTGGGAACATCATCATTAATTCCATTTGACAGTTGAGAGTCTGAGACCAGAAAGTTGGTGCAATTTGGCTAAGGTAGCACAGCCTGTGAGTGTGACAGAGCTGCATTCAAACTGGAGGGTGTGGCTCCTCAGTTTAACGACCAAGTTCTTGGCCATTAGGCAATACTGCGTCTCTATGCATTTGAGTTATGTTTAATTTTTAATTTGGAAATAACTTCGAAGGTTGCTATAATTGTCCATTAAATGCCTTCTTTACCATGATTCACAACATTTTGCCCCATGTGCTTTTCCATTCTCCCCCTTCTGTGTCTCTTTCTCTTTCTCTCTCTTCTAGATACATGATAGGTAGGTAGGAAGGTGGGTAAGTGTATGGATAGGTAAGTAGACAGATGATAGACAGTGTGGATTTCCTAAGAATAGGAGCATTCTTTACATAACCGCAGGACAGTTACCAACTGTAGCATATTTAAAGTTGACGTGGTACTTTCCATTTCCCAATTTGTACAGCGTTTTGTTCTGCAGTGCCAGATCCAATCTAGGGTCAAGGAATATATGTTATTGTCACGTTCTCTAGTCTCCTTTGATCTGGAACAGTCCCCTGGCTTTCCTTGTCTTTTAAGACATGGAATATTTTTGACAAAGGCCGTCTTCTTTCTTCTTTTTTTAATGCAGTGTTCCTAATTTGTTTTTTTCCCTACTATTTCCTCATATTCAGATTAAAGTTTGCATTCCCAGCAGAGAGTTTACAGATGTGTGTATATTTTGCTTCATTGGTTTTGTGTGCTTTTTTTTATCATCCCCAAATAATTTAGAGGATATTTTTCTGATTATATAAATAACACTTCCTATTTGTTTTAAAAACTCAAGTGGTCCAGAAAACTCCTAGAAAGAAAGAATTATCTGTAGTCCCACCACCCTTAGAAAGTCATTGTAAACATTATGGGGATCATTTTTTACACATCTATTTTGGCACATATGTACCCATATGGACATAATTTTATAAGATGGGATTATACTATGTGCACTATCCTCTTTTTACCATAACTCCTTTTTTGGCAAATCTGCCTGCACACACACACACGCATATACATACACACATGCACACACCCACACACACTCCAGCCTGCCCCTCAGCCCTCTGGTAATCAGTGATAATAACCTGCTGGGTTTCCCCAAGCTCGTATGATCATAACCACACACACAGACACACACACACACACACACACACACACACACACACACACACACAGAGCACATTGTATGCATATGCCACACATACACAAGGATTTCTCAGTCATGCTTGTTTTGCAGACATCGGGTCACGCATTTCTGTATCTTCCTCCCTCTCACCTTGAATATTCATGAATATTCGGGTTGGCTAAGTCAGTGTGCAGGAGGCCACACCACAGGTGCTGCTTGTGGAGTCTGGCTTGTCCTGTTTCCGTGTTGAGGCTCCGTCTGGTGTCCCTCGTGATGTCCTGGGAGAGGACCTGGACCTGTGTGGGTTCACCCCAAATAGATGAAGGGACAGTGGCCCAGAGAAAGCAGGGACTTGCCCAGTAGTAGCCCGGGCACACAACAGCGGAAGGCTGTCTGGACGCATCGAGAGCTGCTGCCCGAGTCCGAGGCGTGGGGCGGGGGGTCCAGTGTGCCCGCCGCCCGCCCTTTAACCTTGGCCGTGGCGGTGGCTCTCGTGGTCAGTGGTGTGGCAGCGGTTAACTAGCACTGGGTTCGTTGCTTGTGGTACGTAAGGTAACGGTGTCGTGGATGCAACAACATCCGAGTTGTGTTTCCCACAAACCACCTGACAGCTCACTCAGCAAAGATGGGCCAGCCGTTTTGTCTCCCGGGCACTGTGCTTGGTGCTGGGGAGGCAGCGATGAGCTAACGAGACTTAGCCCCACCCCCAGGAACCCTGATGTGGTGACGGCGGCAGCCAGTAAGGAGTGATAAGCACGTGTGTAAGGACACCACAAATGGCCCCGTAAGCGCCGTGGGGGAATGCAGCGGGGCGCAGTGCTGCCGCCGGGAAGGCTGGGCTCTGAGGGGGGAAACAGCGACGCTGGGCATCTGCCGTTGGCTGCACAGCCCCGATGTGCCCCGAGCACCATCACGGTGAGGCGGACCCCTGCTCCCGGGGCGGCCCCTGCCCTGGCCCCCATCCTGGCTCCCTGGGAGCTCCTGCTCAGTTCCACCCGCCGCGGGGCCAGGGTGAGGGATTTAAGGCATCATTAGAGAACACTCTCAGTGGATTTCCAGCCCAGCCTGTCTGACCTCCAGGGCACGATTCCGGCTAATGGATGTCAGTGCAGAGCTAAAAATAATGCATTCGGGCCGTGCAGGTCCGGCTTTTCCCCGGTGACCCGAGGCCCCGTGTCCATTCCAGCTCGCACACGTAACTGTACCTGGGCAACCCCACCCAGGCGATCGCCTAAGGTTTGCTCTGGGCTCCAGCCCCTGTCAGCTCTACAGTTTCTCTCCACCAGATTCACCGTTGATTTCACAAGCTCAGAGCCCTTGAGGGAGCCAGGTTCTTCGGGAACTGCCCAGGATTCTGCGATGACCACGTTGGCGTGACCCCACACACACACCCCCAGTGAGGAGAGGGGCGGGCATCTGCCCAGGGAGGGAAGAGGGCCCCCCCTCCTGCTTCCCACACCTCGGGGACTCCGGAAGCAGTGCTGGGGATTCTTTGTCCGCAAGGCTGTCTGGTGCTCAGAGTGAAAGCAATTGCGAACAGCAGAGAGTAGGGGAACCCGGGGGTCCTGGCCTGGCCCTGGCCCTGCCCCTGTTGTGGCCAGGGGTCCCCACTGCAGAGTGAGGAGTTCTAGCGCCGGGATTCAAAGTGGCAGTCAAAGCTGTGCATTTAGCAGTTGGACCCTGCTGCTGACGAGTTCATCTCGGAGCCTCTGTCCCTTCATCTGGAAAATGGGGAGCCGACAGATCCGGCCCCGTGGGACTGCTCGTTCTTCTGGATGCTCAGGCAGACCAGGCCCGTGCTTCCCAGTGGGGGCAGCTGTGGCCCCAGGACATAGGAAATGTCTGGAGAAGTTTGGGCTCATCACGACTAGGGAGAGGAGGTTGCTACTGGCCTGCATTGGGCACAAACCACGGGTGCTGCCACCCGTCCGACAACTCACAGGCCAGCCCCCCACCACAGACTGAGCCGCCCCGGGTACCCCCAGCGAGAGGCTGGGAAGCCCTGCCCCAGACGGAGCAGGCACCAGGGCTCTGGGTCCCGGGGAGGGGCTTTCATGATGCCAGATGCTGGCTGGGCGGCCTCGCCTGGCAGAGAGGAGCACGGGCTTTGGAGCCAGGCAGCCCAGGGAGTGATCTTTCCTGCCACTTATGTCTGAGTGCCCTTGGGAAAGTCGGAGCCTCAGGATCCTAATCTAGAATATGAGGTGATAATAGGGTGCGTCGTATAGACACAACTCAGAGACTGAAGGGAAAAGGGGGCAGCCCCAAGGAAGTGCTCAGCTGGTGTCAGCCCTGGTAGGGGCGGGCACAGGGCAGTGTCTTAGCTCTACCAACTAGTCTGCAAGCTGAGAGTGTTCAGAGAAGGGGGTTCTCCAGACTTCATCTGCTAGTGATCTTGGATCTCCCTTTGACACCTGGAAGGCCCAGCTTGTATCAGAACGGCTATGGCTGTAATGATGCTGCGTAACAAAACCCACCCAAGTTCAGCGACTGATCAGTAAGCACTGACCTCCCTCACAGGTCTGGGGTTGGCTGGTCTGCTGGGCTGGGCTCCAGGCTTCGTTTTGGGTTTGGGGTTGGGTTTGGGGTTGGGTTTGGGTTGGCTCCTCAAGGCTCGTTTTGGTGTTGAGGGGCAGCAGCGCCAAACTGGGCAAGCACCCCAGGGCCTCTGCTCACGTTCCACCACCAGCATCCCTTTGGCCAAAGCAAGTGGTGTGCCAAGCCCTCCATCAGTGCGCGGGACGTATATAGCACCCACTCCAGGCACTGCAAGGCCACATGACACAGGGATGGAAGGAGGAATTGGGAGCAACGATCCAGTGTACTACATGGCCCAGATCCAGTACCTTCAGCCCAGGTGTCTCCCCTGAACTCAGGACACGTCTCAGCTACTGTGACCGTTCAACTCAACCAACCCCACACTGAGCTGCCGTCTTTTGCTTCGGGTGCTGGGTGGATGCTCCCTTCACCAGCAGATGGGTCAGAAAGGCCCCAGACGCTAGGATTCCCCTCCTGCCCCCGCCCCCACCCCCAGCCTGTCTCCATGTCTGATCCTTTCTCTCAGAGCCGTCTGCAGGGAAGGAGCTGCTGTGGTCGTGGCCGAGAAGGCCCAGGGGGTCTGTTCCCCCCCATAGCTGATCTCCCACCATGCCCCATCTCTGTCGGCGCCCCTCCCGTGTCGTGGCCTTGCTGGGGACCTCTGCACAGCCTCCTCACCGTCTTCAGAGCCAGGCACTGCAGGGACGCGTGCTGGAAGGAGTCTCTCGGTGGAGTCCGTGGTCCCCGGCCCCGTGGCAGCACGGCCTGCACCGAGCACGGTGGACGTGGGACAGCGGGCGTGCCCTCTAGAGGTGGTGCAGTCCGGAGGTTTCTAAGTGCACCTCAGCTCCGCCTTGCCAGGGGCCCCTAGTGTCCCCAAACCACTTTTCTCTGTGCCGCCAAATGAGCTGTGTGTTTGACCCCTTTAGACCCCTCGCCCACTTACTCAGAATCGCCGTCTTACCGCCTTCTCTGCGGTGAGCCAGGTTGTTGAAGGAGCGTCACAGCTGCTATGGATGCCACTCTTTGCAGTAGCTGCAAGGTGGAAACAACCCGTGTCCCTCAGCAGATGAATAAAGAACCATCCACACAGTGGAATATCACTCAGCTGTAAAAAAAGAATGAGGTCTGACACACTCCGATGTGGGTGATGAACCTCAAAGACATGAGGCTCAGTGAAGGAAGCCAGACACAAGAGGACAGATGTTGCAGGGTTCCCTGTCTATGAAATGTCCAGAAGAGCAAATCCATTGAGGCAGAAGGTGGATTTGAGGAGGCTGGGGGAGGGGTAAGGGGGAGGGGCTGCTAAGGAGGAGGGGTCTCCTTTGGGGGACATGAAAACGTTCTGGAACTAGATAGTGGCGGTGGTTGCACAACATCGTGAATGTTCTAAGTGCCGCTGAACTGGAGCACCTTAAAATGGTTAAAATGATACGTTTTATGATATTTATACTTTACCTCAATTTAAAGGAAAAGATTGCTATGAACATAAAAGCCGTGCAAATGGCATCGTGAACGCCATGACGGGAAGTTCTGGTCCCCAGGGGCAGCCCTAATTTGATGAGGAGCTCCCAAGCACTTTGATGTCACTGCCAGTAAACACTGCTTGTGCCGAGAAATGGGTGAGCGGAATTGAACAGTCCAGCTCCGTGGCTGAAGCAGACTGTAGGAATGAGACCACGGTTCAGGATGTGAATACAGCCTCATCGTTGGCTCTGACCGGCCTGTAGGAAGGAGGGAGGGACGTGTGCGCCCACCGGAAGCTGGGAGGGGAGCCTGCCCGAGCTCCTTAGAGCATAAGGACTAGAGGTTTTTGTTATCCGGGTATAACCTGAGCCCTGCACCGTCTCGGGAACGTGCTGTGGTGAGCAGGGGAAAGAGGGTCTTGTGACTCTGTCAGAGGGAGACAAATCTTAGCAACTCAGATAAAAAAGTGGGAGGAGGAAAGGAAAAGGTGTGGCAGGAAAAGTAGGCAGAGGCTAGAGGCGGTCTGGGGCCTTAGAGCCTGTGGTTAGCATTTTATTTTGCTCTAAGAGCTCTAGAATGCTGCTTGGATAATCCGGTCTGAATTTCAAGTCGATTGCTCTGGGAGTATAAGGTGGGCACTACTATCATTCTCATTTTATTGATGAGGAAAGTGAGGCCCAGAGAGGCTGAGTGACCTGCCCAAGGCCACACAGCTGGTAGGGAAAGAAGGGTCAAGCCCAGTCTGCCCAGTCCCCAGGCCCATGTTTTTCTCAAGCTCCCACGGGCCCAGGTGAGATCAGATGGAGGCTGCTCTCGTCACAGACAGGCATGAAGATTTACCCAGAGCTCTCCTGTGGTGTGCGGTCACTGCTAACCATGTGTGGGGACTTCAACTTAAACTAGCTCACATTGAATGAAGTTAAAAATTCAGCTCCTCAGTTGCACTAACCGCATTCCAAGGGGTGTGGGCCCACACGTGGCTAGTGGCTGCTGAAGTAGACGCATGTACAGAACATTCCCGTCATTGCAGAGAGTTCTGTGGGCACCAGAGAGCCCTCGACTGGCGGGTGAGCCCACACATTCATTCCCAGGAGAGGCTAACGGACAAAAATAAATGCTTGTGACTGGCCGGGAAAGAACAGGTTGTTCCAGCCCTCTGTCTCAAGCTACAGAGAACACTCTGTTTGAATAGAAGACTCTTGGGATAGATAACCCAGTTTCTTCATGAGTCAGATTTTACACGAGCCAAGCGAGGCTCCGTCTCTTTGCAAAACCGGGAACAGAAGCTTCCGGTCCCCAGGGACAGTGCATCTGGGAGCGCCTGGGAGCGCCTGGTCATTGCCCTGATGAAGTTTCTGGCCAGCCAGGAGGCCCAGGGTAGGAAAGTCCAGATTGAGACCTGGGTGTCTGGTTTGCCTCAGGGAAGTTTCAGTCCTGGAAACCAGTTCTCTTCCTGTGTTTGCTTTTTGTCCTGCCAGATGCTATGATTTCTGTCCCTCTTTGACCGCCCTGCTGAAAGCAATTTGAGATCAAGGATTTGGTCCGAGGCCACATTTTATGCCAACCTCCAAGGGGCTCATTGCATCTTTATCAAGGAGGGCATGGATGGCGAATGGTCAGGACCCTCAAATTGGCTTAATAGGTAAAGGAAGATGCTGTCAAAAATCAAAGGGCTGCGGTAGTACCGGCTTCAGGAACGACAGGTTGGTTTCAGGAGTCAATTTCTCTGTGCCTCCCATTCTGCCTTTACTGCACATGCTCTCCTCACCCCCACACGGTGGTCCCTGGAGGCCCTCGTCCACAGTGCCTCGGGGTCAAGGCCAGCAGGGATGAGGCTCTGCCTTTCCTCTATCACAGATTCCGGCCCTGGGGGGAGTGGGACGCAACATGGAAGCATCGAGCTGTGCAGCCGTGGTGAGCCCTGATGGAGATGTGGGCTGAGCACGGCAATCTGGAGACATCCCCCAAAGATATTTTTGAAAAAACCATTATGGAAAATAGGGTGAGAGGATGCAGGGCAGCATAAATAACACCTATGCACTGGATCTGAAGTCTTCTTACCCCCAGTTCACTTTCATTTTCCCCCCAGTGGTGCGCGGCTCCTGAGCTCATAGAAGGCTGAGAAGGACCTGGCAGTGTCAGCTTAATGACAGCTGTGCCTTTGTTCTTGCCTCTTGTCGTCCTTGCTGAGAGGCTGGTGGGAGACCACACGCACAGTGGGGTCTGGGCTGGGAAGGGCAGAGGAGCTTGCCGTTCGTGTCTGAGAGGATAGATGTGGTCGACGGAAAAAATAACTCAAACTGGATTAAGCAAAAAATGGAGTTTTTTACTCTATGTCTGAGCAGTAAGGGGTTTACCGACTTCAGGTGTGGGTGGATCCAGGGGCTCAAGTGAGGTCCTAAGGGTTTTGTTTCTGGCTTTCCGTCTCTGGCTCGGCATCCTCTGTGCTGACTTAATTCTCAGACAGGTGCGCTGTCCCAAGCTGGCAGCAGGCAGCTACAAGAACCGCATCTTTATAGGGGGAAATGCAGCAGAAAAGAGCAAGTATCTTTTCCTCCTAACACCTGAAAAGTTCTTGAGATTCTACCCAATCCTTCCGTTTCCCAGGATCTTTCCATTTCTTAACTTGGCAGGGCCGATGAGTGGGTTTCCTACCTTGGTGTTTCTTGGTGGCATTTGCTACTCTTGGTGGTAGAGTCTGAAAGCTCTTGGGGGTCTCCCAGCAGGACACTCACTACCCCGTAGTTCTCCTAGGAAGGTGCCAGGCCTGTAACAGGCTACTGGAGGCACAAGGATAACTGGCCTGGAGATTGGCATCACAGGTTTTAGAATGCCGAAATGGGATGATTCCAAATCTGGAAGATGAGAAAATACGTGACACAGAATGCTGTTGAATGCTGTGCGGCACCCGTGCAGCCATCTGGCGGGCGATATGCACACCAGGAAGTTCTTGGTTGTTGCGGATTGCAGTGGCCACACCACCACGGCTTCCCCAGGGCTCCAGCTGAGCGCCTCTCCCCACGCTGTGTGTCTTGACCCTGGTGGGACCACCAGTGAGGGCCAGAAACGAGTTGTCCAGCTGGAAATTGGTCAGAAAGGGTTTCTGCACACTCACCGTGTGCCCAGGACTCACTTGGCTTTTCCCCGGCTGGCCTGCTTTCAGAGGATGGTTCAAGGTGATACGCACATCACTGCAGAACCGCCGTTTCCACGGAGAGGATGCTCCGCGCAGACCAAGCAAGGCTTTGGAGGGAAGTGAAATTTGAATTTGGCAGAGGATAATATTTGAGTTCATTTGTGGGTAAAATGAGAATTCATTCACTCAACAAACATTTATGAGAAAACTATGATTTTAGGTTCCAGGTACTAGAGACCCAGCAGTGGACCAGACAGAAGGCTTTTGTCCTCCTGACAGTTACAGTGTAACGAGGTGACAGGAAATGAATAGGGAGATAACAAACAGGCAAAAAACGCACACAAGATAATCTCTTATAACTGCTGTGAAGAGAGTAAAACGGGCAAACGTGGGAGCCAGTGACGGAGCACGGGGCTGCTGCGGGTGGTGGACGAGGTGGAGCTGGTGTTCCTCGGTGCGAGCCACTACGTCCCTCCCATAGATGAATTCATTACGCCTCAGAACAGTCCTACAGGTACATGCTGGGTAACCACCGCAGGTACACACGAGGACGCTGAGAACTGAGCAGGTGAGTCATCTGCTCGCAGGCGGTGAGTGCTGGAGCCACGACTGGGGCAACAGCCTTCCTCCAGAGCCCTGCTTGACATGCTGTGCCCTTCTGTTTCTTCACTGGCAGACGGGTGGTTGGACAGCTGGACAGACGGACGGATGGACAGGTGATAGACACAGATAGACGATAATTAGGTACGTAGATAGATACATTGATAAATAGGTAATGGATACGTGCATACACACATAATAAAGATGACGGGCTGGCAGGTCACTCTGAGAAGGTAAGATTTTTTCGGAGACCTGACAGAGAAGGAACCCACCTTGTCAAGATCTAGGGAAGTGTGTCCCGGGCAGAGAGAACAGGATGTGCCAAGGCCCTGAGGTGGAAATGAGAAACCGCCATCCAAGGCTGGGGCAGGGTTGGGGGGAGACCAGTGGTTGGAGACGTGGCCAGGAAAGAGCCCGCAGGACTTCATAAGCCGGGTGAGGAGTGAGGGTTTTATTCTAGTTCCAAAGTGTTGGCTGCGATGGTCATGCGTAAATCACCAGCTCCTTCACCTCCTGCTCAGCCAGTTCCCGGAGCTCTCAGACTGGACGGATGCCACCCCTGCCAGCAGGCCTCCCTCGCCCGGGGCCCCCCCACAGCATCCCTGCTGACCCCCATTTCGTCCCCGTTGCTGGATTTGCTCCATCTTGGCTGCTGGGTTGTTCGCTGTAATTAAATTCCTGTCCTCCTCGCTCCCGGTGACAGAGTGGCTGAGGTGAGCGCGGGTGCGGGTGGCAGCTCCTGCTTTGGAAATGCACCGTCTCTCGCTGGGAAGCTCTTCTGGGCTCCAAGTCTCAAAGAGAAGCCCTGACATCCCAGCTCCCAATTTCTGGAGCCCCGCTCCCCCAGATCTCACAGAGCTACCTCCTCCTGGCTGGTCGGGACTCAGCCTAAACGGGACCTCCCCGGAGAGGTATACCTGCACTCTCTCCATCCTCTTCTCGTTTATTGTTACCACAACACGATAGCTGCCGTTATTGCTTGCTTGTTTGCCCTCTAGCCCCACACCCCCCAAATGTAAGCTGCCGGGGAAACTCCTTTGTTCTCACCTCCTTTCCCCAGTGCCGGGCACAAGGCCTGCCCGTAGCCAGAGCCCAGGACGCGTTTGTTGAACGAAAGAACCCACATTTGACAGGTGAAGGAAGAAAATGAAGCATGTGCAACAGAGCATCTGCTACTACTCAAATGCGATACTCATGTCTCAGTCCCCACATCTGGAGGAGACAGCAGAGCCCTTGCCTTCGTCGGGAAATCCTGCTTCCTGCGGGCCAGGGCTCTAGGTCCCTGTCCCACTGTCTCCTGGCCCAGGTGGGTACCCCCCACCTGCTTGCCTTCTCCCCAGGCCTGGCCGGGCAGCCAGCCCCCCAGCCAACAGAACTTCCAAGCCGAGATCGACACGGCGTTTCCAAGTCTTGGCAGCATTCTGCATTGTCAGTTGGATAAAGTGTGATTGATCACAGAACGTGCTTCTGCTGGGCCATTTGAATTCTGTTTGGCCGTCATTGCAAGAGGCAAGAAATAAAGAAGAGGGAAAGAACATAGAAATCGCCTCCAAAATACTGCTTAGCCCTGACTTCTCCCTGCATGTTTTTGTCTTTTTTTCTTCTCTTCCTGAGATGTCAGAAAAGTAGCTATAATGCACTTTAGTAATGAAAAAGCTGCTGAAATTGCACCAGGGATCTCCTTAAAATGTAGAACTTTAGCTGTAGCTAAAGTCATATGGGACACTCTAGACGAGGCCAAAGTTCCATGTATGGGGGAACGGGCTATGGAGAAAGGAAAGCTGATGTCCCAGACCCCGGGCAGGTGAACGTTTCTCAAACTGATGCCATTCCAGGCACCCTCCAGAATCTGGGATCAGGGAGCTCCCAGTCTCTGTTTTCCTCCAGCTCTGTCAGGGGCCCCTCCTCTGCCTGGGGAGGCAAGGAGAGGAAAGACAAAAGGAGAATGGGAGGTGGGAGCAGGGGGAAGGAACATGGAAGGTTTTCCCACCCTCGCTCTTAAAAGAATAACTCAGTCCACTCTGCTGCATAACAAACAGCTCCACAGTTCAGTGGTTTAAAACAGTCATACTCTCTTACTTATGCGTTGGCAGGGTGGCGGGCTTGGCCAAGCGGCTTAGCTTCACGCTGTGTGTTAGCCGCATTTAGCCCCTCACGGCGGGTGAGGCTGTTCTGGGGCCCGGATTAGGGGTGGCAGCAAATATAAGGGAAGGTTGATATGGCAAGGCCACAGTGGGTAACAGAAACCCATGATGCCTCTTACTCCTAATTTCCCTCTGGCCTGCTGTCACTTCCAGCCACATTCTCTTAGCCAGAGCTAGTGTCCCACGGCCAGCTCCACCATCAGTCGAAGGGAGTGGGGGGTGGACAGACTCTGCCCACAGCAGGGGCAGGGAAGAACTGAGAAAAACTCTACAGGCACAGAGCCAGCATGGTGTCACAGTTAAGAGCTGAGCTCTGGAGTTTCAATCCTGCCTGGCTGCTGCCTGGCTGTGTGACCTTGGGCAGGTTACACCACCTCTCTGTGCGTCAGTTTTCTCCTTTGTCATAGTGATGTGTTGGGAATAGTAGGCCCCTCCTCAGTTTCTGATGGAGTTCAATGAGATGATCCACATGAAGCTCTTTAGAACAGCACCTGCTGTGTTGCAAGCACTCAGCCGATGTTCGCTACTGTTATAAAGCTGACACTTAGACGCCACAGCCCTGCTCTTTCTCCCTGTGAACCCAGCCAGGCTTCCCAGTCAGAAGCCAACCTTCTGATAGATGTGTATGTGTGCATGCCTGTGTGTTAGTGAGCATGGGTGTTTGTGTATGTGTGCATCTCTGTGTTTGAATGCATGTGTATGTGTGTGTGCACATGTGTGTTAATGTGTATGCATGCACATGCGTGTGTGCTAGTAAATATACATATGGGTTGTGCATGTGGTGGGCCTCGGGGTGATGTGCAGACAGGCAGCCTGAGGAGAGTATTCAGGATCCAGATACCTGAGCCTGCTCCCCACCCAGGCTGCCCAGCGTTGCCTTGGCAACGTCCTCCCCTGGGATGCCGGGACCAGTTGTGGCCCTTTAGTTCTCCTTTGAGTGCCCCCAGCCCTGTTGGCCGGTTGTTTGCATGGAGAATTCATCTCCCGCACAGAGTCCCATGGTCATGCTCCCAGCAACCTTTGCAGCTTGCCCGTCAATTAAGCACACACTGGGTCCAGGTGGGAACAGCGTGCAAAAATAAATATAATCACAACGAGATAAATGAACCCTGGCCCTCAGCGCTGCCGGGTGGTGAGATGAAGACACTGTGGGGTGGGGGCGCCTTTGGGGCAGGCTTCTCCTGCCTCTAGGGACGGCCAGCCCCTCCCAGCAGCCCCCACCCAGCCCTCCAGCCTGGCCCAGGAGACCCGCAGGTTGCCACAGTAGAAAACCCAAGTGCTTCCAGGGCTCAGGCTGCTAACAAAAATGAATGCAGAGGTTTTTCAGTGCTGTGAACTCATTTGATTATTTCCTGTTTTTAGAATAAGAGAGGTTGTAGGGTACAAAAAAATCATGTATAAAATGATAGTTCCCATATGCCACCTAATCAACGCCTTGCACTGGTGTGGTGCATTTGTTACAATTGATGAAAGTGCATTTGTATAATTGTACTACTAACCATAGTCCGTGGTTTAACTCAGGGTTCACTGTGTTGTGTAGTTCCATAGTTTTGAAATTTTTGTATTCTAGTAACATATTATAACCTAAAATTTGCTCTTTTAGCCACATGCAACTATACACGGAATTGAGTGCTGTGAATTAGTTTCACAATGTGCTACCACCACTACCATCCAGCACCAAAACCTTCCCATTGTCCCAAGTAGAAACTCTGTGCCTTTTAAGCCCTAACTCCTTGCTCCTACCGTGTCCCCTGGTAACTCATATTCTAGATTCTGACTCCGTGAGTTCGCTTATTCTAATTATTTCATGTCAGTGAGATCACACACTATTTGTCCTTTTGTTTTTCACTGATTTTCACTCAATAATGTCTTCAAGGTTCATATTGTCTCATGTATCAGAACTTTGTTCTCTTTTATGGCTGAATAATATTCCATAGCATGTATATACCACATTTTGTTTATCCGTTCATTAGTTGGTGGACATTTGGGTTGTTTCCATCTTTTGGCAACTGTGAATAATGCCACTATGAACACTGATGTACAGACGTCTGTCCAAGTCCGTTTTCAGTTATTTTTGGTATACGCCTAGAAGTGGGATTGCTGGGTCATGTGGCAATTCTATACTTAGCTTTCCAAGGAACCACCAAACTGTCTTCCACAGTGGCTGCACCATTTTACATTCCCACCAGCAGGGAATGGGTGTTTCTATTTCTGCACATCCTCTCTAACACTTAGTAATTTTCTGGGTTTTTAAAAATAGGAGCCATTCTAGTGGATGTGATCTCATTGTGGTTTTGATTTGTATTTCCTTAATGGCTTTTCGTGTACTTTTGGCCACATTTGTATTATCTCTGGAGAAATGTCTGTTCAGGTCTTTTGTCCATTTCTTAATTGCATTGTTCGTGTTTCTGTTGTTGAATTGAAGGATTTCTTTATATATTCTGGATATTAAACCCTTATCAGATATGTGGTTTCCAAATGTTTCTCCATATGTAGAGTGCCACTTTACTTTCATGATGAAGTTCTTCAATGTGCAAAAGTTTTTAATTTTGATGCTGTCTCATTTTCTGTTTTTTCTTTTGTTATGCTTTGGGTGTAAAGTCTAAGAAACCATTGTCTGACACAAGGTCCTGAAAATGCTTCCCTCTGTTTTCTTCTAGGAGTTTTAAAGTTCTGGCTCTTACATTTGACTGATTTTGAGTAGATTTTTCTATGTGCTGTGAGGTAGGGGTTCACCTCTATTCTTTTGAACGTGGAGACCCAGTTTTCCCAGCACCATTTGTTGAGAATATTCTTTCCCCATCCGAGTGGTCTTTCATCCCAGACAAAAATCAGTTGGCCATAACTGTCAGGGTTGATTTCTGAGCCCTCAGTTCAGTTCCATTGATCTGTGTGTCTGTATGTCTGTCTTTGTGCCCATACCATGCTGTTTTGATTACTGTGGCCTTATAAAAGTTTTAAGATGGGGAAGTGGGAGTCCTGGAACTTCGTTCTTTTTCGAGATGGCTTTGGTTATTTGGGGCCCCTTACCCTTCCATATAAATTTGATAATGGGCTTTTCTGTTTATGCAAAGAAGGTTGTTGAAATTTTGATGGGGATTGTGTTGAATCTGTAAATTGCTTTGGGTAGAATTGACATCTTAACAATGTTAAGTCATCTAGTGCTTTTACATGGAACATCCTTCCATTTAATTAGGTCTCCTTTGATTTCTTTTAGCAATGTTTTGTAGTTTTCTGCATACAGGTCCTTTATAGCCTAGGTTAGATTTATTCCTCCATGTTTGATTCTTTTAGTTCCTATTGTAAAAAGAATTTTTAAATTGATTTCCTCTTCTGATTTCTCATTACTAGTGTATAGAAACACTGCTGATTTGGGGCGTTGATCCTGTGCACGCCACTTTGCTGTATTCATTTATTGGCTGTAGGAGCTTTGTTGTGGGATTTTTTCAGGATTTTCTTGTACAGGATGAGGTTGTCTGCAGATAGGGGAAGTTTTACTTCTTCCTTTCCAGCATGGATGCCTTAGGCTACAGTGGAAATTTTTACACTGATTATGTGTTAACCACACTAACATCGAGTTGTGGTAACACACACAGCACAAAATTAGGAAAAGAAAAAAGAGGAAATAAACGTCCAAGGCAGGACCCAGACGGTGGTCCCCAGGGATGTGCTGTGAGACCCTTCCGTCTCGGCCGCGGGCTTGGAAAAATCGACAGCAAATGCCAAGAAGGAGCAGGAGGGCTCAGGGGCCCCGGCGTTGGGCTGGGCAGGGACGGAGGTCGACTCAGCCTCAGAAAGATCTGGGAGGTTCCTTCGAAGCGTGATGGGGTCCTCGGCCTTGGGGGTCTGTGGACGGGGTTGGGGGTGGGGGACAGGGCTGGTCTGTGCATTTCTAAAATACGGTGCAGAATGTGAGGTGTCCGTCTGATTGCTGAGGAAGCACAGCTTCCCCCAGAGTGTGGCAGGGTCCCGAGGCAGGTGCTCCTGTGCCCCCAGCCCTCCGTGCTCTCCCCCCAGCCCTGCCCTGCGCGGCTGCGCTCCGGGGTCGCTGCACAGGCTGGATGGCTGGACGGCCTCCGCTCCCCGCTGGGCTTGACCGCGAGAGGCTCCAGCAGGGAGGCCCAGGCAGACTGTGGCCGCGTCCTCCTGGGGGGCTGCCTCCGGGATCCAGTGCCTTCCCCTCGCCTTGCCCTTCAGGTGGTAGTGACCTCGTGGAGCCCCCTTTATTTGTTTCCTAAGATTTGTGAGACAAATCACAAGGTAAGCGGCTTGAAACAATACAGAGTTATTCCCTCACTGTCTGGAGCCCAGGAGTCCCAAACCAAGGTGTGGCCGGGCCACGGCCCTCTGAGGGCTCCGGGGCGCTCTCCTCCCTCCTCCAGCCCCCTGTGGCCCCGCGCGCCCCCTGGTAACCCGTGGCTTGTCGCATCTCTCCAGCCTCGCCTCTGTCTCCCTTGCCCCCTCTTCTCTTCCCGTAAGGACACTGGTCCCCTACTCCACCATGGCCTCATCTTCATTTAACTAATCACATCTGCAAAGGCTACTTTCCAAATACGGTCGCGTTTTGAGGTTCAGTCTGGGGGGACGCTGTTCAACCCGCCACACCCCTGTGGCTCTGGCGTGCTTCCCCATCTCCTTCTGGCTTCCCCTCGGCCTGCCCGTGCCTCTGGAGCCCCTTCCCTAAAGTCTGCTCGAGTTTCCGGTGTGCAGTGCCATCTGTTCCCTGCCTGGACTCACTAGGGCTGGGCCAAGCGAGCGAGGGGCGGTGCAGCTGGAGTGACGAGACCTGGACGCCACCAGACGCTGGCCAGGTTCCCTGTGGAGCTGCTGGCCGAGGGCCTCTTGCAGGGCTTTCCTCTCTCTGGCCCCCCGCCAGCAGGAACGACGGCTCAGCCACCACCGTGGCCCCAGGGTTCTGCCTCTCAGGACAGTGTGGTTGAGACAGATGGGCAGGATGCGAGCTCAGGATCAGAAACAAGTTGTGGTCATTTCCCCACCTGCCCACCCTGCACAAGCTACCCCCTCAGTGGGCTTCAGTTTTCTCGTCCCAAGTTAGGGTGCTAATTGTGGCCCATAGGCCTGGAGAGAACCAAGCATGAGAAGGGTGGGAAAACACAAGGCAAATGTCAAGCAAGGGATGATTATTGGGTAAGAACATTCACTGTTTTATATTAACAGAGCAGGTACACAAACTCAAGTGTACAAGAAATAAAAATTTGATCTTTCTCTATCTGAACTTAATTTCCATTTCCAGCCCCCAGCCCCTTAAGTGACAAAATATATATATATATATAGTTCCAGGAGTTTAATTTTTGGGACATGTTAAGTTTGAGATGCTAATTAGAAATCAAAGAGGAGATGTTGAAGGAGCAGTTGGATGTCTAGACAGGTGATCTGGGGAGCTGGTGGCACAAAAATGGTACTTAAAGCATTGTAACTAGTAATCACAATAATTAGAGGGATGCACGAGATGCCATGGAAACACAGAAGAAGGAGTGAGGCATTATTTCAAGAAGCGGGTCATGAAGTGTGTTTGCCACACCAGCAAGATCAGCACCGTCTGGGAGCGTGTTAGGAATGCACATGCTCAGGCCCCCAGACCCTCTGAGCCAGAAGCTCGGGGGATGGGGCTCAGTAGCCTGGGTGAGAAGCAGTCCTCCAGGAGATTCGGACGCTCACTCAAGTTTGCAAAGCCGCTTGGCTAGAAGAGGGTTCAGACAGTCACATTAGACATCAGTGGTGGACCAGCAGCCGCCACAGCTTTGCTCTTGGCAGCGGCTCTGGCCTCTGCTCTAGAAGCAGGTGATGCCACCGGGAAGTTGCCAAGGCCTGAGTGACAGCGGAAGATGAAAAGAGAGCATGTGCTGCTCAACTAGCTCTCCTGTGACCCACCCCGGCCTCCCCAGGTCCTTGAGACGTGCCCATGGCTGATCCAACGGCCGACTTGCCCTCAGCTGGCATCGTTCAAAGGTCAGAGTGGGCCATGATCTCCGTGGGCCTCCCACCCACAACGAAAGATGGAAAAGAGTCACAGAAGAGACGCCAGGGGACTTAAAAGGTTCATGTAGGGTTTTGGGTTCCTTTTTGCAGACAACAGCTCATTTTGTGATGCTGTGGTTCCCACTGCCAACCACTTAGGAGATGATTAATGTGCCTTGGGACTTCCCCAGACATTTATGACACCTCTAGGAACAGCACTGACAATGGCTCTATCAGGCATGGCAACGTCACACTCCTGGCGTTCCTCTTAATTGTTTATATATTCTGGAGCAGCAAGGTTGCCTCCCACCAGAGCTCGGAAAGTAATAAATGCGAAAAGTCAGTGGTGTGTAAATTACAACGTTGATTAAAGAAGTGATTACTGATATAACTCTTGCCGGGCTCTGATGCTAATGTCTGCGCAGATACAGGGCAGTGTTTATATGCTAATCACAAGTCTGGGACACTGGCAAAAATTGGTTCCGTCCTTAATGAACACGTAAACATTTTTAAACCAATCCTGACCACGAGTGAGAAGATCCATCCATGTGGTTTCTCCCACTGCTCTCTGCCACCAGCCCCTGCAGATGGAGGAGATTCTCTCAGCCCAGCCCCCACCAGCTGCCCCTCGAAGCAGAGGTGTGTGTTGAAGGTGAAAACTGGGCCCAGAGTAACCATCCACAGTTCTCGAAAGCTGGGGAGAGGGAGATCAGAACACAAAGATTTCATAGTTCTGCGTCATGTACTTTTGAATTGGGTCCATAGAGCCCCTGCAGGGGATCCTGCTCCTTTCAGAGTCCACCATCGAGATGGGAAACAGATGAGCAAAACGACGATCATAAAATATGGTATCTGCGATGTGCGGGATTCATGAATGACTTCGCTGACTCCGAAGTGTGCTGCAAATCTGCATGTGTGTGCATTTCCCTAGCAAGAACTAGCTTTATTTATTCTCAGAAAGCATCAGTGACCCTAAAACATGAGGAACCACTGTCTGATCAGTTTAGAAGCTTTCAGTTTAGCTTGTGGTGTTTGTGCTGCTCGGCTCCATCTCATCCCAGTCTCGCACCTAATCTGTCCCCACCCCAAGGTCCTTGTTTGGTTGTCCTGAGGTAGCGCCTCCATGAAGAAAGGGCCCTGCTCACCGGTCCGTCCGTCCATCCGTGCTTGCCTCCGTCCATCCATTCAGTACACACTTGACTGCTCTCCTGCTGCATGAGCAGCCTGCTGTTAGGCACCAAGAACTCAAAGACGAATAAGATGTGCTTGCCTTCAAGGTGTTCACAGTTTAGTGGGCGACAACAACATATTGGGCCAGTTTAAACCCTATTCCACAGACTCAGCTGTGCACATCCTCTGTTCTGGGTTCCTGTGGAGACACTGTCATCACTCGGAAATGCCCGGCGCTGCTCCCTCCTGCCTGCCTGAGCCCACGGGCATCTTTCGGGGGCTCTTTGCCACGGGAATGTCTATGGGGATGGCTGCAGTTCCGTTTCCTAAGGGTTTAGACTTTGAAAAAGAAAAGTCAGATTTTGAAGACTTTGTGTTATTTTTTGTTGTTGTTGTTGTTTGCTACTCTGTCTCATCCCTTCCCTGAGGCAAAGATCTACTAGAGAGGCTGAAAGGAAAGGGCAGAGCACAAGGAAAAGGAATCATCAGTTGCTGGCTGCAAATGTGCTTCTGACAGTCATAAAATAAACATGATGCAAATATATAAAAATCCTGGGGTGCCAGGCGAGGCATCCCAGGGAGTCCTGAGCTTGGCCAGGCTAACGGGATTGAAGGGGGCTCCACGCGTGAAGGTCGGGGAGGCCCTGGGCTGTGTGATGGGAGAGAGTGTGGCGATGGTGAGAATCCTGCTGGAGAGGATGTGGTTTGGACTCCTCCCTCCCTGGGAGGCTGGGTGGGGTGGGGCGTGGGGGCGGTTGTTCTCTGAACAGACCTCGGCCGGGGTCGCAGACCACCCTGGCACCTGCAGGGCACCCCCAGCTGTAGGGGGTGGTTTGGTGCATGTTCACCTTCTCTGTGATTGCTGAGTCCCACCTCCAGCTGCCTTCTTTTCCATCCCAGGGTCTTCCCAGAGGCTGCGCGCTCATGGGTAGGCTCAGCCTGGAAGTACAGGGGAGGTAGCACCCTGGGGAGACAGCCCCCAACCAGTGGGAGCATGGAGCTGGCAGATGAATATCCCACCCCTTATTCCTCAGACGGATGGTTCCGTCGCTTATCCCGAGGCCCCGGAGACACTGAGCCTGAGGAACACGCAGCAACCTCCAGAAGCCCTTTCCTGTTTTCTACCTCCCTCACTGCAGCCTGGGGTCCCTCCCAGGTAACCTGCTTGCCCCGAATCCTCGCCTCAGGCTCCGCGCTGGAAGGACCCTAGCCCGGGCACGCGTTCTGCCCGAGGAAGGCGGGCCGCAGGCTCCGGGAACGGCTCCATGCCCTCCTCCACCCTTGCAGGTGTCCAGCCGCTGCGACTGCGTCTTTGTCAACGGCAAGGAGATGAAGGGCAAGCTGGACGCCGCGGTGGACTTCACCTACCAGTACCTGACCGCACCCCTGCGCCTCGCCGTGTGGGTGCCCCGGCTCCCGCTGCAGATCGAGGTGTCCGACACGGAGCTGAGCCAGGTCAAAGGCTGGAGGGTTCCCATCGTGGCCAGCAAGAGGTGAGCCGGAGTGGGGGGCGTTCCTTCCTCACCCTGACACCAGGGGGCTGAGACGGCCCAGCGTGTGGCCGTGCTGACATCATGTCCTCGTTTCAGGAATGTGTTTTTCTAGCCCTCGGCCCCAGGGAATTGGAGGTGTGGTTCATTTTCTCTGAGAGAGCGATAGCATCCTCTTCTGTGCTCTATGAAAAGCTCTGTGCAGTTCACAGTATTGGATAAAATTTAGTTGCACCCATACTGCCAGTGAGCCTCACTGCTTGCTGTCCAACAACAGAAAGCCGGCCTGTGACTTACGCTGTGGCTCCGGCTGTAGGAGTTTGAGGTTCTCTTCACCCCTGTGGCTCCCAAGGCCACGTGTGTCAGCTTTGTGAGCAGTTATCCCTGCATTCCCAGCTTCCTGCCTGGAATTCTCCATCGTAAATCCTCAGAGCTGTTTTCCTAACCGCCCCCAGACCCCAGCCCCCAGGGCCTTCATTTTCAGGGACAAGCTGGAGATCACCACAGGACGAGCAGGCGGGACCGTGGGATGTCAAGTCCTTTTCCACAAGGAAAGCCTAAAGGAATGTGGCCTGACTGGACGACCCGCAGGCCTTCAGATCATGGCCTGATCCTGAGCAACCAACACAGTGGATTTGTTCAGTGTCCTTGAAGAGGGAGGAACGGAGACTCCCTGGGTTCGAGTCCAGGCTCTGCCGCTCACCAGCTGTGTAACTTCTCTGAGCCTCAGTGTCCTCCTCTAAACATCTGAGTAACAGTTTTGCCTAATGGTATTATGAAGTTAACAGAGTTAACACTTGAGGGAGCTTACAGTGGGGCCTAGCACACCTTAAGATATTGCAGGGCAGCGCTGGCCAATAGAATGTTCTTTGGTGATGGAATGTTCTAGAACTGGGCCTGTCATACCCCAAGATATCTCAGGACAACTGGCCCAACAGAACCTTCAGTGGTGAAGGAATGTTCTAGAACTGGACCCAGCACATCTCATGATCTCAGGACAGTGTTGCCCAATGGAACATTCTGTGGTGGTGGAATGTTCTAGAACTGGGCCTAGCACACCCCAAGATATCTCAGGATAGCATGGCCCAATGAACCTTCTGCCCTGTCCAGTGTGGTAGCCACTGGCACATGTGGCTATCGGGGGCTTGAAATGTGGCCAGTGTGACTGATGAACCGAACTTTTTGTTTTAAAATGTAAATAGCCACCTGTGGGTGATGGCTGCTTGCTGGGCAGTGCAGGCTCAGCCAGTGCTTAAGGAGACGGGTAACCCTGGAGCTGCCTGGCAATCAGGCCACTGTGCCAGGCATCCCCGAGGCTGCTGTCTGCAGCGCTGCCTTGCCCAGGTGAGGTGGCACCTGCCGAGCAGGTGCTTCGGTGCAGTCCCCTGGCCTGACGCCTCCCCTCTCCCCCAAGGCTGACTCGAGAGAGCGAGGAGGAGGAGGAGGAGGAGCGGCGGGGCCGGGGCTGTGCCCTACAGTACCAGCACGCCACAGTGCGCGTTCTGGCGCAGTTTGTGTCGGAGGGTGCGGGCACCTGGGGCCAGCTGAGCCACCTGCTCGGCCCCACCTGGCAGTTTGACGTCACCCACCTGGTCGCAGACTTCATGAAGCTGGAGGAACCGCATGTCGCCACGCTCCAGGATGGCGGGGTCCTGGTCGGGAAGGAGGTCGGGATGACGACCATCCAGGTAGGAAGCCATGTGCTTGTACCC